>NW_026900553.1:1200000-1590364 GCF_033783945.1 Neopsephotus bourkii
CAATTAAACTCACACTGCCTTCTGTGCTTCAGTTGGTTTCAACATATTTGCAGCTCCCTCATGAATTTTGAAAGCTTGGTTTATTAATTTGTAACTTTCTAGGAACATGGCAGCTGCAAAAGTAGACAGAGTGGTACAATGAGCTGGATGTGAGGGAATTAATTGATTCTGTCATATAGTGGGATTGTAACTAACAAATCCTAACCACTTCTGGCTTACCAGTTAATGCATAGAAGCCTTACCAATACAGACCACAAAACCAGCTTGGATGTAAGAAACATGCTACTGGGAACTGCTCGTTGTTCCAGAGGTGTGGGGTTTTTGCTTTTTAAGCCCCTGGGGCTGACAACAGCCTATTCTTTATTCAAGTGGCTATTTATTTCCAAGTCAGTTTGAGTTGATAACATGATTTACATGATCTGTATGCTATGGACAGTATATGTGATTTCTACCTGAAGAAGTTGCTTAGAATATATATTGATTTTAGTGTCCTAAAGTGAACTTGGAGTTCTGAGATTATAAACAAAACATGTTTATAGTGTCAATTTATTCTGTGTTAGAATGAATACTGGGAGAATGGTCAGCCACTATTCTCTTATCAGTTAGTTTATTTTGTAGAAACTATTGGTGCAGACAGCAAACTTGGTGGCAGAGCTATCTGAAGACTGCTATGGGAATAATAAGATAGAAGTGACAGCGACCTAAGCAAATATTTTGACTGTTATGTCTTTCCCCTCACACATGATACCTAGATTATGATAGCACAAATGTTTGGAACACTTGAAACGGTATTATGTATTGTTTGGCAAAAATTTGGTTCAATGATATGAGACAGGCTCTGCCTTTTTTGAAAGGGAATAACCAATGGTGAAAAAGACCTTAGTAATACCCTGTATTCATAGAGAAGTAATTCAAACCTAAATAAATAAATTCAAACCCATAAAGACAATTACTGTGGCTCTTACTAAAAATTTTGCTGCACCAGAAAACACTGATTGGTTTAATGCTTAATGGTTTAATTGGTTTTAGGATCATATAAAATAATTGGTTGAAATCTATGTCTCAAGATCATTCAGTCCAACCTCCTGGTCAAAACTGGGCTAATACCGAAGATTAATCAGGTTGCTAAGAAAATTGCCCCACCAAGTTTTAAATAATTACAGGAATGAAGATTCTGCATCTGTCCTGGCCAACCTGTGTCAGTGCTTAACTACTCTCAGTGAGGATGAATATTTTCCTTAGATCAAGCTAGAACTTCCTGTGATGCAGCTTGTGATTGATCATCCTCATTCCTTATTGTCGTCCTGAGAAAAGTCTGCTTCTATCCATACCCTCCCTTCCATTTCTGTAAGATAACTGTGAGTTCCCACTATGGGTCTCTTTTTGACTGAGTACACACAGCTTCCTTCCTCTCCCTGTGCATCATGGAGGCAGCCCTGTAACCTCTTAGTTGTGCTCTGATGGATTCCAGTTTCCTCATACCTCTGTTGTAATAAGGGACCCAAAACAGGACACAGCACTCCTCCGCATGTAGTCTCACAAGTGACAAAGAGAAGGGAATTATCACCCTCGTTGACATGTTTGCTATACTTTGGCTACTGCAGGCGGGCTATACTTTTGTACTGCATGGACCCAGTTGTATTCAGCTTCTTAACAGTTTTCCCAGGTCTTTTCTACAAAGCTACTTCCTAAACAGTGAATCCCACCCTGTACAGTTGCTGTTGCACAGGGTTATTCTGTCCCAACCATGGGACTTAGCATAGAACTACCAGTCATATTTTTTGTTTGCTATGCATGGAAATACACCAGCTAGGTGTGGAAAAATAGGGATGCAATATAACAGAAGCAAGTTCATGTTGTGTTATATCTGCAGATACTTACAATTAAAGGGGTTCTTTACTTGTTTTCCCCTACAAAACTGTTTTGTATTGTGGTGAGTCTAACACTTACCCAGAATGGGAACCAGAAGTATTATGCCAGCACTCCAGTCCTGAGGTTTGAAGCTACTTTACACACTAATTCCAAAACCCCAAAATTGATTTGCTTTTCTTTACCACTGGGAAGTCTAACAAGGCTATTCATGCATAGCTGATTCCAACAAACTGCATTCTGGTTTCAGTTGCCGTTGTCTTTTCTAAGAAATTAAAAAGAATCACTGCAGTTATAGATAAGTCTTGACTTATTTAATAGATATTTAATAGTTTTCTCTGTGCTGATTCATTTTAGTGAGAAGGAGCAATGAATCAAACAAAGAGCTTCTGCTTGCGTTGCTGTGGCAAAAAGAAATTTTAAATGTTAAAATTACAAACTGAAATGTCATTGTTTTTATAATAATGTTAATTAATCCTTTTAATGAAGCATTTCAGTCTTCACTTTTATGTTTTCTTTTTCTTTTGTTTTCTTCCTCATATTTGGAGTTAAACAATAGGATAGTTACAATTTAAAAAAATGGCATTGTATGCTGTTCCTGTTGAGAGCAGTGTAAAAACTGAATTTTATGATGAAGGCATCCTTGCTGTGAATTTGTTTTGCTCTAGGGACCTGATCTGAAGAAGGTTGCCCTTGCAATATACAAGCTGGTGTGCTCTGGTGCTCTGATCCCAAATGAGGTGCATAGGTCTCTTAATGACACAGCTGCAGAGATGAGGAACAGTTAACTCAGTGGTTTGGGTCCCATAAGAATCGTGATTATAATAATAGTCTGATCCAGTTGGCACTAGACTTAGGATGGACCTGAGAAGATTCACAGGAATTGGCAGGGTTTCTGGCCTGAGGCAGAAAACAGACAGTATAACTATACCCAAAGGAGACCAGAACATGGTCCCTAGCATTTAGAAAGGATAATGTAGTGCTGATCCAGTCAATAGAATTAAAGCATTTAAATTGCAGTGAAATGTTATTTTTCTGAATGAGCCAGACCTCAGAGAGAGAACACTGAGATCCATAAAAGTATTCGGGGGGGGGAGGGGCGGGTATAGAAAAGAATATGCAGTGATGTCTCTAAAGGGAGAAAAAATCTACCGAATTTAGGAGTCTGCTTAATGAGGCTGGGACTCGAATCTGTCATTATGGCCAAGCAAACATGCTTTCACAACCAGTAGATAGAGAATTTTGACATCTAAATTTGAAGTTAAAATAACTAGAAGAGCTTGGGGTTTCATTAAATATCTGGGAAAGTATGTAAAATATCAAAAAAAATGTTCTAGAGAAATGAAAAGTAATTTGGCTCAATTCTTGTTGAACTGGAGCACAACCATTGGTAAACGTGTGTGACAGAGCATCAGACTTCAGAGCTAACATTTCTTACCAGCTTGGCTGTAATCGCGGTAAAAACCAGCACAACAGAGAATCCGGCCATGATTTTGAAAAAGTTTTACTAAGAAAGTTTATGATAACCATTCTCTTTTTCTGCCTCCCCCCAAAAAGATCTTTAACAGTCCCCTGTTAGAGAATGGTATTGGGGATAGTTGTTTGTGTTACAGCATAACTTCCATGTCAGCCAAAAAGGAAACCATTTTCCTTTGTCAGCTTTCATTTCAAGATAACAAATCACATAGTTTTCTATGTAGCATATACTAAACCACCTACTGATCTCAGAATGGGGATTCAGTTTGGACCTCAGATTTTTTTAGACTGCTTTTGAAGTGTAAAAATGAGAACTGTGTTACAGTGGGGTTTTTTTTTATTTATTTGCGTATTTCCTAATAGACTAAAACAAATATTTAAAGGTAATACTGTGCTACAGTGAAGAACTGACTTCAGTTATTCTGTTGATATATTATTTATTAAAATATTTTTATAAAAGTATTATTTCTATAAAGAACATATAGAGTTAGTAGCATTGTCCATGTTATTTTGTCTTCATTTCTATTGACTGAAGGATATGTATTACAGAAAAACTAAAGGTAAGCTTTAAAGAGGAGTGAAAAGTAAATTCTGGGATACATATATGCTTAGATATCACTAGAATCTGGTTCTGCTGTTATTTATACCACATTATTTGCACTGTGAGAAATTCCTGATCTTCACCAGTCTCGGGGAAGAACCAATACCCAGCAGGACAACTAAGAGAATGAGTACCAAAACTTTTTTAGATGGACATACTGTATGAAGGAGCTGAAGATGTGCAACAAGGGATTATCATTATAGCAAAATCCCTCATATAATTACAAAATTCTGGAATCTATTGGAAGCAATTGTAATGTGAAAATATAAACTTGCTGATTGCTAATTATAGGGAGACAATGTCAAAGTCAAATAATATACAACAGAATTCTGACAGTACAAAAGATACTTCGAATACCTCAGAATGTAATATCTACAGTTAAGAAAAAAATATACTAGAGTGAAAATATTTTGGCATAGGCAATGCAGAACTGGCAAATCAATGTCACAGAGTATTTTTATTTTTGCTTAGGATCCGATTACTTCTAGGTGAGACGGTATGTAATAACCTGAGCTCGGCTCAGATGCCTGTATACAAATGCCCATAGCATGGGGAACAAACAAGAGGAATTAGAGATGTGTGCTCGTCTACGGGCGTATGACATTATAGGCATCACAGAAACAGGGTGGGATGGCTCCTATGACAGGAGTGTTGGAATGGAAGGTTACAGACTCTTTAGAAAAGACAGGCCTGGCAGGCACAGAGGGGGAGTTGCCCTTTATATTAGGAATAGGCTGGAGTGTATGGAACTCTGTCTGGGGACAGGTGAGCAGATAACAGAGAGCTTGTGGGTCAGGGTTAAAGGGAAAACAGTGATGGGAGACATTACTGTGGGGATCTGTTATAGACCACCTGATCAAGAGGACTCTGCGGATGAAGCACTACATAGGCAGATAGGAAAAGCCTCACGCTCACAGGCTCTCGTTCTCATGGATGACTTCAAACACCCTGACATCTGTTGGAATGACGGTACGGCCCGGCACAAGCAATCCAGGAGGTTCCTCGATTGTGTGGAAGACAACTTCCTTCTGCAAGTAATAGAGGAACCGACAAGGAGAGGTGCCATGCTTGACCTTGTGCTCACCAACAGGGAAGGGCTAGTTGGAAATGTGACCCTCCAGGGCAGCCTTGGTTGCAGCAATCATGAGATGGTTGAACTTGAGATCCTCAGGACAGTGAGAAGAGCGTGCAGCAAGCTCACTGCCCTGGACTTCAACAGAGCAGACTTTGGCCTCTTCAGGAACCTGCTTAGTAAGGTTCCATGGGATATAGCCCTAGAGGGCAGGGGTGGTCAAGACTGTTGGTTGATATTCAAGATTCACCTACTGCAAGCTCAGCAGTGTTGCATCCCAACTAGAAGGAAGTGCAGCAGGAGGGCCAGGAGACCTCCTTGGATGGATAAGGAGCTGCTGAGAAAACTTCAAAGGAAAAAAGAGGCTTATAAAAAGTGGAAGCAAGGACAGACGGCCTGGGAAGAATACAGGGGTGTTGTCCAGGAAGCTAGGGACCAGGGTAGGAAAGCTAAAGCCCAGTTAGAATTAAGCTTGGCTAGGGATATTAAGGATAACAGGAAGGGATTCTACAGGTACATAGGAAATAAAAAACAGATTAGGGAGAATGCAGGCACCCTCAGGAAGCTCTTGGGTGAACTAGCTACACAGGATTTGGAGAAGGCTGAGGTTCTGAATGACTTCTTTGCCTCGGTCTCCTCTAGCAAAGGCTCTGACCGCACCACCCAAGTCTTGGAAGGCAGACGCAGGGACTGTGAGAAAGGAGACCTTGGGCCCACTGTATGAGAGGAATTGGTTCGAGACCGTCTTAAAAATCTGAACGTGCACAAGTCCATGGGTCCTGATTAAATCCATCCACAGGTCCTGAAGGAGCTGGAAAATGAAGTTGCTAAGCCGCTGGCCATCATATTTGAAAAATCATGGCAGTCAGGTGAAGTTTCCGACGACTAGAAAAACGGAAATATAATCCCCATTTTAAAGAAGGGGAAAATGGATGACCCGGGCAATTACAGACCAGTCAGTCTCACCTCTGTGCCTGGCAAAATCTTGGAGCAGATTCTCCTGGAAGGCATGCTAAGGCACATGAAAAACACCAAGGTGCTTGGTGACAGCCAGCATGGCTTCACTAAGGGAAAATCCTGCCTGACCAATTTGGTGGCCTTCTATGATGGGGCTACAGAACTGATGGGCAGTGGTAAAGCAGTTGATGTCATCTACCTGGACTTGTGTAAAGCGTTCGACACTATCCCACACGACATTCTTGTCTCTAAATTGGAGAGACATCAATTTGATGAATGGACCACTCGGTGGATAAAGAACTGGCTGGATGGCCGCACACAAAGATTTGTCGTCAATGGCTCAGTGTCCGGCTGGAGACCATTTATGAGTGGTGTCCCTCAGGGATCGGTGTCGGGACCGGTCTTGTTTAACATCTTCGTCGCTGACATGGACAGTGGGATTGAGTGCGCCCTCAGCAAGTTTGCCGATGACACCAAGCTGTGTGGTTCGGTTGATACGCTGGAAGGAAAGAATGCCATCCAGAGGGACCTTGACATGCTTGTGAGGTGGGCTGATGCCGACCTCATGAAGATTAACCATGCCAAGTGCAAGGTCCTACACCTGGGTCGGAGCAATCCTAGACACAGCTACAGGCTGGACAGAGAAGAGATTCAGAGCAGCCCTGCAGAGAAGGACTTGGGGGTGCTGGTCGATGAGAAAATGAACATGAGCCAGCAGTGTGTGCTTGCAGCCCAGAAAGCCAACTGTATCCTGGGCTGCATCAAAAGGAGAATGACCAGCAGGTAGAAGGAGGTGATCCTGCCCCTTTATTCTGCTCTCGTGAGACCTCACTTGGAGTATTGTGTGCAGTTCTGGTGTCCTCAGCATAAAAAAGGACATGGATCTGTTGGAACAAGTCCAGAGGAGGGCCACGAGGATGATCAGGGGACTGGAGCACCTCCCATATGAAGATTGACTGGGAAAGTTGGGGCTGTTCAGCCTGGAGAAGAGAAGGCTGCATGGAGACCTCATAGCAGCCTTCCAGTATCTGAAGGGGGTTTATAGGGATGCTGGGGATGGACTCTTCATTAGGGACTGTAGTGACAGGACAAGGGGTAATGGGTTAAAACTTAAACAGAGGAAGTTTAGATTGGATGTAAGGAGGAAATTCTTTCCTGTTAGGGTAGTGAGGCACTGGAATAGGTTGTCCAGGGAGGTTGTGAATGCTTCATCCCTGGCAGTGTTCAAGGCTAGGTTGGACGAGGCCTTGGGTAATATGGTTTAGAGCAAGGTGTCCCTGCCCATGGCAGGGGGGTTGGAACTTGATGATCTTAAGGTCCTTTCCAACCCTAACTATTCTATGATTCTATGATTCTATAATAAGATACGAAGAAGGGGAAACAAACATCTATTGGGAACGTTCGGGGGGGGAAAAAAAAAAAAAAGTATTTTACGCAGGAATTAGTCCATGAGTCATATGTTTTCACTAGTTAAGCAAAGCAGTAATCTGTATCTATCTAAGAAAATTGAGGTGTTGTTTTTTTTTTAGGGAGATCCCTCTTAAAAAGTAGGCAAAAATATAACTTTGACAACATCTGCTTTAACTGCATACTGAAATATTCCAAACACTTATATCTTGAAGCAAACTATATGAAACCTTGCAAATGCATTTTTCCTGGTAGAAAAGTACACTATTACTATTCTTTAAGACTATTTTCAAGATGCTTACACTATGAGTAAATTTTCTTGTCTTTCACATCAGTCTGAGGCAGCCTCAGTGCTAGTGTCTGGTGAGTGAATATGTCTCTGCTAAGAGCAGTGGTGTTTCATTAACATACACAGTGTTTGGGTTTGGCTCAGGTTAAGACTTCTGACAAGATCCAGACATATGTAGAATCTTCCATTTCGCTCCAAACTAAATAGCGTCTTCTACCAGTAGTAATCCCAGTGTTTTCAGAAACTGTTGTAAAAGTCACCTATTATTACCCACAAGGAACTTGGCTCTTGTGTTTATAAGTATTATCAAAACAATATAAAATCCTGAACTAGGTGCATTCAAATCTTAAATTACTTGTGCTAATTGGACTAACTGCTGGCCATGGCCAAGCCCATCAGTGCCAGTAGCAGTGCTTCTGGGATAACATATTTAAGAAGAGGGGAAAAATAAACAGAGCAATTGCAGCAGGAGAGAGGAGTGAGAAGAATTGTGAGAGCAACAGCTCTGAAGACCCCAAGGCCAATGAAGAAGGAGGAGAGCAGGTGCTCCAGTTGCTGGAGCACAGATTCCCCTGCAGCCATGGTGCAGACATGGTGAGGCATACTCTGCCCCTGCAGCCCATGGAGATCCATGGTGGAGCAGATACCTGCCGGCAGCCCAGGGAGGATGCAGTGCTGTATCAAGGGGATGCCTGAAGGAGGCTGTGACCCCATAGGAAGCCCATGCTGGAGCAGGCTCCTGGCAGGACCTGTGGCACTGTGGAGAGAGGAGCCCACACTGGAGCAGATTTGCTGGCAGGAGCTGTGACCCCACGGGAGACCAACGCTGGAGCAGTCTGTGCCTGAAGGATTGCACCCATGGAAGGAACACACACTGGAGCAGTCTGTGCCTGAAGGACAGCCTCACTTCTGTGCGTAGAAAATCTTGGAGCAGATTCTCGTGGAAAGCATGCTAAGGCACATGAAAAACAACCCTAGCTGTTCTATGATCCTGTGATTCTATGGCTGCACCCATGGAAGGGACTTACGCTGGAGCAGCTCATTAAGAACTGCAGCCCATGGGAAGGACTTATGTTGGAGAAGTTCCTGGAGGAATGTCTCCTGTGGAAAGGACACCATGCTGGAGTAGGGGAAAAGTGTGAGGAGTCCTCCCCTGAGGAGTGAGACTGATCTGAAATCAGACTCCACTGTCTACTGTCTCAAAGATTGGTATGAGAAGCTGAGATAAGACTCTTCCATCCCCTGCCTCAGGTATTGGTATGAGAAATTGAAATGGGACTCCCCCATTGTCTCAGAGATGAGTGGGAGGATTTGAGATAAGACTCTTTCATCCATTGCCAGAGAGAAGGGAGTGAGGAGTTGAACCAGGACTCCACCATCCATTGCCTGAGGGATGAATGGGAAAGAGCTGATATAAGACTCTTTGGTCCCTTGCCTGAAGGATTGGTGTGAGGAATTCCTGCCCATTATCCGAAGAATTGCTGCAGAAACCTGTGTGTTGCAATTGAAGAGCTGGCTGCAAGACCAGTGAAACTGGTCCACCAGGGCACATCGCCAGGGAGCCATTGCCATGAGGATAACTGCAAAAGGACACCTCCGTGAGGACACTCCACCGATGACTACTATAGACCCTGAGGGACACCCTCCATGAGATATTCCCATGAGGGCAACTTACAAGACACACTCCACGGGTTACCTTAGAGGGGACTCCAGAAAGATGCCTCCACGAGGACACCCACCTCCAATGGACTCTTTGGGGGCACTCTACTCCAATACCAACTGCAAACCCTGAAGGACTCCCACCACCAACGACGATGACAGTAGATCCCCAGGACACTGATGGATCCACAGTGGTGACTATCTCTCTCTCACCATGAATCCTGGATTCATTTTCTACCTTTTTTCCAATCTGTCCTATCACTATCCCCTTTATTACAATAATTTACCTTTTCTTAATAATAATTGCCTTTTTGTAATGAACCAGCCAATCGATTATGGTAGTTGACCTCATCTGCATCTTAATTTCACTCGGGATCACGAACTGAAACAGGGTCCGGCTTGGGGTTTCCCCCAGTCAGACCCTGAAAAGGAGGAAGGAGCAGCAGAGATGTGTGATGAGCTGATCATAACCCCTATTCCCACTGGAGGTGGGAAAGTGGTAGAGAAAACTGGAAGTGAAGTTGAACCCAAGAAGAAGGGTGGTGAGGGGAAATTGTTTCAAGATTTGGGTTCGTTTCTCATTATGCTAATCAGATTTGATTGGCAATAAATTAAATCAATTTTTGCAACTCAAGTCTATTTTACCTGTGATGGCAACTGCTGAGTAATCTCTCCTGTGCTTATCTTGACCCACGAGACTTTTGTTATATTTTCTCTTCCCTGTGTAACTGATGAGAGGAGGGACAGAATGGCTTTGATGGGTACCTGGCATCTAGCTAAGATCAACCCACCACAATAGCATAAGTAAAATCCTTTTTAGCAAAATGTTCTGGTTCTCTTTGATGCATATATTGCTTCTATTCTATATCTCTTACGTCAAGTTACGTCAGCTTAACATGAGCTGGTAGAGTGCATTTGCAGCCCAGAAAGCCAACCGTATACTGGGCTGCATCAAAAGGAGTGTGACCAGCAGGTCAAAGGAGGTGATCCTGCCCCTCTACTCTGCTCTTGTGAGACCTCACCTGGAGTATTGTGTGCAATTCTGGTGTCCTCAACATAAAAAGGACATGGAACTGTTGGAACAAGTCCAGAGGAGGGCCATGAGGATGATCAGGGGACTGGAGCACCTCCTGTATGAAGATAGGCTCAGAAAGTTGGGGCTGTTCAGCCTGGAGAAGAGAAGGCTGTGTGGAGACCTCATAGCAGCCTTCCAGTATCTGAAGGGGGCCTACAAGGATGCTTGGGAAGGAATCTTCATTAGGGATGTAGTGATAGGACAAGGGGTAGTGGGTTAAAACTTAAACAGGGAAAGTTTAGATTGGATGTAAGTAAGAAGTTCTTTATTGTGAGGGTGGTGAGGCACTGGAATGGGTTCCCCAGGGAGGTTGTGATTGCTCCGTCCCTGGCGGTGTTCAAGGCCAGGTTGGACAGAGCCTTGGGTACATGGTTTAGTGGGAGGTGTCCCTGCCCATGGCAAGGGGTTGGAACTAGATGGTCTTCAGGTCTTTTCCATACTACCTATTCTATAAGTCTAGCATGCTGCTACTGTATGGCCCTTTATAAAATAAAGCATTGGATAAAATAAGAACTAGTGATAAAATAAAACTCTGACATACCCCCCTGGAATATACTTAAAGCTTCTTTGAAAAGCTATCTGACAAATATTAAATATTTACAGGGATTTTCAGTTTGAAATCAGCTTTTGAGGTGCATGTGTGTTACAGTCAGTTGTCTCCTTGAGCTGAGCTGACAGGGAAGTCAGTCTTTATTGTGAGAAGTGAATTTTGGTGGCTTTGCACTATACGTTTTAAATGGAAAGAAGGGCAGGTTGACCCAGCCATATTTTACTGGTATTATCAGTATGATTGGACTTACGCAGACGGTGGTTTTTTTTGTTGTTTTTTTTTTTTTTTAAATATCTATCAGAAGTTGTTTATTGTAAGATACATAGCATGAAAATAACTTTACAGAGGTAACAAAGATCTGACCTTTCTCCTTTCTTCTTTTCTCTGTAGTTTGTTGCTCAGCCCAACTGCCAGCAGCTGCTTGCATCCCGCTGGTATGATGAGTTCCCTGGATGGAGAAGGCGACACTGGGCTGTGAAGATGTTGACATGTGTTGTGATTGGACTCCTTTTCCCAGTGTTCTCTGTGTGCTACCTGATAGCTCCCAAAAGCCCATTAGGGCTGTTCATCAGAAAGCCATTTATCAAATTTATCTGCCATACTGCATCCTACTTGACTTTTCTGTTCCTGCTGTTGCTTGCCTCTCAGCACATTGACAGGTCAGACTTGAGCATGCAGGGACCGCCACCAACCATCGTCGAGTGGATGATATTACCGTGGGTCCTGGGTAAATGTATTACTAAAGAAAATACAGTGAAAAGTGTGTTGACCCCTGTGGTTTTGCCAAGTAATCCTGAGGCAGGAAGACACAGGAGAGAGTTCTGTCATGAATTATTGACCTACCAAAACAGGCAAATTGTCCATCTCCTCCAATACCTAGCAAAAGTAGTAGACAACTTGAGAAGACTTCAATAATCCAGTGTCACCCCCTGATATATTACAGTGAGGGAAAATAAAAGATACTGGGAGTTCCTTCCTGTGATTAAGAAGTGCCGTGAAACTTAGATATTTATATCCTTTTTGATATCTATTTTCTCCAGGCTGGAAATTTTTCTGATTATTCTAAGTGTCTATTTTTGACACAGCACAAAACAGTCCTCACCGCCAGCCTTTACTGTGAGGTGTGTTGTTCTTCTCTGGGTAAATATTGCTACTAACATTTTAAAAGCCAATATGTAGTAATACTGGAAAGGAATTAATTAATCTTGCAGGCTGCTTGGAATGACATTTCCTGCGGACAGGTCAGACTAACTTCAGGGGGTGAGATTCACATTTAAATACTAAAAATTACATTTTCCCAGTTCTGTACAGTCGAGAAATAAGAAACCAATATAAAAATCATTAGTGTGATACATTACTTACTTAGAAATCAATACTACAATGCTGAGGAGGAGCAGGGGGCTTTTCTGTGCTGTCACATTCCCAGAGATGATAGAAGTCTTTCTGCCCAGCCTTCCAAAACAGCAGGTGTCAGTATCTATTCAGCTTTCACAGTATCCAGAGGCTGAAGGATAATAAGAACATATGTTGACACATAGGCCTTGACATGCCGTAGTGGGTTTTATTATTAACCTATCTTTTTAAAGAAAGAAATTAGAGCCCAGAGGAAAGGCACAATTTGAGAAGGGCAAGGGCCTGTTTCAGCTAAAGTCAGTTGTAAAATTTTGGTGATTAACTCCTCTCCAGAAAACATGCTGTGGGAAGAGAAAGAACCCCCATTGCCCTAAACCTCTGATACTGTTGTTTACTTAGGAAAGGGTTTAAGAAACTCAGTATCCCAAAGCACTTGTTTGAAGAAGCCATTAACCCTGAGAATTATGACTATCAAGATGACTATCATTTCTAAAAGCAGCATTAATATTTGCAATATAGACTCATATAGCCAGATTATACCAGTACTGCCTGTGCTGAATAAGTCCTTCCTCTGCAAGTAGTACAGGTCAAATCAAGGGAACTGCTTGCATAAATGACCATGAAAAAAGATCAATAGTCAGATACCATGTGGTAAAATAGCTTGTTCTTAATCTACACTGCAATGTTCAGAGAAACTGTGCCTTCCAAAATCTCTTGCATCTAAACCACTCTATTCAGTGTATTTTATACACTGCTCTCTAATGGTTCCTGATTAATGGTTCCAATTTCACATTTTCTGGGTTCAGCTTTCAGACCTTGGTCACTGCAGTGCCTTAGCTCATCCAAATAATAAGGCAACAGATTAATCCACCATAATCTCAGGCAATTCATTAGTTTCCTAAATTGTCTCATCATTGAAGAATTTTTTGAATGAATGATTATTGGCCAAAATCTCCCGTTTGCTGTTTTCATATTCAAATGCATACAAACTGCGGTCTAGTAACCTTTTAATAAACTAAACAGTTTTATTAAGTCCTTGTCAATAAAATAAGGTTACTTTCCAGTCCACAATTTAGTCTGTGATCTCATCTCTTCAAACTCTACAGTTATGCAGTATCCTTAAAAAGAGTAAAAGTAGCACTCTTGAATTACACAAGGGAGCCTATATCTGAGGTACATAGATATATATTCGAGTCTTCTGGATACAGGTGAAAATTGTTGATACCTGAGACAAAATTAATATAGCTCTAGGGTTACAGTTTTTCTCTGAAATTGGAAACATGACCAAGTAAACCTTTTTCTCGATGCAAAAGGTTATTGTGGAGCAGCTGCAGCATGTCAAAATCATTAACATTTTAACAATAGAATTCTTTGTTTCTTTTTCTTTTAATTCAAATAGCTCTGCATGTAGTTTGCCTTTTAATATCTGACTCTCTTAAAATGAAGAGAGGAAGAGGAGCTCTACTTTCCAAGCTTCTCATCAACATGAATTTCAGCCTATTTCTTAGAACTGAGAGAAATTGCAGGGTTGTCCATAGCAGTCTAAACTCTCTAATGATCAAACAGTAACTATCATTTGCCTACTACTATGTAATAGAAGGCTGAAAGTGCATGATTAGCACATATTAAAGGTGTCACTAGAGTAGGAAGCTCAGAGGCAAAACTTGTATTGGGCCACATTTCCATGGAGACTATCAACTTTACATTTAAAAAGTCTCCTGAGGAACCCTTTACATTAATTTTGTTTGTTGCATGATTAGCTGATTACACAAGTGGTGTTACAGTATATGGTGATTATCTGTGGAACAGTAAAGTCAGTATAACAAGGCAGATGTTTCAGCATTAAAAAGCAGTTGTGAAAAAATCTCTTAGTAAGAAGAGTCAGAATCTACTGTCCTTGCATTTAAACAAATAAGAAACAAGCTTTTGCTGGTAAGGAGAATTATTTTTTTTGTTCTTATTAGCTGTTGATTCAGATTTCCTGAGCTTGGCAGATGCTTCACTCTGCAGAAACATGGACCTATACTGGAGAATCCATCACCACTGAAAACCAGACAGAAAAAACAAGAACCCCATCTTGTGGGGAAAAAAAAATAGTCAGGAAGAGCAATGTTTTCCATCACCCAATTCCCCATCCAGTGTCTTAAGTGTCCTCTGAGCATGATAGCAGTGATGCATAGGGTAAATCAAGTAAGATCCAGCTTCCCCCTCTCTGTGCCTTGACTGCAGATCATCTAGAGATCATACTGATCCCTACAGCATTTTCATACTGTTTTTTCTACCCTAATCCCTAGCTTCAAACTTGTCAGTGACCGCGCTAAATGTCCTCACAGTGGGCATTTGGTTCACCAAGGAATGCTACAAAATTTAGAAGACAAAGCCAACAACCAGACAAACTCAGTGCTTAGTAGCTGTGGTTAAAAAGCTCCCTGCCAACCCTGTTGTTTGGGGTGGTTGCAGCAAAAAGAACATTTTTTTTTTTAGTCAAATTTGTTTTGATTAGTTTTTTGCTCTTTTAAGGGCATCTTTAAATGTTCATTGTAATTATGTTGTTCAGAATACTGCCTGGAGCAGGAATGCAGCCTTACTGGACCTTTTAACAATGCATTCCACATCCTTTCTGTCATAGTGGTTTATGCTGTTGGAGTACATGAATCTATAGAGAATGTGGATGTTTGGGAGCTATGCAAACTGCAGACATTTGTGGTCAGCAAACTGCTGGTGGGATGTATGGGATTGTACAGTCTTGTCAGTACTTAGCACAATGTACATCCAAACGTATGGCATAGCAAGACACTCCAGATGAAGTAATCGTAGAGGTGGCCAGTAAACTGCACATCATCTTCTAAATTTGGTCAAGAAAGTGTTGTATTTAAAATTAAACAGCTAGTACAAATTGACATGTTCCAGAAAGCAGATATAAAGGATAATACAGCCAGCAAGATGAAACAGTACGTAACCAGTAGTGACAAAAGTGTAGAAAATAATCCCAGACAAAGCTGTAACAGCACTTCAGTCAGGAAGAGGATAATGCACATAATGACCAATCAAGGCCATTTAGTTCAAACTACTGCTCAACACGGGCTAACTGCAAAGATAGGTCAGATTGCTCAGGTTCTTGTCCAGTCAAATCTTGAATTTCTCTAGGGTAGATATTCCACTGCCTCTCTCAGCAACCTGTGCCGGTGTCTAGTAACTGGTAAACTTTTTGCCTGGTAGTAGTTGCAATATCCCATGCTACAACATGCAACCATTACCTCTTCTGTCCTTCCAATGTACACTTCTCAGATGTCTGGCTGCAATTATTTATAAGAAGCAATTTCATTAGTGCATGAGAGCAGTAATAACCCCCATTAGATTTTCTCTCTTCTCTCTTCTCTCTTCTCCTCTTCTCTTTTCCCTTCCCTTCCCTTCCCTTCCCTTCCCTTCCCTTCCCTTCCCTTCCCTTCCCTTCCCTTCCCTTCCCTTCCCTTCCTTTTCCCTATTTTCAGTTGAGTCCCACTGTGCTTGCTTCTCTAGCATTCAAATGTTTCACAATTTAATGCTACAATCATATAAAGAAAGGATAAAGAAAAGAGAGCTAGGCTTTGCAATGGGTGTGCAAAGCCCAGCTCTGACGCCTTTGCTTTCTAGTAGAGGCCCTTAGTAAAGAGGCTAAAGACACCTGTTGTTGGTTTATTTTGTTGTTTTGGGGGTTTTTGGTCATTTTTAAGTTTTTCTTTCTCCCATTTTTAGCAGGCGTGGTAAATGTTTCACCCACACAGTTATGCCTGCCCTAGTACTCTCCTGACATAGAGGTTCAGTCTTCCCTCAGGCTGCAAAAAGGCAGGCTTCCTGTTCTCTGTGCAAGAATTTTAGCCATAAAGATTCAGTGCCAAACATTCACACTACTCTTGGGGGATGTAGTTTAGGCTTTTCAAGAAAGGAAGGTGTTTTGCATGCTGAAACACAGTCTCATGTAGACATCTAACTGAAGTCCTGAGGCAGGCTTCTAAGTGCTGGTGAGACACAGTGTTTGATACTAATTTCTTTTTCCAGTTTCTTCTGTTCCTCTTTTACAGGCTGTCTTGACACTCAGTATTCATAGGTTGTGGACCTCAGCTAGGCAGTTGAAACTCAAAGTGATCATAAAATGTGATTTATGGAGAATTTAGATCTCTTGCATGGTGAATTTTACTTTCAGTACTATGTACTTAATTTAGACATTGAATAACAGAGTATTTCCATGTCTAAACCCTTTCATGGAACTGGCCTCCCAAATATGAAGTTTAGAGTCTCAGTAATGTGATGTTGAAATCCTGACATTCCTATTAATAGGAGAGAAGGGGAAAAGAAGTTTCCTACATCCCTAAATATCCACTCCTGGCCTTGCCTAGAGCTACACATACAATACCAAGCTGGTCTGTGCAGGACTCGGAGCTTTTGAGCAGTGCTATTAAGGCCTTTCTGTGTTTCATAGGCAAGCTATACATTCATTTATTCTGACTGCAGGTCTTGTATCCCCTTGTGCATCTTAGCCTTGTGCGTGCTTAAAAACTGTACGTATTATTTATTACCTGATAAGAGTATCTTAATTATATTATTCTAGGAACACAGAATGTAGTAAGGGCTGCAAAGATAAAAGAACATGCAGATGGTTGGACATAGAACACTTTAATGAATATTAGCTTGAAGTACTGTACATATGGGAAACATATTGCTTTGTAAATTAAGGCTGGCTAGGGTAATATTTAGGATATAAGCCTTGCTCCTTACCCTTTCCACAATAGCAAGAAACTACTCCTTGTATTAAATGAATTTTGATAAGTACATGCCACAAATAGTTTCAATGATGCCATGTATGCTCTACTCCTCATGTAAACCTGTTGAGCTTAGTAGAGATTTATAAGCAGTAAACAAGGATGTACTTTTTCTTTAAAAAGATTTCTAGAATCCTGTGCAAAAGTACCTGAAAGGGTTGACCAATGCTTTTGTCTGACTAAATTTCTGTCTATGTTACTTTAGAGTAGTGTTCAAAAGCAAGAATGTGCAGAATTTCTGTACTGTTATCTCCATATTTAGATACCTGTCCATATCCCTGTTACTCCAAACTCAGGCATTTAGGTAGTTTGATTGTTATGAATTAAGAGATTAAATCAAAGTAAACATGAAGAAAGCAACTCAGGTACCTACAAAGAGATACCTGGTCCCATTTTTGATGACTGATATACTCACAGAGAGGTTATGATAAATGCTCTACAGGAAGCCTGTACCATTTTTTGGCAATGCATGGGGTGGCCAGCTTGGGTATGAAGGGCATTTGAAATGGTGCTGAATACTATTATTTAAGCATTAAAAAAAAAATCTATCTTTCATATTTTTCTAGATTGTGTCAACTGCACAATCACCATCTACGATCCACTTGTGGAAGGCATAGGTGCATTAACCTGAAATGGATTGGCTAAGTGTCTTTGGTTAATTTGATTTTTATTAACCCCAGTGAACCCAACTCAATTGAACATAACAGTTAATCCAGGGTTACAAATTTTTTTTTTTTTTTTCATACACTCCAGGACACTGAAAAATTTCCCTTGGTTTATATTACTATTCCTTCCCAAAACCCTGTTTTACAAAGGAAAAAAAAAAAAAGGAGAAGAAAAAGGCCCAATAATGTTAAGATAGATGCAGAAGGTTAAATCTCCTTTAGTCTTCCACTGTAATTATGAACTACAATTCATTTGCATTTCAGAACATCTTGCAATGGAAATTCAAAAGACTGCTTTAAAAAAATTAAGTACTAATTGCATATGTTTGCTTTTGGCATGTATAGTAGTACTCTGAAAGTCAGACTTCTTGCTATTCAAGTAAAGTTATGAAAGAAGGTGTGTTGTCTGAAAATACTGAGTACTCTGTCTTCCAAAGGTACTGGGTTTAGGGAGCAGCTATCCCACTTATATGGATGCCTTACAGCATAAATACTTAAGCAACTGAACAAACCAGTGCTGTTGGACTAGGTGATGAGACTAAGATGTAAATATTTAAGGGGCTGTTCAGTGCTGATTGTCCAAACCATTTCCACCTGTACTTCTATAGGGGATGAAATATATATATGTATATATAATACCATATAATACCATATAAGCCAGGCTTAGACCTGTTTCATTTGCAGCTGATCACTGTTTCTTAGAAATTATACTTTTCCTTGAACACAAAGTAAACACAGTGCTGGTACATAATTAGCACTGAATACTCCCAGCTCTGATATAGTTCATCCAAAAGGCTCAGATTGCTCTGTAAGACTTGTGTTGTTCATTACCTTTTCACTGCACTCCAGAGGTATTACTAAACTCATCACTGCTTCTGTGGGGGAAGGAATTAAGTTAAATTGTACAGATAAGAAACTGAAGACGAAGAGTGAATTGAGGTTAGATGTCTAATATTCTCAGTGTTGAGTTGTATGCACATATAATTTAAGCCAGCAATTACAAGACTTGGCTTGCTTGAGTATAACTATTCTGGGAAGACAGCTGGGACATAAATGGCTCCTCTGGTCATCTCATTACCAGCTCTTTGCCTCACCTGCCAGAGGATCCAGACACTGTGCACAGTTGTTCCCCTCCCAGACAGCCATTTCCCTGTACCGAAGAGAAAGCAGAAGGTGTGTGTTTGATGATGTGCATGTTCCTTTGAAATGGCTGCATTTTGGTAATAAAATGTGTCCCGGATATTGGGAGTTGATTATTTATTCCCAGATTCCTCTACCTTCAGAAGAGTTCAGTTCATCAGCCCAGGTGTAAAAAAAGAAGAGATATTTCAAGTCTTATCAATGATGACTGAATTCCCTGGAATGACTTTCCTGTCTTAGAGAGCTCTAGGTCATTAGCAACTTATCTCTATCTGTGAAAATCTGTAGATCACATAGTAGAGCAAAGTTGAATTTATCAGTTGAATGTTTTCACAGTACAGTGAAAATATGTTCTCTAAGAAACATACTAAAAGATTGTTGTTGAACTTGGCATGCAGACATTGACCCTGAGGAACCTCTTGCTTCCCATCACCTTATTGTAAGGGACAAAAATAACACAGAGCGACCAACCTTTTGTGGGAAAGGTAAGGTCAAAATTAGCTAGGGATCCACAAATCCTTTAAAATATAAATATAGTTAAGAATACTGCCTTTCATATATTTCTTTTAGAATCTTGATGTTATTATTTACAGTGAAATTTAACCATAATTATAAATAACAAAAGGCAGTGTTGTGGAGATGGTATAACATTTTTGTGAATTTCCACAGTTGCTGGAAAATTATTTTTGTAGTCACTCAAGATTCAGTATGAGATAGGAATTCAGATAAGATGAAACTGAGACTTCCTGATAGAACATTTGAATGGATTTTATAGAGCAGTTATTTGGTTTTGTTTGTTTCTTTTGCGTGGGAATGAGAGATGAGTTCCTTAGTAGTAAAATTATAGGTCTAGGTAACTGAACTGATAATGGAACAATCAGGATAGATGCAAAACTTTTACCATCTGAAAGTTATCTGCCAGCCTGCACAAAAAGATACTGTGTCTAACCCAGAGACTTATCCAAAGGGAGAGTTTGTAAGAGTATAGAGCTGCTGTTCTGCTCAAAGTTGCAAGGTTTGCCAACAGACTCTTACTTTATGAACAGAAAAGTAGGTCTGCATGTTTTAAAAGGCATATCTGTGTCTAATATACAGAGATTTCAAGACTGGAAATACAACTTCAAAATCTAAGTCTATAGATAAGTATATAAAATAAAAGCTAATCTTATCAGTGTATAGATATATTGGTGTTTCTACCTAAACAAAAATCTACACCTTAATAGTATGTAGTATGTGATATCCAATACTCAATTCTTAAAGATTTTTTTAGTGTTATGAGGTGATTTTAATGAAAGATGATATTTCTTTCTAAGAAAGTTCTTATTTCAGCAGGTTTTGTTCTTCAGTAAGACGTATTTTAATTTGTATCCATTTTGTTGGCTTAGGAAGAATTTTTTTTAAAGTATGTAGGGTTTATTTTAGAAGAAAGAACCTTTTTCATCAATATTCAGAAATGTTTACTGCAAAAAAAGAAAACATACTTAGCACAGAGATTCCAATTTTTTATCCAACTTTATTTTATCTGATCTCTTTTAGTTCCTTTCTTGCATCAGGCAAACCGGACTTCAGTCAAATGTTTCCATTGATCAGCTTGCATGTATAATACTTAACAGAACTATATGAAACCTCCTGTCATTCCGAGGGATTTATGTGGTCTGTGGGCTTCCTGGCCTGAATTTGTATCTCTTTCATCCCATTAAAGCCACAGGATGCTTAACGAAATTTGTTTGTATCATCTCATGCGCATGCTGTTGTTTCTCTTTTACTGCTTCGCTATCTAGTTATAAACAATGCAACAAATGCTTGAAAGCCTTATCTTCAACTTTTCGATCTAAGTCCTTGATTAATGAGACGGAAGAGGCGGATAAGATTGATGATTTCATTTTAAGTGGCAATAAATGATAACAGCAGGGTGAGAGTAATGGGTAGGTGAGAGTATAAGAGGCAGATGTGAAGTTTATCTTGTATGAAGAGATGGGAAGGAGACAGTTGGAGCAAAAAGACAACCAGTATATAGCAAATATTATCTAGCTAAAACAGTGAAATCTGCTCTGAATGGATTTATCTCAGTTAAATACAGGCATCTGGAAGTTAGACATCTTGTTTAATTCAACCTGATCCTCCATGGCTCGCTTTTCAGTCAGAAGAATTCATGTGAAGAATGACCCATCTGCAGGTGACAGGAGTATTGCCTTGGAGATGCTTGTTTTCTCCCAGGAAATCTGAATCTTTGGGCAATGAACTGATTCCCAGCCTGACTGCTTAAAGGCTGTTGCTTTTAGATCTACCCCTTGTATTTAGATGGTTCCTTTTAGCAGTTTTTTCCTGACACCTTTGTGCAGGCTGGTGATATTCCCCCTGCTTTGTTGAGAAGTCTTTTTTCTCACTGCTGGGCACATAGCTCTGACATGAGCTCTGTCACCATGTGATAGTATTGCTGCTTTCGCACATTAATAAACAGGCAATGCCTGGAGTCTAGATTTCTTTCCTACCTGTAAAAATGCACCTACTAGGCAGTCTTGTCACTGCATGTCTTCTCCTTTTGCATCATGTCAGGTCATATTCTATAATTGCCCAAAAGACTCCTTAGATAATAAAGTCAGGTTGTGTCCAGCTATCCGTAAGTCTTCTAAATAGAAAAGGGAGGTGTGCAGCATCACACAGACAATGCTGCCTTGATCTCTGGATGCCGGCTTTCAATTAACACCCTCCCTCCCCCCCCTCCCCCCCAACATAGATCTTCCTAGCCTTTTCCTTATTCTTCCAATGAATGTAACAGAACAAAATTGGCCTGTTGTATCAGACCCTGTGACAATAAGAGCTGACTGACTTTCCTCCCACCTGACCTTACCTGCTTGCAAAAAGATGTTGTTATGATCCAAAACAAGATTTTAAGATCTCTGTCTATATGACCATAAATTAATCTTAAACAGCACAACTGGGAATCCCTGAGGTTTGTTGCTCAGAATAGCTCTATCATGTAAGCTCACAAGGCCTTAGAGAAGTCTTCAGCTTTGCTGAACCTGAAAGGCTCCAGGATTTCAAAGTACACTATTCTAGGATAAGCATTCAGGCACACTTGGGAGGATTTACAGAACTCAAGAAATCCCAGTTCTTCCAGCATTCATTGCCCCAGTTGAGCACCCCTCAGGATACCTCCCCATACAGACCTGGTACCTGCAAAAACTGACCTTGGTGGTCATCATCTCAGGGTGAGATTGCCCTGAAGTTCTGAATTTTGTCACTATCAAGCCTTAGAACTTGGTACCTTCAAAGTTTTGCCTTAAATGAGGCATGTTTGGGAAGCTCTACTGTGCATACATGGACCATGTGTCTGGCACAAATGAAGCATCCACCAGTCCACCTAGGTTCCAGTTCTCCAAAGTCCTGTAAGATCTCAGTAACTGTATTCATATATCTGAAGTTTGCACTTAGATGCTTTATCTGGCAAAAAAGACTAAACTGTCACATATCCATTGCATCCAACAAAATGTATGATTTCCAGTTTTCCATTATCATTTGCTTGAAAGGAACAAGCCCTGCATCAGGATGAACATCAAAGATGTCCTGAACAAAGAAAAAATTCAGAACCACTGCTATTGCAATATCAAAGTATATACTGAGAACTTTCAGCTGCCACATGACTTCAGTGTTGCTGGTAGTTTGAATTGGTTCTCTTTCTAACTCAAAATGATCAAATTTACAATAGCCATATACTCTGTTCCACTGTTCTGTAATAGGTCAGTATTTCTCTGTTAACATAAACTTTACATTTCATTTTCTGAAGCCCAGGAAGTGCTTGGAAAAACAGCCTGGATTTTCACTCACAGACAAATAAAAACAGATGAAATGCAGAAGCATTAGTCAGCGTTTCTTTTTCAATCTGTACATAATTTTATTATATTTTAGGCAGAGCTATCAGAGCATATAATGCTGAGCAACACTATTGCAGGGAACAGCCCTGTTGCAGTTGTGTCAGCTCACATCTTTGGCTGGCTGTGAATCATGGAATGTCTTGGCAGAAGACTTTAATGAACCTACAGCCTCCCACTTAAGTATTCATCTTATTAATCATCCCAAGCTATTTCTGCTCTGTTTTTAAAGCATGTTTCAAAGGAAATGCTTAATTGTGATGAATTACAAAAGAGTTTATTTAATTCTATGAATGCGTGTATTTATTTCTGTAAAGCCTTTTTATTTGGAGTTCTATCAATGCAACTGTTTGCTTTCTGTGCCATAGAAGTCTTCCCAGTGTCAAGATCCTGGGGCTACCTCTGTATTATAAAATAAAAAAGAGCAAGGAACTGTTCTCTAACACAGAGGCTTAGGGGCCATATCCATCTTACAGAGAGTTGGTCTAATCTGAGCGTGGAGCCAGGTCTCCAGGCTCCTGTGGCACAATGCTGATTTTTATTTGAGGTTCTGCAGGTGGAACAGGCATGATTTAGAGCAGTGTCTGAAATATGAGTGGTATATTGCAGCCCACAAAACATCTGCTTTGATGACCTGTTGATGCTTAACATGTTATGTCTAAAAATTAGTGGAAGAGCAAGCAGGGGTATTTGCAAGTCCATGTACTGCATGTTGCAGGTTCAAGGGAAATGTGGAGGAAAGGGGCAACCTTCTCTGCTGTCATCATGTTCATACTGTGTGTTGGGAGTGACCAACTCTTTGAAGAGTAAGTGGTTAAGCCGTTTAACAGGCTGAAACAGTCTGGCAGTTAGGAGTCTGCTGGTAGCCCTGTGAAGGTATGTTCCCTTTGTGATGGCACTTGGGCAGTTAACAGCAGGAGTAGAGATTGTGGATATTGACCCTTGCCATGTAGTAATGTTTGACTTTTCTCAGGGTGACTCATCACGATTGTAGCTTGAAATGTTAGCTTTTTAACAGTGCTATATTTTGTATATTGGTTTTATCAGATAACCTAAAGATAGAGTTGTAATCAGCCTGGTCAGTGGTGGTGGCATGGCTGGAAATTAACTCTATGAAAATAAATGTTGCTGGACCAATCAGATGATTCACATACTCTTGAGGCTTGTGGTTATTGATGATGACATGGAGAAACAAGATGGGAATGTGTGGCTGAGGTTTAAGGGAAGAAGGTAGTGAGGAAGGGAATCTTTCCTTTTGAAAGCAGTCAGGAGACAGAAAGGCTCAAGCCAAAATATTGCAAAATGAAACTGTAGTTCTCCCATCTATCCCCCTCCTACCTTCCAAATAACTCAATAAACTACCTGGCACAACAAAAGTAGACCAGAATTCACTTGTTAGGTATCATGTTTGAGAGAAGACATAAGTTTTCCATGCAGTCATCTAAAAGCCCATTGAGACAACATGTATAAGGTTCAAGGTGAAATTAGGCCCTCGAACCCTAGAGTGATGCAAGACCCTATATATAGTCTCCTGCAGGAATTTTTTTCAATATTTTCTAAATGAACATGTGACAAGTGGGTGGAGAAAAGCGGTGTTGAATTAACTGTTCTCAACATCTATATCTGAGAGATTGCTCCCTTTTATGGTGAATTTTGTTCCTTTAACAAGGGCTAAAGTAAGAAATTCCTTAAAGAAAATAATGAACTGTGAAAAATTGAAAGTTCTATTAGTATTTTTATCAAAAGCGCTCTGTAGATAATAATATGAAGTATGCATTTGAATGTTCCATATTGGTTTAGTGTACTATATTATACAATAATGTGACGTATCTTCTTCAGAGATGTTTTAATGTTTATAGCATTAAAGAATCTCCACACAGTTGTTTCTAGAGCTGTTATACTGAGTTCATGTCAGACAACTTGCAAAATTTCCCATTGGGATTTAATATTTCTGTATCACTTTGTGTCCAGCACAATGCATGCTCTGCACACCTGAAAAGCTTCCATTCCTTCATATCCCAAGGGAAGGAATCAAGAAAAAATATTCCACTGAAGAAACTACTCTTTCCTATTCAAAAGGAAGACTTCAGTTCAGCATTGGCAATAACAGTAGAAATTCTCTTACTTGCTGTGTGTGTTCTAACTGAAATAAATTAGTGTGCTGGATTGACTCCTGCAGTCATAAACTTTCTAGTTAATGATATATGTCAGCAGAAATCAAGGACAAAGTTGTCTGGTTTTAAGACCTTTTTTTACTTATTAAGATAAGTGTAATGGGGAAAAGATTGACTAAAGCCAAAGAAATTGCCCTTGTATAAGCAGATGATTTCTTTTTCTTTTTTTTTTTTTTTTATTTTGCCTGAAAAATTAATTCCGGAAAAATTAATGGGAAGATAAAATTTCATCTTACTAGATGCATAATTTAGAGCACTTATCCACCTTCCCTTATAATTAATGTAAGAAGAATCAATCCATTGTGAAATAAGTGTCTAGAATAGTCACAGCCTTTTTTATTGAATATTCATGCTTAATGAATTATGTTCCATTTACAGGTTTTATTTGGGGTGAAATTAAACAGATGTGGGATGGTGGACTACAGGACTACATTCATGATTGGTGGAACCTCATGGATTTTGTCATGAACTCCTTGTACTTAGCAACAATCTCCTTGAAAATTGTTGCATTTTCAAAGGTAAAGTATTTTTTAAAAATTGGCAAAATATTTAAGATAAATGAAATTAGGCTTATTCAAACTTTCTTCTGTATTTTAATGTTCTCAGCCTTAGAAGTGACAAGAAGCTAGACTAGGATGAGAGCAAACAAAACATTGTGATTTATATTTCCTTATTTTTGGGTGAGGCAATCTTTTGTTATTTGATCCTGAACAGTCATGATGTAATTTTCTTGGAAAAGGATAATCACTGGTAATATTTAATAATGTTTGCACAAAAATGTTTTGTGCTAGTTTTTGCCTGGTTTTCAGAAGAAATTATTGTGCCTAATAGAATTTTATATACCATGCAGAACTTCCAGACAGGGCTACAAGAAAAATATTTATCCAAAATTAGGTAGGAAAAAAAAAAAGAAAGAAAAAAGGTGAAGAGCAGGATTTTAACTTTGTTTTGAAAATTCATGATAAATGCAGCTTGAAAAAGTAAAGCTGAATGGGATGAAATGCTCACTTAAGGCTGGGTATGTTCATTTTCCCATCCTTTTCATGAACTTTTTGTTAATAGTTTTATATTCCCACTGTTTGACTTATTCTACAGCAAAATAGCCCTCCTTTCCAAAGCCATGGAACATGGTAAATGCTCCATCCCTGGCAGCTCCAGGTCAGGTTGGAGGGAGTCTTGTGTGACATGGTTTACTGTGTGTTGTCCGTGTCCATGGCAGGGGTTTGGAACTAGATGATCTTAAGGTCCTTTCCAACCTTAGCTATTCTATGATTATATGATTATATGTTGCATTTTGTATGTATTCAACATGAATTCATAACATGATATAAATTTCTTATAAAATAAAATATATTAATCAAAAAATGGGCTAAAGTGCAAGGAAGACATATCTGAAAGGAAATGAAAGCATTTCTTGACATCTGTCATGGAGCTCTTGTTGCATTCAAGTAAAGAAAACAAGCCCATTTTTACTGGCCACTGTGGTCAGCATTATATTTCAGATGTTTCAAGTTCCCTACTACCAGCTACCCAGTATGCATGGATGGAGAGTCTCTCCTCTGCCAAGAGCCTTTCAGCTAGAAACAGGAGACAGCCGTCAAGTAGCTTGTTAGAGCTCCTTCTACTCAAACAGCAGCTGTTCCTCCTGCAGCCCTGCCATAAGTATAGAGGAATAAAGGAACCTCTAATTTATATCATCTTGTGTATTCACAAGCTTCCACATGTCAGTTGATCAAGGGCAGGGATGAGCAAAGGCCTATTGACACACCATTCTCCTGTGACAAAAGAGTTTTGGCGTGATGGTTCTCTAGCTGCAGACCTTTGGGAGTCTTCTCATGAAATTTGGAGCTGTTGTCTGAAAGAGTGAGGTGCCTGAAAGTGTGAGGTGCCTGAAAGTATGAGGAGACCTGTGACTTAAAGCTGATGAAATGCCATTTTGCAAGCAAGGATGCCTTATCATAAGGTAACTGGAAAATAATAATTTTTCTGTCCCATGTAACAAAGCAAGTAGTTCATTGAAAATGCATGTTTACAAAGCATTGGAGATGGCCAATTATTCACTTTAGGATAATATTAATTAGAAGACAACCTTTCATCTTCCAGACAGCTTCTGCTTAAGGTAATCAAATTCCAAGGTGACAGTATCTGGGATAATGTGCATCCATTACACTCTAAATTAGTGCCTGCA
This sequence comes from Neopsephotus bourkii, assembly GCF_033783945.1. Taxonomy (NCBI): domain Eukaryota; kingdom Metazoa; phylum Chordata; class Aves; order Psittaciformes; family Psittacidae; genus Neopsephotus; species Neopsephotus bourkii. The sequence continues at coordinate 1,227,147 of NW_026900553.1, forward strand.
TGCCAATCATAATGAGTACAGTTCATGAAGGACTTTGGTTCTGCAGCTATTATTTTTTTACTGTATAAGCAACGTTGCACCCAAATACTTTTTTTTGTTTCTTAAACAAAAAGTGCTTCAGTTGTGGTAGTCAGTTAAAACACATGATGTTGTAATGAACAGAATAATACAAGCTTAATTTAATACCCAGCCGCATTTCCTTTAAATACATGCAAAAGAGTTTCCCACCTCTATGCCAGATGAGATTGAGAGGGTACCAAAAGTAACCAGTACATTTTGATTTAACTTTTTTATTTTAGTTTCCTAAACTTTGCAAGATGGGTTTTTCTAAAATAAAGCTTTCCTGTGTTTATTAAATCCAGTATCTAAGCTTAGTGCTTAAATAAATTCTATCTTCTATGAGTCATCTCAAGCCACCTAAGAAAATATTTTAACTCTCTTGAGTAAAATTATAAGAATCCCCTTATACTACTGTCCTGTGTGATAAATGTTCCCAGAGGAAAATGTAATATTTATTGCCCATTCAAGGCTCTCTGACTGACATAGTAGTTAAGCAGATGTATATTATTTACAGCAGGTGACAGGACTGTGTAAGAATATCATTCCAGTATGAGAGAACTGCCAAGATAACTCAAAGTTATATGTTTCATTGCCAGTATTCAGATAAAATAAGTACATCTCATATTTTTCATAGAATCATAGAATGGGTTAGGTTGGAAGGGACCTTAAAAATCATCTCGTTCCAATTCCCCTGCCACAGGCAGGAACATCTTCCACCAGGTTGCACAAAGCCCGATCCAACCTGACCTTGAACACTGCCAGGGATGAGGCATCTTTTCTGGACAACCCATTCCAGTGTTTCATCCTCATAAAATAAATAAAACTTTCTTATATCTAGTCTGAATCTACTGTCTTCTAGTTCAAAACCAGTATTTGTCATCCTGTTACAACAGGCCCTGCTATAAAGTCTGTTCTCATCTTTCCTATAAGCCCCCTTTGAGCATTGAAAGTCTGCAATAAGGTCTTCTTGGAGCCTTTTTTTCTCCAGGCTCGACAACCCCAATTCTCATAGTGTTTCCTCATAGGAGAGATGTTCCATCCATCTGATTATTTTTGTGGCCTTCCTCTGAACCCACTCCAACAGGTCTGTGTCTTTTCTGTGTTGAGGACTCCAGAGCTGGGTGCAGTACTCCAGGTGGGATCTTACCAGTGCAGAGGGGCAGAACCACCTCCCTCAACCTGCAGGTCACACTTCTTTTGATGCAGCCGAGGATGTCATTGGCTTTCTGGGCTGCAAGCACACATTGCCAGCTCATGTCCAGTTTTTTTATCCACCAGTACCCCAAAAGTCCTTCTCCTTAGGGCTGTCTCAATCCCTTCATCATCACGCAGCCTGTATCAATACCAGGGGTTGCCCTGACCCAGGTGCAGGACCCTACACTTGGCATTGAACTTCGTGATGTTCAAATGGGCCCACTTCTTGAGCTTTGCCAGGTCCCTCTGGATGCCAACTTGTTCCTTGAGTGTGTCAACCACACTATTCAGCTTGGTGTCATCTGCAGACTTGCTCAGGGTACACTCAGTCCTACTATCTGTGTTCTTGATGAAGGTATTAAACAGTACTGGTCCCAGTGCAGACTACCACTTGCCACTGATCTCCGTATGGACATTGAGCCATATATGTGACCATCCGACTAAATTCCTCATCCACTGAACAATCCACCCATCAAATCTATCTCTCCAGTTTAGAGAGAAGGATGTTGTGGGGGATGCATCAAAAACCTTACCAAATTCCAGGTAGATGACATCAGTAGCTGATATAGTAGTGGACAAGTAGCTGTGCCCACTGATGTAATCACTCCACCATACAAGGCCACTAGGTTGGTCAGGCAGGCCTTGGTAAAGCCTTGCTGACTGTCTTGAAACATCTCTCTGTCCTACATGTGCCTTAGCCTAGCATCTAGGAGGATCTGTTCAATGATCTTCTGAGGCACAGAGGTAGGGCTGATAGGTCAGCAGTTACCAGAGTCCCTTTCTTCCTGTCATCAGGGCCTTTACCTGACTGACTTTTCAGGTAACATGGGGAGTGGCCTCCCAACTAGATCAGGACTATAGTATGGATCTTGTCAGGTCACATAAACTTAAGTAAGTCCAGGTTCCTCAGCTGGTCGCCTTCTTTGGAGGGTGAGTGCAGCAGAAGCTATGCTGTTTCATCTGGCCCTAGTGACACAGATGAGTCCTTTTCCTTACTACTGAGGGCATACTAGCAGCTCTGATGGATGCATCTGGGTGGCCTACAATAGGTAAATACAGACTGCACTATGGTCCCTCTTTAAAGTCTGCTTCATAACATCCCATCATTTTAGAGGACTTCATAGCATAGATTCTTTACTCTGACACGTTCTGTAAAACAGATTAATGAGACTAAATAAATAATGAGTCTTCCACAGGAGATAAGCCTCAGTTCAGAGTAATGTCTAACATCTTCAAGAAATTTTTTGGTAAAGCTGGAACAGTAAAGAGTCACAGTTCCAGGGATCAGATTCTTCAATAATGAGACACACAAGCAGTTTGCCATGGTTCATTAATAAACAGCTTTTTCATCATTGGTCCACTGTTAGTGATTAAGTGATATACTTATTCCTTGATTAAATGTTTTCTTCCATCTTGCCAAGGTCATGGAGGTTTCTATCCACCATTGTCATATCTAGACTGTTCCCCAAAGAAATAATTTATCAATTTTACTGCTGAAAGTCTCTATGATTATAAAACCCCAGGTGTTCAAAAGCTGTTCCTTTTGCTTTGAGAGAGAATTATTAGACTTGCATAAAACTAGAAACTGTAGACCATCCTGCAGGTAAAAATGTACAAGGACATGAGTACTGCCCATTTTTTTGTTTTGCTAAAATAAAAAAAAATGTCCTGAAGGCATGTTGCGTTCCAAAAGACATTTAGTTTTATTGTGCTACCTGCAAATTAATTGAAGAGTTTATAAAGAAACTGACATACTTGTTTATGCATAAAAATAGAGGAGTAATTTCTTCCCTTCTGCTTGTTTTCAGTATAGTGGGTTAGTTCCACGGGAGAGCTGGGACATGTGGCATCCAACCTTGGTGGCCGAGGCCCTGTTTGCAATTGCAAACATCTTTAGCTCCCTACGCTTGATCTCATTATTCACTGCAAATTCTCACCTGGGACCTCTGCAGATATCTTTAGGAAGAATGTTGCTGGACATTTTGAAGTTTCTCTTCATATACTGCCTTGTGCTGCTAGCTTTTGCAAATGGATTGAACCAGCTTTACTTCTACTATGAGACAAATGAACCTGGCAACTGCAAAGGAATACGATGTGAAAAGCAGAATAATGCATTTTCAACGTAAGTGGCTGATCCATTTCTATCCTCCCCTTCTGTCCTTAGTATTTTAATCACTTAGATGTTTACGGCAAAGAGGCTGTCTGTTTCTATTGGTATTACAGTGGTGTCCTGACAGACACATCTAAACTTACCCTAATACAAAAAAATAAATACTAGCATTTAATCAATCTGTAATGATGTTCGTCCCATAATACAGTGAAGTCTGTACAAATCATAGTATCTCAAAACATAGCAAGATAAAATAAAGACAATGGGGAGATAGTATGATATTAGGAAGTACATATTTAGAATTAAGGGAAAAAGGTCACCAGATCAGAGCTTGCTTATCTAGGCAGCTGCCGCACTGCATTTTTGTGATGGCTACTTGTGGGCATTAAATAAGTCTGGTTGTCTAAAGCATGAAGATTCTTTGTAAATGTGATAAACTGAGGCAGGAAAAAACATTCAGTCCAGCCTCCTACTGAAACTGAGTCTACTCCATGCAATCAAATACTGTATTCTAATTTCTGGTTAAAAGTCTATTTTTATTTTTTTTCACTTGAAAAACAATTTTACTTCACTCTGTTCTATAGTTTATCTATAGTTCCAAAGCTCTACCAAATGAATACTAATACTCTCTCATCTTTCAACTTTCAATCTGAATCAAAATCCTACTATAAATACCTCTTCCTTATTACCTCCTATGAATCATAGGCTGTTTTTTAAATATGTTTATTACCAATGGCTTCATTCTCAAAGTAAATAATTTTATAAAAATAGCACCTTTTACATCATCTTAATCAAGTCACTTTGCTCAGGCATGTGTATTTATTTTGCATATTAATAACATCTTATGCAGTTCTAAACTTCGTGTGATCTAAACAAAAAGGCATAAGGAAATTTTTTAGAGCTCCATATTCATGGAAGTGATATTTTGAAAATAGTGGGGACCTACTGGCAGTAGTGACAGAAGATGATGTCAAGCAAACTACCCTGAGTCTTTCCTGCAGAGTCTTTTTGGCAGCTGAGCGGGGGAGAATAGTGGTTGTTCAGTTTGTGCTCAGGCAAGTGCAAACCATACCAGAGACTCCAGAGCAGTACTTTGTCACTCATATGCACTGTACTGCAGGCTCAGAGATTCAGGACCTGGAGTTACTATAAGTAAAAGCATACTGAGCTTTCAGGTTTCTCTGTGGGGCAGCACTGTACTGGGTTGCATGATAAAGTTCTGTTTCACAGATGATAGCGCTTGGTGGGAAAAGGACTTGAAGGGTTATATTTTGCCCAGTTTGGGACAGCAGATCCCTGCACGCAGGACCGCCCAGGGTGCTACAAGTCCCCACAGTTCAGCAGCCTCCCTTTTCCCGGTGCAGTGGGGACAGCACTAGTGGCCCACACGTCCTGTCCAAGTAACCTGCTCCTGGTGTCAGGGTGAAGGAGCAGGAGAGAGGCCATGGGGAAAACTCACTCCAGTTAATACCAGCATATGGGACCAGGCAAGCAGAAAATTTTGCTCCAAACTTCTCATGAGTAAAGGGTCTAACCAGAACCCACCCTTATGACACTATAGTGTAGCTGAACATTGTACAAAAGTAAAATTATGTCAAACTGTCTAGTTTCAGAAGAATCTTTTTGAAGTTGGTTATTCTTATTTAGCTTTATGGCTCTTGTCCCAAGCTTCTCTAAGGGAATATCGTCTACTTTAGTTATAAAAGCACAAGTTTCATTTGAGCAGCATATTTGTCTTTTTAATGCCTCCATTCTTGGGAAAACAAAACGTATGCTAATGATAATAATGTTGTTCTAATTATACAACTCCTTTTATCTCAGTGGCTCTCAACACAAACCAGAAATTGAATAAACTGGCAACACCAAGTATGTATGAGGATACTGTAATTGTTTTAACATCTTGATTTAAACACAACCACTGAGTTACTTTGGGATCCTTATTCTACCCTATACAGTCAAGGCAAAGGGTCAAAATGCTTTCAAAGGCAGGTGTCTAAAATAAGATTCCTAAAACTATGTTATCCTTCAGAAGTTTGTACAAGATCAGCCTTTTACATGCAGGCTTATTTATAAATTCAGTATTGTGTATCTAGAAGCTCAGATTTGAAACATTAAGCCATCATTTCCCTAGGAAGATATTCTGTATATGTTGCTTCTATTGTGATAAGTATCATTTATTTCAAGCAAGTCACAGACGTTTGTATGTTTGGGGAAAACCTGAACAATCCAAAAAGTACATGTGTTGTTATGCAACTAGTCCTTTTGGGTTTTGTTTTTCAGATTATTTGAAACGCTGCAGTCATTATTCTGGTCTATATTTGGACTCATCAATCTCTATGTGACCAATGTGAAAGCAAGGCACGAATTTACTGAATTTGTTGGGGCCACCATGTTCGGTACATATAATGTAATCTCCCTGGTTGTTCTACTCAACATGCTAATAGCCATGATGAATAATTCTTACCAACTAATTGCTGTAAGTTGTATCCTTAGATAATTTATAATACATACCTTCTCTCTGTTCCTACATCCTATTTTTCTAGCAATAAGCCTTTTTTACAGACAGGGTATTGGGACAAATTCTCTGATTCATTCTAATTCCTTTGCGCTGTTCTGGAAGGACCCAGAAACCAGACCCTCGTTAGATAGGGCAGAGGGGAATGTCCCCACAACTCTGAATGAGGAAGAGGTGGCCCTGCTGCAGAAGCCAGCTTATGGGTTAAGGATGTTGTAAAGCTTCTGGCAAGTGACAGGAGCTGCTGCCCTGCTGAAGCTGTACTGAGAAAGAGACCCTGCCAAAGATTGTTCTGTCTCTGCTTTATTTTTAATGCATTATATTTATTAACCTTTAAAAGGCTGATTTTTTTTTTCATACAGCATGAATATACAGATAATAGAAACTGGATGTTTCTTGGACAATTCTGGGCCCATTAACAATTGAAACAAAAGATCATGATCATTTTGTAGTCATTGTATTGTTTTCCTTCAACAAAACCTGTCTTCATCCTTACCAAAGCTACTGTGCTATTTGTATTTCTCATCTTTCTACTAAGAAGGCTAATGAAAATAAACACCGATTCATCATATGGCAATTCTAATATGATCATGCAGAAAGCAAACAAATGAAAGAAAGCTTCACAGTCATAGATTTTTAAAATGCCCCATTTTTTTTTCCGATCAGGAAATTACAGGTTTTTCCACAAAAGAAGTACAAACTATATGTGTTTATATAGTGCTAGTTGACAAAGTCTGGTGCACAATATCACAACATACTAGGTCATCAAAACCGAGACTGCAGTTAGAATAGTTTTCCCACTACAACTTCTAATTTTTTTGTTTTGATTAATTAAAAATTAAAGGCTAGGACTAGACGTATAGTTTAAGTTCTTGGCTACTATGGTTGTCATCCATGTATAATATTGTAAATTTACACTTCTTGCTCAGCTGCTTTTAGCAGTCTTTACATGGACTTTAGTTTTGGTTTTTTTTCAAACTTTACAAAATTATACGGTATTGTATAGAATAAAAAAGAAATAAAAATTCAAAATAAAATAAAATAAGATAAAATATATAACCCCCTCACAACCTAAATAGGATCTGAATATATAGATCTGATGTAGAAGGAAAAGGATATATTCAGCTCAACAGTTTTAAGTAGCCTCATGATTTGTTGGATAAGCTATTTGAGGGTTTCTGGGGCTGTCAGTTACTAAGAGAGTTTGTGAGACTTGCACACTTGGTTGAAGCTGCTACTCAGCAGAGTTGTTAAGAGTGATCTGTGTGGAATAATGATAAGCTGCTATTATAAAAAAACCCCATCTCTTTCAGAAATGTAGCATTTTTCTGCTTATAATTATCTTTTGTTTATTTAAAAGCCTGTAGCAATGAAAGAAAAATTAAAAGTGGATATATATTGTATGTATACTGAAGTAAAGTAGCTTAGCTTTGCTTCATGTTAAAGACCTTCTGTCAAAAGAAGATTCCACTATTTTAACAAGAAAACTAATTAAATTCAATTTTAACAAGAAAATGCATTTCGTATTTCAAAGTTGTTCTAATTTTAGCTTTTCAGATTTTTGTTGATGTTTGTTTCACCTCCTTAATTAAAGGAACATCTGTGCTGGTGTTGTGTTTCCTGTGTGCAGGATCATGCAGACATTGAGTGGAAGTTCGCTCGAACAAAACTCTGGATGAGTTACTTTGAAGAAGGAGGAACTCTGCCCACTCCTTTTAATGTCATACCAAGCCCAAAGTCTCTGTGGTATCTGATCAAATGGTTATGGAGACACCTTTGTAAGAAAAAAATTAGAAGAAAACCTGAAAGTTTTGGAACAATAGGGGTAAGTCCTATGCTTTACTCTGCCTACAGTACTCCTCTTTGCTATACAGGTGAGTCTTTCTCAGCTTTACAGGCCATCCAAACTGTCAAATAACACACGTATGAGTTACAGAATAATTCTAGCAGAGAATGTTTATTTTTTTGCATTCATGTAAATGTATTAGACTGACAAAAAATCATCATATTTCTGTGCAATGACAATATGAACCATAGAATCATAGAATAGTTACGGTTCTAAAGGACCTTAAGAACATCTAGTTCTAACCCTCCCTGCCACGGGCAGGGGCAACTCACACTAAACCATGCCACCCAAGGCTCTGTCCAACCTGGCCTTGAACACCGCCAGGGATGGAGCATTCACAACTTCCCTGGGCAGCCCATTCCAGTGCCTCACCACCCTTAAAGTAAAGAACTTTTTCCATATATCCAGTCCAAACTTCCCCTGTTTAAGTTTACCCCTTGTCCTATCACTACAAAAGAGTCGCTCCCCCCGCACCTTTGTAGGCCCCCTTCAGATACTGGAAGGCTGCTATGAGGTCTCCACGCAGCCTTCTCTTCTCCAGGCTGAACAGCCCCATCTTTATCAGCCTGTCTTCATATAGGAGGTTCTCCAGTCCCCCGACCATCCTCGTGGCCCTCCTCTGGACTTGTTCCAACAGTTCCATGTCCTTTTTATGTTGAGGACACCAGAACTGTACACAATACTCCAAGTGAGGTCTCACAAGAGCAGAGTAGAGGGGCAGGATCACCTCCTTTGACCTGCTGGTCACACTTCTCTTGATGCAGCCCAGGATACGGTTGGCTTTCTGGGCTGTGGGCACACACTGCAGCTGGCTCATGTTCATTTTCATAGATCAGCACCCCCAAGTCCTTCTCCGCAGGGCTGCTCTGAATCTCTTCTCTGCCCAACTTGTAGGTATGCCTGGGACATGACAGTGCCTCATCCACAGATAATGCAAGAAAGATTAAAAGGAATAAAAATACAAGAGATCAAATATCTATACCTGCCTACCAATCTCAGAAGTGTGGTTGATGATCTCTAGCTCAAGTGTCACAGTTCAAGTATCACTAACACATCATGAACCACAGATTCGTGTATAAAGTATTTGTCATGGAATATTCTCTGTCTCTCTCATCATGTAATGAAACGGGTTTACCATAGGAGTTTTCTTACAAAATGCTGTTCCCATTAAAGAAAATATTTTGAAAGATAATAGCATTTACTTGGAATTGCTTACTTGAATTTAAAGCTAGAGTTATTTCAGAATCACTTTGGTACCCTATTTTAATAATGCCAATTGTTAGTGAAATTTCTAGAACAAAAGAGGGGAAAAGACACACAAGGGGAGCAAGAATAGTCTTGCACCTGGATTCAGCAGATGACTGCAATATCTCAGCTACAGGCTTTCTCTTGTAGCTGCAGTGGGTAAAGCAGATTTAAATTTGTGCTTCCTAGCTTTACCCAGCTGAGATAGTCAGCAGCAGAGTTTTTCTGTATTGTCAAGCAAATATCCAGGCAACAATCTAACCCACTAAGAACTAAATTTTTCTAGTTATGTTTTCTTCATTTCCCATGGTGCGCAAGTCAGTACCTCAGTCACTAAACTGCTTTCAGCCAGCTCCAACATAAAGAAAACTATGTGGCCATATCTACCACATATTTTTCTATGTAGTAAAATGTGGACAATGGTGCTTTCCCTATACTATAGGGATTTAGTGAATATAAATATTTTCAAGTCTGTTAGGAACTCAAATAGCAAAGCATTATGTGAGAGTATAAGAATTTCATGTGTAGGTAAGGGAAATAAGAAAGGGTTATAATCTTCATGCTGTTGACCATGGTAACAAAACTTCCATTCATTTCAAAGAAGCCAGGGGATACAATACAGTTCTTTGCTGGACCATTACTCTGTTGACCTTTTATTTGTATTTTTTTACATTTTCTTGATAAGTTGATTAATAGGGATAGGCTTTTCCTACATATCCTCCAGTCACATCCTGTCATTCAGATTAATTGCTAGATACACTTGGAGAAACAAGTTCACTTATCTCTCATACTTGTAGATAGGAAAGAAACAGCCAGAAAAGGAAGCTTATGAATGTGAGGATGACATTGAAACAAAGCAGTAATAGACTACAAGAAAGAAACAATTAAAAAAAAAACATTGAAATTAAGATTAGAAAAGCAGTGAAGAAAGACAAACAGTGATTTGAATAGATTTTTTTTTTTAAAGACATGAAATAGCATGAATGGTGAAGAATTTTAAAAATAAAACATCACTGTGTAATCTAGGAAGGGGAAGAAGTAAATGCAGAGACCAACAGGAGGAAAAACTGTAAGATTTTATTAGAAAGAGAAAATCATATTTAATTCCCATATTCCTCAAGGGGGGACACAGGTCTTTGAGAGTCACTCATTCTACTCATTATCTGCCTACTTTCCTCTTTAAGGAGTTCCCACTATTCTATCAGCTGGAGGCAACGTTATCTTCACATTCCAAAAGTCAATGAACATAACAGGAAAACCTGCCTCAAAGCAGTAACCATAATGTGACATAATGTGAATGTAACTTGGATGACATGGTTTAGTGTTTGGGTGGCATGGCTTAGTGTGAGGTGTCCCTGCCCATGGCAGGGGGGTTGGAGCTAGATGATCTTAAGGTCCTTTCCAACCCTATTCTATGGTTCTGTGATTCTATGTACTTGTGTGAGGGAAATAGTGAGCAATGCTTCTAGGTGTTTGTTAAACATTTGGTGAGGATGATTAGCTAGTGTAAACTGATGGATTGATATTAAAATTAATGCCAGTGTATTGAAGCTGAGGATCTAGGGTTGGTTAATACAATATCCCTGTTTGACTGAGACAGATCTGGAATACCCTTATACATCAAAAAACCCTTCAATACAGTATTTTCTGTTAAACTTTCCATCCAGGATAAGAGTTTTGGGTTTTTTTTCCATTTTTTTCCCTCTCAAACTGCAGCTTTGGAAGTTAATTAATTTCTGGCTATGTGAAATAATAAAAAGACAAGGTGCTCTCAGAAACATGCTGAATAGAATGGTGAGGAAAGGAATTCGGAAAGATCACCCCCAGATTCCTGTGACTTCCTCCTGCAGGGGTACATAAAGAACATCTTCTAGAAATTAACAGCTTGGATTTTGGAAAACTGGTGCAGTAACAGGTCAAAGGGCAGGGACTCTATACACAGATATGGTTGGGATTTTTTCTAAATGCAATTTATTATTTTTTTAATGGACCCCCCCCCCACCTAAAATCGTAACAAACTTTTTCATTAATATATACCAGTTTTGAAGAAGCATTTGTTGGGAATGACTTTTCAGCTTCAGGATGGTATTTCTGTATGGAGAGAGAAGGAGCGGGTACCCAGTAAAGCAAACAGCTTGGGCTAAGAGAGAGCCAGGTTAATACCCAGTGGATATTTAATTATTTACCTCAAGCAGAGCAGTTCTGATAGGAGAGATTTCCATCTCAAAATCATTAAGATCCTGAAGGGGAAAAGTACTCTCTTGGAAGAACAGAAATATGTGATGTGAACCCCTAATTACTCAACTGTTTGGGAGTGGAGGACATAGGCAAGGAAGAGATGTGGGACATTTTTGGTTTATATCTGTAGAGTAAATTTTAAAATAAAAATGTTGATGGAAGAAAATGGAAATCCTAAAGTATGTGAGCCAATAGGGCTATATCCATTGCTAGTTTCTTACAGAATAGGCACTTAGCTGAAAGAATAGCTGAAACCCCTGTGAAGCAGAGGGCTCACCAGAAGAGCCATCATGGCAACAAGACTTCCAGGTGCCCAGAGAAAGTGAGTGTCTGTGGCTGACCAGGCAGATTCAGTCCATACATCTGTGCAACTTCAGCTAGCTCCTCAGGTATAACACAAGGCCCATTAGGGCTATCTGAATTTGGAACACTGATTTCTAGGCACAGTTATGCACCCAAGCTCCAAAATGAAATCAGATGTGGGTATGCAATATTTGCTCTGATTTCCATGAAAATCTTTTCATACCCATCAAAGTGTGAGAGCCATTATTTACTCCAGCAGTCAGGTCTACACACAGTTTGAGTAGATGTAAACCAGATGCTGCTCACTGGCTTTTCCCCAAGAGGTTAAGCCCTTGGACAACACATGGGCACATCATGGTGATCTCAGCTTGTCCTGGGGGAATGTGCTGTTTCCTGGTTTTGAAAAACTTACTCACCCACAGCTAAGTGTTGGTTTCCCAGATCTTTTTCAATTGTCCCAAAAAACTGCATTACAAATTAAATTTAGAATCTCTATGCCCTATGAACCAAAGGAAAATGAAGAGATTCTTTGCTTTTTGTTCGCAAATCTCAGTTGACAGCTCTGACTCCAGCTCACCAGAATATCCCCTGTAATAATGCTGACCTCACAGCTACAAGATAAGCTTTGTTGGGACCTATTTCTTATTACTGAACTCCACATTATGTACTCTGATTCCCTATGACCATTCCTGGGGGAAAAAGAAATGCAACACTGTAGGCTCAGTTTTGGGCTCATTTTCTTATATTTGCTATATGGATGTGTCGTGGTTTAAACCCAGCCAGACAGCTTTTTTCACTCACTCCCCCCCCCCCCCTTCTTACCCTCCTCCTACTCCCAGAGGGACAGAGAGGAGTATCGAAAAGAATGCAACTCCCACGGGTTGAGATAAGAACAGTTTAGTAACTAAGGTGTAACACGAATCACTACTGCTACCACCAATAATAGTAATGACAAAGGAAATAAGAAGGAAAGAGAATACAACACCTCAGCACCAGCCGACCGATAACTCGCCCCCCCACAGCCCGACCAAGCACCGACCGATACCTCCTCCAACCCTGCAGTCCCAGCCCTTCCAGGTAACTCTCCGTTACCTCCTGGGCATGACGTGCTGTGGTACGGAATACCTCTTTGGTCAGTTTGGGTCAGGTGTCCTGTCTCTGCTTCCTTCCGGCTTTCCCTCCTCCCTGGCACAGCATGAGGCTCACAAAGTCCTTGGCCAAACCAAAACATCATTGTTATCAGCTCTGCTCCCAGGCCGAAAGTCAAAACGCAACACTGCACCAGCTACCAAGAAGGAGAAAAATGACTGCTACTGCTGAACCCAGAACAGGATGTATGGATGCCATGTTGTTTGTAAGGCAGAACCTAGATTTCAAAACATTTTGTTCAGAAACCTTTAAATGCTAACTTTCCTATTAGGAAGCTTTAATCAGTGGTGATGTACTATGGTGTTTTCCAGCAGAAAAAACAATAGTGTGCATCCAAAATCTGAGTCAGGGCTAGAGGATACAAAACAGATGATAGACAGAATGGAGGATCAGGCATGATGTCTGCATAAGAAACTTTAATACCAAAAAGACAGGAATCATGAGCTAGGAATGAGTAAAGTATGCATTAAATGTGTCACCAACAATCCACTACAAAAAAAATATATATATATGTACACTTGCAAGTTCATTATATGCAGGCAGAACTCATAAAGAAAGACTTCAGATTCAGAATAATTTACAGTAGACTTGCTAGTGAAAGTATTTAACTGGCTTGAATGAAGAAGAAAAATGTCAGTAGAAATAAGTATGACATGGTTGCTTGCAGGGACCATTTACAGTGTTGCTTGTAACAAAGCTATCAGGGGAAAGAACAGTCTGCCAGGCAAGTGAGGTGCCTCTGAAGAAAGCTGATTAATTTGCTTCTCCTTGAATGTCAGCTCTCTGGTTCTGCCAGCCTTTGTTGTACTGGGACAGCTGAAGCAGTGGGTGGGGGAGTCAACAGGAGCTTTTTCAAGGGACAGTTCTTTCTCCAAAGCAGCACACTGTCCAACCACACTGATGGCAGCTTCTCCAGCACAGCTACAGCTTGAAGAAAGGACAGGATGGTTGCATGTCACTTACTATTACTTCAGATCTGCTGTTAATCAGAGAGAGATCTTCTACCTTTCAGATTGCAGCACATCTTTATTTTCTGTCATTTTGACATATCCCAGCTGTGCAGCATTCTCTTTAGCTATTACCACAAATACCTCCTACACTCAAACATCTGAAATTAACAGTGTGTGCTGCTCTTTACATATATATATAGCAGTTCTGTTAACTTTGTCACTCACCTTTGCAAAAAGCCAGATTAGTAATGTAATTGTATTGATTGGGCTGAAGGTTTCCTAACTGCCCAAGGCTTTTGGGTGTCTCAAGGCTACTGCTGTTGGCCACCTGAAATCCATTGCTATTTCAAGAAAGAGATGTAAGAAAAGTAACCCCAATCCCACTGGAATAAATTGTGCTGCTTTACTCAAGTTACATTAAACTCTATGTCTGATCAGTTGCCAGAAAGTTTTTTACACATAATTAGAAGTATTTCAGAGGAGAAACTATAAAGGATAGTTAGGAATATCTTTGGTGATATTTTTATGTGTGTGTGTACATCTGATACATAGATAAAAAGTTACCTCTTTTCTAGCTATTTTTTTTTCTATTTTGCCAAGCAACTTACATGATAATTCTTACCATTTGTCAGATAAAATATCCTTTCCCCTTCTTCTATTATTTGTTCTCCAAGTGGAAAATGATGCAACTCCTAAGCCAATATAAGTATTTTGTATTTTCTGTGTAATGTGTATTATTGAAAATTGAAGTTCCTTCCATCTGGGATAAAAATCAGAAATCTGGAGTGTTTGCTGTGTAGCCAAGGACGTTCTCATGGGAAAACCTCTTTGTCAACACAGATTAAGTTCTTATCCTTTTTATGGGATGCTTCTATTCAAGATAAGGAATATGTCCCATGACTTCAGGCAGTCTTTACATTTTTCTGGACTTCTATCACTAAGCAGTTTGAGGTCAAATGCAGATATTATATTTGAATTCCTACTTTACGAAATATACAATTTTGATAAAACACTTCAAAAGAAGTTCAACATCTTTGTCGCTGACATGGGCAGTGGGATTGAGTGCACCCTCAGCAAGTTTGCCAATGACACCAAGCTGTGTGGTTCGGTTGATACGCTGGAGGGAAGGAATGCCATCCAGAGGGACCTTGACATGCTTGTGAGGTGGGCTGATGCCAACCTCATGAAGTTTAACCATGACAAGTGCAAGGTCCTGCACCTGGGTCGGAGCAATCTCAGGCACAGCTAGAGGCTGAGCAGAGAAGAGATTCAGAGCAGCCCTGCAGAGAAGGACTTGGGGGTGTTGGTAGATGGGAAAATGAACATGAGCCGGCTTCAGTGTGCGCTTGCAGCCCAGAAAGCCAACTGTATCCTGGGCTGAATCAAGAGGAGCATGACCAGCAGGTCAAAGGAGGTGATCCTGCCCCTCTACTCTGCTCTCATGAGACCTCACTTGGAGTATTGTGTGCAGTTCTGGTGTCCTCAGCATAAAAAGGACATGGAACTGTTGGAACAAGTCCAGAGGAGGACCACGAGGATGGTCAGGGGACTGGAGCACCTCCTGTATGAAGAAAGGATGAGAAAGATGGGGCTGTTCAGCCTGGAGAAGAGAAGGCTGCGTGGAGACCTCATAGCAGCCTTCCAGTATCTGAAGGGGGCCTATAGGGATGCTGGGGAGGGACTCTTCATTAGGGACTGTAGTGACAGGACAAGGGGTAATGGATTAAAATTTAAACAGGGGAAGTTTAGATTGGATATAAGGAGGAAATTTTTCCCTGTTAGGGTGGTGAGGCACTGGAATGGGTTGCCCAGGGAGGCTTTGAACGCTCCATCCCTGACAGTGTTCAAGGCCAGGTTGGACGAAGCCTTGGGTGATATGGTTTAGTGTGAGGTGTCCCTGCCCATAGCAGGGGGCTTGGAACTTGATGATCTTAAGGTCCTTTCGAACCCTAACTATTCTGTGATTCTATGATTCCAAGTAATTTAAGATTATCAAATTTTTCACTGCTAAAGAGATTTTTCTTCTGAGCAATGCAAATTACTAGGAATGGCATAAGGAGAAAGACAAAAATTATTATCAGTACTAGGAGATCTACTATTCAAGCTTAGTAAATTATATTAGTGCCCCCTTTGGAAAGTGTTTTATAATCCCCTTCAGTTTCATGACCTAATAAAACGTTATCATCAGAAGAATGTTGTTATTTTTAGTTAGATTTAACTTTGTCAGCCATATTTTTCAACACTTGAAGAAGCACATAGCACAGTGGTTACTTGAAACAACTTTTGAAACACAAATGAGACTATGACCACATGAAGAAAAGCAGGCTGGCTGTAAGCTAAACAAGTACAATACAAATATTAATGCAATTTTATTTATTTATAGTGAATAGTTTGATTTTCAGATGTCTTTGAGCAGAGATTCGTTCTGCTTTCAGGAGGAATCAAAATGCCATTATGAACTGGAGACTGAACATTTAAACAGGAGATAGAGAAGTGATGGGTGTACTAACTTTTATAGGTTATTTGTATGCATAATTCCCTGTGCAGTATTTAGGTGTCTGTGTTTAAAAACTCGCCATTAAATGCATTCTCTTTCACCTTCTCAGTGTTATGGATTGAAAAGAATTGTTAAGTACAATAAAACTGTTCTGGAGACGTTACTACATATATGAATTTGTTTTAAAATCCACAGCCTCTGTTTCTGGGAATTTCAGAATCAGTTGGATGAAAAGAATAAATATGATTTAGCCATTTCTTGTTATGGGTACAGAATGAAACCTATGCATTTATTTCACACTTCACTGTGAAATAAAGCAGAGCAGATAGCAACTCCAGAAAGTATTCTGCAAGATGAAAATAATCATTTGCTTTGTTTATATGAGTTATTAGCTTTACCTGAACTGAAATGCATTTCAATTACTCCTTAAAGAGTATTTTCCCTTTGACTGTAAGTCAGATCTGTTGTTGAGCTCTCTTAACAACGGACCCCTTCAGTGCCCTCTCAGCAGGAATGAAACATCTCCATCGTGTGGTCAACTGCAAAAAATCAGACTTTTTCTTCTGAAAATCGGCTAAAGGCGGGTGGTGGGAGGGTATCGGCCTCCCCACGGCTGCCTTGCCCCTCTCGTCCCGGCGGTGGGGATGCTTACCTGTCCCTCCACTCCTAAACACAAGAAATTTCTATGTTCTCTTTGGACAAGGCATAGATACAGAAACACCATCTGGAAAAATACTGAAGGCAAGATGCTTATGGATAAAGCCCTACAGTACAGTGGCTGTTCAGACTGATTAGGAAATCATGATCTTGCCCTTTCTATTATTTTTTGTGAAGCCCAACCACATAGCTACTGCATCCCTCAAATTAATTACAAACAAGAAGTCAGCTCTGAAGACTAAACTGATTTGGAGTACAGAGAAAGTGTTAATTATAAATTGTCAATAAGTTTCAAGTACAAGAAGATGAAAAAATACCTTACTGTGGACTGTCTTATTATGTAACTCAAGTAAATTTTAACAAGCCCCATGGATGTCTTTTTGCCCTGTTTTAAGATGCCATAAATATTCTGTTTTGTACAAATGAAATCAGTGGTTAGACACCATTTTTTCTCACCAGCAGCAGATACAAGAACCCAAGTTAAAATTGTCTTTCTTTCACGAGTCAGAAATAATTAAGGTATAGAACAGGGAGATGTGACTCAGTATGATATTGAGGACAACAATAATTCAAGGACTAAGTAATTCAAGATATTTGGTTTTTTTCAACCCATCTTCTGGATAGCCCTTAAATATTGCAGTATAAAGTAATGCAACACTTGCTTCAAGCTTGAACCATGCTTTCATCCTACCACACTTCTTTTTACTGTTCCTATTCAGAGTTATTAACCCTCTTACCCTCCTTCCCTATCAACACCAAACTGCATTGCAGGCTAGGTTTCTTTCTTCGATCCCCTCTCTATGAGCAAGTGTTTTTAATAGGGAACTAAGCAGGAAATTTTCCCTTCAGTATGGTTTTATAGTGCAAGTATTGGTTAGGTCTATCTTAAATAAAACATTAGGAGCCATAGCAAGTGTCTTGCTAATACCATGCTTATGTCAAGCTGTTCTCAATTCAGTAAAATACTCTTCAGTCTTTGCTCCAACACCACTGTCTTCAGCAGACTTTGAACAGCCCCTCAGCTTAGTACACACCACATACTGCACAGGCCTGCTGTTTTGTTATGCAGTAAGTATTTTACTACCAGGCAAGGATTTATGTTTTTGTTCTTTTCTAGAGGCGTGCAGCTGACAATCTGAGAAGACATCATCAGTACCAGGTACAGGCCCATGTTTATTTTCTTTTGACTTTTTTTTTTCTGTGCTTCCAGAAAGTTCATGGGGTAAAAAAAAAAAAAAAAAAAAAAAAAAGGAAGAATTTCATGAGAAAGAAGAAAGAAAAAAAAAAAAAGAGAGGAATAATTCACAAAATGAATACTTATTTCATCCTCAGCAAACAAGCATAGTATTTTTGGTGTTCAGAAAAACAGCATTTGAGAAGTAGGGTTGTCTACTTTTGGGGTGGAAAAGGGTATTTTATAGAGGAATAATAAACTAAGTAGTATTTTGCCCACTGTAACATGGATTGCCTTTAAAAAACATCCCACATAGTCCCACCTCCCTTCTGGGATTCATCAGGATTATATGTGCAGCTCACTGACATGTTTCATGAGAACCTGCTCTCCATTTCTCCACCTCTGTTTCCCCACAGACTTCCTGTCACAAACTTCTTGTCGCTTAATAACCCGACTGCCTAGATACCCTGTAAGCTGTTCTTCTACTCCATTCTTCCTGCTTCAGCCTCTGATTTTTTGAGATTATTGAACAAGGAATAATTTTCAGATTTATTTTCAATTTTTTTTGCAAGTTAAACAAGATGTGGACTGTACACTTGTAGGTTGGGTAATTAATGGATTCCATATGAGAAATGACTAGGTAAAGTAGGACTCTTCCAACCTGAAAATGAGACAGCTGTGAGACGTACAGCAGGGATCTATAAAATCAGGGGGAAGGTGAACAGAGAGCAGCTGTTTGCCAACTATCTACAAACTGAATACCAAACGCATACTGCACTGCATTAGTAAGGCTGTAGGCAGCACTTTGAGAGAACTGATTATTCTTCTCCAGCCCACACTTGTAAGACTGGAGCAGTGTGTCCTGTTTTGGGCCCCCCACTGCAAGAGAGATGTTAACAGGAAGGAATCCAGGAAACAGCCACCAAGAGAAACCGGCATTTCAGCCTGTGGTAGGTTAAGGGGGATCTAATTGCTGCCTTCAAGAGCACAGCGGGTGGTTAGAGAGAAAGGCAGCCAGAGTTTTTTTTAAAAAGGAGTCAATGGACACAAACTGCAAGAAGGGAAATTCTGTAAGGAAAATCTTCATCACGGTGATGGTAGGAAAGCATTGGAGAAAGTTGCTCATGGAGGCTGCAGCATCTTCACCCTTAGAGATATTCAGCACTTGTCTGATTACAGCCATGAGCAGGACCAGACAGCCTCCAGGCATCTCTTCCAATCGAAATAAATTTACGATTTTTAGAAGTAGAAGGCAACAGTGGAAACTATCACAGAGCAGGTTAGAAATGAATAAACCCCTACACAGAATCTTAGTCCAGATATACTGTGGAATTTATTGGTGGAGGATTTGTGGATGCTGAGAATTTACATGAGTTCAAAACACATAGGAAAACCTGTCACAGGCCATTAAACCTAGAGCTGCTGTTGCTGATTCAGAAAGTCTTTGAATCTCACATTGCAGGAGGTTTGGGAGAGTATAGCTGGAAATAAGATTATACAACCACAATAGACTTACAGTCCCTCATGAGGCATCAGCAACTCCTCGCTGTCAGATTGCCTGCTACTGGCATGAGACATGCCTTCAGTGAACTGCAATACAGCTCTTTTCAGGGCAATTAAAGTCATCACTTTCCACTGAAAAGCAGAGCAAATTTCCAACCAGATATAAGGTTTGTGCGGTTTTTGTCATGTTCCTAAAGCACAGACAAGCCCAAGCAGGCCTGGTGAGTGTAGGTTTAGTAACTAATCCCAAGAAAGCTAACACAATATTTTATGTTTTTAGGAAGTTATGAGAAATCTGGTGAAAAGATATGTTGCAGCAATGATAAGAGATGCCAAAACTGAGGAAGGACTAACAGAAGAAAATTTTAAGGTATGTGGTTTTCTTATATGTTTATAGGTGTTCTAGTAAGATATTGTAAGACTGTGAAGCATATTTCTCACACTTCTCACTTGTTTAGGTAGTGTATAACTTGCTTCCTAGAGCAGTGTCTGTTATGATGGACCACACAGAGATAGTATTGTACATCAACACCAGCAAGTCTCCCTCTTTCTCTGGAGCAATAATCAGCTTTATCAGCTGGTTTGAATTGTGTCAAGTGGTATAAGGGGACAACAAAGGGGAACTAAGTGGGTGTAACAACATATAATATATGGGAAAGCAAGATGCAAACAGTTTCAGGACATAAGCAAATAGATTTTTTTTCTGCTAAAGTCTGCTATCATGCAGCTAGTGGTGAGACTGCACTTTGATTCCTGTGTTCAGTTCTAGGCCACTCACTACAAGAGAGATACTGAGTTGCTGGAGCAGGTCCAGAGAAGGGCAATGAAGCTGATGAAGGGTCTGGAGAATAAGTCTTAAGGGGAACAGCTGGGAGAACTAGAGGTATTTAGTCTGGAGTAGAGAAAGCTCTCTACAGCTACTTGAAAGGAGTCTGTAGTGAGGTGGGGGTCAGTCTTTTCTCCCAAGCAATAGGACAAGAGGAAACAGCCTCAAGCTGCACCAGAGGAGGTTTAGATTGGATGTTAGGAAACATTTCTTCACTGAGAGGGTGGTCAGGCATTGGAACAGGCTGCCCAGGGTGGACAGTCACTGTCCACTGCCCACTGCACAGGTGGAGTCACTGTCCCTGGAAGTGTTCGAAAAACGTGTAGATGCCCTAGTGACATGGTTTAGTGGTGGACTTGGCAGTCCTGGGGTAATGCTTGGTGATCTTAAACGTGTTTTCCAATCTAGTTGATTCTGTGATTCTATTATTTATTTGTACACAGAACACCATTTTTATTACTTAAAAGATAGAAAATTTAAATAAGTAGTCAAATATACTTCATATTTAGTATATATCACAATGCTTACATCCATTACTGTGTATTTCTAGCATCTTGCTCTTTTTCACACCTCAAACTTCAAATATTCAAAATCATATTCATGCAGAAGATATAACCAGAGCCTGAGCTAATTGCTTCATTATTGCTTTATTCAAAACACCTTGAGTGCCACCACACGGCATATACAGGCCCAGTCAGCATAGGTTTATGAAAGGGAGGTCCTGCTTGACTCCTGCTATGTGGCTCGGTTGATATGCTGGAGGGAAGGAATGCCATTCAGAGGGACCTTGACATGCTTGTGAGGTGGGCTGATGCCAACCTCATGAAGTTTAACCATGACAAGTGCAAGGTCCTGTACCTGGGTTGGAGCAATCCCAGGCACAGCTAGAGGTTGGGCAGAGAAGAGATTCAGAGCAGCCCTGCAGACGAGGACTTGGGGGTGTTTGTCTATGAGAAAATGAACATGAGCCAGCAGTGTGCACTTGCAGCCCAGAAAGCCAATCGTATCCTGGGCTGCATGAAGAGGAGCATGACCAGCAGGTCGAAGGAGGTGATCCTGCCCCTCTACTCTGCTCTCATGAGACCTCACTTGGAGTACTGTGTGCAGTTCTGGTGTCCTCAACATAAAAAGGACATGGAACTGTTGAAACAAGTCCAGAGGATGATCCACGAGGATGATCAGGGGACTGGAGCACCTCCTGTATGAAGACAGGATGAGAAAGATGGGGCTGTTCAGCCTGGAGAAGAGAAGGCTGCATGGAGACTGCATATCAGCCTTCCAGTATCTGAAGGGGGCCTATAGGGATGCTGGGGAGGGACTCTTCATTAAGGGCTGTAGTGACAGGACAAGGGGTGATGGGTTCAAACTTAAACAGAGGAAGTTTAGACTGGATATAAGGAAGAAATTCTTCCCTGTTAGGGTGGTGAGGCACTGGAATGGGTTGCCCAGGGAGGTTGTGAATGCTCCATCCTGGGCGGTGTTCAAGGCCAGGTTGGACAGAGCCTTGGGTGACACGGTTTAGTGTGAGGTGTCCCTGCCCATGGCAGGGGAGTTGGAACTTGATGATCTTAAGGTCCTTTCCAACCTAACTATTCTATGATTCTATGATTCTTTGACTAACGTTCTATTGCAAGGTGACCACTTAATGGATGAGGGACAGGCGTGGATGTTGTCTAGACTTTAGTAAATCCTTTGACACCATTTCCCACAGCATTATCCTGGAGAAACTGGATGTTCATGGCTTGAACAGGTTTATTTTTTGCTGGGTATATTCTATGAGGGAACGGGGTTTGTTTAGCCTGGAGAAAAGGAGGCTCAGGAGGGTTTTATTGTTTTCTAAACCAACTACCTGAAAAGAGGTTGTAGTGAGGTGGGGTCAATAACTTCTTCCAACTAACAAGTAATAAGGTAAGAGGAAACAGCCTCAAGTTGTGCCAGGGAAGGTTTATATTGGATATTAGGAAAAAATTCTTCCCTGAAAGGGGTGTCAGTCATTGGAACAGGCTGCCCAGGGATGTGGTTGAGTCACTATCCCTGAATGTATTTAAAAGATGTGTAGATGTGGTGCTTACGGACATGGTTTAGTGATGGACTTGGCAGTATTTCGTTTACAATTGGACTCAATAATCTTAAAGGTCTATCCCTTTAGAGAAAATGAAGAGAAATAGAGACCTCCTGAAAGCAAGGTACCTTCTACTGAGAAAGGAGTTTGACAGATGTTGCACTGGCTGAAATCAGCCTGCAATAATTAGTTCTGACTTACCTGCTAGCTGCCAAATATTTAGTGGAAATAGACAAAGCCCTAGCTGTGCTGCTACTCACAGGGAAGTGTGTGCACATATGTGTGCCTAGGGCATGCATGTGTCCCCATGTGTGTGTAAAGTGTGGTATTAAGAGCTGAACAAAACGGTGTTATCATGATGGGATTATACTGTCTAGCAGACTGGGTGCAGGTCTTCAAGCTGTCTGTGCTCCTTCCTCCACCACTGACAGTGATTTCTATGAGTAGTCTAGGCTAAGGCACATTTTCTCTGAAGTTTCCTCTGGTAGAATTGCTGATTGCTTTTCTGACTCACCTGGAAGATCCATTAGACAGTCTGCAAAGCACCTTGAAATGCCAGGTATTATCCATATGGTGAAGTTTATTACTGATCCCTAGCATAAGCCTATTTATTTTTCTCTTTTTAATTACAAGAGGAAAAGTCAAATCAGCTTTTGTGCTCTGTTGTTTCATCTTTCTTCCTAAATTGTAGGAGTTAAAACAAGATATTTCCAGCTTTCGTTTTGAAGTCCTGGGTTTGTTAAAAGGAAGCAAGCTGTCTAATTTGCAGACTGCAAAAATGAACAAAGACACTTCCTCTCTGTCAGAAAATGAAGAAAATAGTGAGAGTGAAGAAAAGAAAGGAAAGAAAAAGAACTTCAGCCTTTTTGACATAACAACTATGATTCACCCAAGATCAGCCACTATTGCCTCTGAACCACATAATGTAAGCAATGGCTCAGCAATGATGGTGTCAGAGTCCACTAAGGAGAAACAAAAGCGTGTGAATTTTGTAACAGACATAAAAAATTTTGGGTTATTTCACAGACGATCAAAACCAAACTCTTTGGAGCAGAGTACAAATAAAATATACACCGTTTCTGAAGAAGTTTCCCGTCAACAGGCAGAAGAACAAAGTGAGAAAACTGATGAACTGGAAGAGGGAGAACTGACCATGAACTGTGAATTAAATATCCAAAGTCCTGACAAAAAATGCACGTTAGGTGAGTCACAGAATAACAGTGACTCTTTGGATTCACAGGAAGAGGGAAATATATGTGCTTCAGAAACAGAGAAAATGGAGATACAGAACTCAGAACCAGCCACACTGCAGGATCAGCTGGACAAGGAATTGGAGATTAGCATTGACTGTGATGAGAAACAGGAAACAATTGATCAGGGTGATTATGTGATAACAAGGTTGTGATGCTTACAGGAGGAAGCATTTACAAATATATATATTTTGCATAATGCTTTTTGGGGGGGAATGTTTTAAGAATTATATTAGCAAATGAAGAATTACACTTTGTAGTACTCAACTGTGGCACATGATCTTGTAACATAGTAGTCAAGAAAAAGATAATATGGGAACCTTCTGTTTTGTAGCCTGCTTTAGCTTTCACGATTTGTTTTACATTTTTTAATAAATGGAAGCATCTTGTATTCTTGTACTGTTGCAATAACCCACAGAAACTTTTTAGCTATCTTTTTCAATTACAACAAATGCAATTTCTCTCATATGATGGTTGACTCTTATGATAAATATTTTTCTATGCAAATAAAAAGTAGCTTAAGAGACTTGTAAGCCTTTATTTAACTTTGTAGGTTCTTAAAAGATTCTGGGCACCATAATAATCATAAGCTGTTCCTGTCAGCATAATTCATGTCAAGCTATTAGAATCATTTATTTAAATTGCTATAAACTTAATTTGTTTCAAAAGCTATACAGAATCAAAGGATAAAATATATTCTTTTATTTATTGAAGGAATATGGATACCTGTAAGTTATGGAAGATCAGTCTATTTAATTATTTAATTACAGCTTTTCCCCCCAGCAAAAGGATTATCACTGTCCTGTTACCATTGTTAGAAGCATTTGCAGGACTTGAAGACTGTAAAAAATAGTGTTTCTTGTAGTAAAAAGAATAACTGTGGCTTGCTAAGAACTGATGACGGATTACTCTTTGGAAGTCCGTAATTACAACAGCTACTGCTTCTTCAGCCATTTATTTTTCCAAACATGGACAATCAATGCATTTTGCCTTCAACTTATGCTTTTGCCTTCACAATACACTTTTATTTGCTAAGAGCAAGATACTTCAGGAATAAATAAACATACACTTGTCCCCTGAGTACTTGGAAAAATGCAGCAATTTGTTGAGAAGTTTTTAAAGGCAAGCCTTAAGAGAGTTTCTTTGACAGCTTCAGAGTTTTGGGGGAACCTGATTGGAGGTTTTGATAAAAAAATACTTAGACATTTAAATGTATAAAGAAAACCTAATAGTATTTTTCATAACTGATGAGTGACTTATTGTCTTAGTCAAATCAAGTATTTTTAAAATTAAACAGTCTGTTTCTTTTTAAACAGTGACTGGTGTTCTACATTATTAAAAACGTAATTTTACAACTGACCTAAAAATAACCACCCTTGAACTGTCAGCACCATCCTTCTCTCTTGGAAACACGAGAATATACCACATTGGTGTGGTCATTTCATTCTTAAGTTGCCTAGCCCTGCAATAATAGATATTGCAGTTCATCTTAGTCTATATTAAGGAACCTCCAGATGCATAGAGTACACTTACACTGAAGATGAAAACCAGCACAAGTAACTCTCACCTTGTAGGACCTGAGAGAAAGCCATACCATTGTGGATCTAAACGGTCATGGTACTGAACTGAGTCATGAAATTCCAGATAAATCCCTGTCATCTCTATACTCTTAGGTGAGTTCCCTAGCTCTACTTTATACACATGCTATTGTGAACTCACATATTGAAAGCTTCCTTCCTGTACATCTATCTGTGCCATGGCACCTAGGAGTAAGTTATTTGAACCAAAATGGAAAATGTGAGCAATAATTGGAAAACAGTTTGTATAGCTTTGCAACAATACTTTCAAACCACATTTGATTACTAAGATATGGTTGATTTCCATCTTGGCCTCTTGACTTCTCTGTGACCCCCCTCCCCCGCCGTCCTTCATGTCTCTCCTTGTCCATCTTTAGATTGTGAGCTCCGCGGGGCAGGGCCTGTAGCTTTTCTGTTTGGAAAGCACCTGAATTATCACAAGCATAAAAAGAAATAAATAATAATAACAATGGTGGAAAAATTTCATATCATTTTTACCAGATCAGCTCTTTTAGAGAGTTCTCTTTTCTACTGTAAAATTTGTGTTAGGAATAGCATAAAGCAAATGTGTTATATGTTGTCATAAAGTTCTTTATAACCTATATACATATACATATATCCTATATATTTATATACAGTCCTTCTCCACCACTGATTTCACTTTCTCATTCTTCATCACGGTTTGTAACACCTTACAGTTCTAAGCTGAGTACCCTTTTATTAACAAAATTCAAAGTCCTTGCTCTAAAGAGCTTTCAATGCTTTTCAGCCATGTGGTTTCATTACAGAAAAAATGTGCCTGAGCAGGGTATTTATAATGCCATTTATAAGTGCCATTAACAGAACAAGTTGACTACCACAGGCCTAAGAGATCAGCATATTATTCTGCCATCATAAAAGCCTATTTGTCCTGTGCATGAAGTTCCCAACAGAGAGATAACACAGTACAATTTAGCTGAAACATTGTCCATGCCATCACATCATGACCTCACTGTGCTGAGAGTCAGTCTAAGTCTTGGAGTAGATACAAGGCAACACCAAAGACAGTGCAGGTGGGCAAGGTGCTTAGGCATAAGGCCATGATATTGTATTGCATAGCAATACAATGTCTTTTGCTTTCTTTTTTCTTTCTTTACAACTGAATGTTGAAGTATAGATTTATTAAATAAAGCATACTTCAACATTTGACCAATTTTATGTGATTCTTAGGCATCAAAGCCTGACACCAAAAGGGACCTGATCCCATTCCATTTAAATTTAATGGCAAATAAACACCTCATTTTGTGAAAACAGATAAGAGCTCAAAATATGTCCAAATTTAAAATGGTGGTGGGCTTTTACTGCTTTGCAGACAGTCAAAAAAACACCCCTTCTCATCATATGCCTTCAAGAGGATATCTGTACTAAGAAAGATTTAGCAGTGCACAAGGTTTGAAACACCACAGCAGAGGCATTTTTAAGCTCTGCAAAGGTGAGCATGCTTTCTCCTCAAGAGAAATAAAATGTTCAAACCTACCCCGCCCTGTCTGCAGCCTCCATCAGCATCAGTATAGGAGGAACACAAAAAGCCCCAAGGATATAAACTTCTATAAAAACAGTCTTTTGAAGCGGAACTTAAAATCATTAAATGTTCCAAGGAGTTAGAAAATTGTCTAAATAAAAACGTGCTTCTAAAGATAAAGGTTATTAATCCCAATACTCTGTTGTTCAGAATGTTTAGAAAACATTTTTTAAATTTATAGCTTGCTTTTTTTCTTTTTTTTTTTAATTTATTTTTTGTAAGGACAAATCCTCACTGCTCTTTGCATTTTCTTCGGCTCCTGGAGTTGATGGGCAGGGGAAAGTCTGAAGTCTTTCAACCCTGTCCTCCCATGCACAGCAAGTCTGAGCCAAAACAAGCTGGGTAGTGAGTATCTTGATCCAAGGTTGGTTTGACTTCCACTCTCTCCAGGCTGCACACACATTCAGTCAGAGGTCAGTGATGCAAGAACTGCATGCTATACCTTCAAAACAAAATTGCATCAGCTGCTTCTGACTCTTGCCCTCAAGGGCACTGCAGAGGTGAGAGCCATGCATCAGACAGTTGAGATTGCTGGGCCCTGTAAGCCAGCTGTGGGTCACTGCACTATCTACATATGATACAGTATGACCAGAGAGCAAGACAGGTAGATGCCTCTAAGGGGGAACCATGGCTTTGCGGCTGTTTTTGATCTTGTTTTCTTGGTATGCAGATTGAGACCATTGCATTTTGACTGGTGTGGGCCAAACATCTCACACATACTGTTTGTATGAGGCACTTGGCACACAATGCTATTTTATTTCTTTTTCGATAGGTCAGGATTTAATGAAAAATTCTATGACTTTCCTTATCTGGGTTTTTCTGTGAATGAGTAGTGTTTAGTTCCAGAAGAATGTATATTTCATCATAACTGTTGAAACCTGTAAGAGGTGAGGATATTTCTGGTACTTGGGCACCCAAATGTTCTTCAACAGAATATTTGAAAAAAAAAAAGTCTGTTATAATGGCATTCTCGGACTGATCTTCTGGAGGAGAATTGTTGCCTAAGTTCCTCAGGAGTAAAGCACAGACAAAAAAGTCAAGGAATGGATTATATGTCCATCTCAAATCCCACTATATATATATATAGCAGGCTATAACATCCCATTCCCTCTCTAAACTTGAGATGGATATTTAATCAGATTCTGGGAAGTAGCATGAAAGAGAAAAGATCATGCTTATAGATTTTTATAAGGCAATAAGCTTTTAATACAGTTCTAAACCTCATAAAAACAATAGTACTTGTAATGGTAATGGTAGTGGTAGTGATTGCAGTAGTAGTAGTAGCAGCAATAATGGTAGTAGTAAATGTAAGTGTAAACATAGTGGTTCTATGCATTTATCCTGGGATGTGAAATTCTTCAGTTTTAATACCTGCTTTAAAATTTGCCCTTTTCCCATGTCGAACAACTCTTCAATAACACCAGTAAGGAGTCTTTGGGGACAGCTGTTGTTCAGCATAAGTGCTCTAATCTCTAGACAAAAACTCTTACCTCTCTGTGTTTCAACAATTTTCCTAGCTGAAGCTTTAGTTATGGACCCTACATTCGCTGCAGAATACCAGAGAGATCCTTTGAGACAGTTTATGATTACATAAACAGTTTATGGTTTTGGTCCTACTACAAAATAACTTGCTGTGGTTATGGATGAATTTGAACCCTCCAGACATGAAAAAGAATTGAATCCATTGAACTACATCAAATCAAGTTCATTAACCACTGATTTAGTACTTGAAAAGTTCCATTACTTATATATGTGTAAAAGAATCGAACAGAGATATCTCTTTGTTAACACTCAACCGAAAATAATTTGCGGCCTTCAATCTTCATGAATACAGGACTGTAAGATAACTGTCATACAATATACTTTGATTTTATCATAGGTCTCTCCATCACATTATTCTCCTCTTAAATAAATCAAATCCTCTGCTCTTGTTAATTATAGTTATGAAATACATATATATATACACATGAATCTTTTCAAACATTTATATCCATACCCTTTGGGCAGTCACTACCTTATAGCTTTTCACTGTACTCTTCCCCCTTCAGGGGTTTATTTGGGTGTAGTCTAAATCAATTATACTATTTTCATTTTATCTAAAACTTTCTGCTCTTTTTAGTTGACTGTCATAGTTACAGTCAGTTGCTTTGCAGTATTAAATGTTGCACTGTTCAGTACTGCTGTCTTTACAGTCTGGCGTTTAGTTCTTTGTAATCTAATACCCTTCTACTGTAGAACTAAACTGGTACATTCAGAGGCCAGTGCATGTTTCCATTTCAGACGCTGTCCTTAGCATCAGATTGTCTTTGACAGAGATCCTTGTCTCTTTGTACATTTTAAAGGGAGTTTAGATAGCTATGGCTAGAAACCGAGCTTTCCAACAGCTGATAGATGAAATTAATACCAGTTCCACATTGTGTTTCTTCAATATCTGTCCTCTCTCTTCTTTGACAATGCAAGTGACTATGACCTTGTTGATAATGCAGTCTTTTTAAGGCAACATACTTACTCTTGTGTTTTAAGAGTATCAGAGTCAGCTTGCAGTAGAGATAAAAGAAGTATTCAAGATGAAAATAGGAGCTTCTAAAGACTGAGCTTCTTAAAGACACCAAGACACTAATGCTTTCTGATTACTTATTAGCATTAATAATGCTTTCTAGTCCGGAAATTAGCAATAGAAGCTCAGACATACATAACTCATGGGAAACTTCCACAGCATGGAATAAAGAGTTTAATTCATACAAGCTGGCATACTTTTTATCCAGTGGAATTGAAGAAGCAAGAATAACCCCATCTATATTTGTTTCATATGCTCAACTGTTTTTTTTAAATCAAGGCATCGACAGTAAAATTATGCCATGAATGTTTAAACAGGCAATAAAAGACCACAACCCACGTGTTTTAATTTAGCAGGTTAGTGAAGGCTTTTTACCCCTGTAGTACAGATAGAAACACTGTATCCCAAACCTGCAGTCCCAATTAACAAAACAAAACAAAACACAAAAAAAAAAACAAAACCAACCCAACCAACCAAAGAAATACCACCAGAAAAAAAAACCCACAACAAAACCACAAGCAGACAAACCCCAAACACAAATGCACAGATTTGTCAGACTTTAAATATTCATGGGGTTTCTTAGTATAATTAATACCCTAAGAACATCTGAAAGCATTGAACTAACCTTTCAAAAATGTAATGGACAGCATAAACTGCTCCTTAAATGTGGTCAAGTGAGAATAGTAACTGCAAAATAACTCATTCTGGTTAATGACTAATGCTTTTAGTATACAAAATGCAATTTACAAGATGGGAGAATGTATATCACCATTTTCTGGGAGTTTCAACTATTTCTTAAAATAAATGCAGTTAAGTATTCATACACATTCAGAGAAACTCATGAAGTCCTACACAAATGTTTTTTTCTGCAGTAGCTTTCATTCCATTTTCTACTTCTCATCTTCCTTATCTG
The DNA here is from genome assembly GCF_033783945.1 of Neopsephotus bourkii. Taxonomy (NCBI): domain Eukaryota; kingdom Metazoa; phylum Chordata; class Aves; order Psittaciformes; family Psittacidae; genus Neopsephotus; species Neopsephotus bourkii. The sequence continues at coordinate 1,257,334 of NW_026900553.1, forward strand.
ATGATATTTTTTACACTTCCCCAATAAAGGTAGAAGTCTCATACTTTACCAATGCATGTTTCTATAAGTAGACAGTAAGACCCATTAATGCAGTATTTTATGCTTCATCATCTTGAGTATAACCTGGGACCTTGTGTCCATAGGATTACAGGGCAGTTTACTAGCGAATACTGGAAATACTTTTGTTTTGATGAATTGTACTTAGGGAAACCATTGAGACATATCACAAATATGAATATCAATATCCAGCTACCAAAACATGGAAATAATCTTTCTCCATGACTAATTAACTGAATCCAGTTCTAAACCAAGAAAAAGAAGCAGAAAAGAAGAAAATTGAAAGAAATATTTTTTAAACTAAATTAGACTCAGTGTAATGTTTATTAGTATCCTCAGTTCCCTTCATTTTTATTAAAAGTAAAATTAAAGGTTTGGTTGGTTTTTAGCATCAATTTTTAAAATTATACATTTTCTTCCTTGATTTGCTTTACAAGGTACCTAGCTTTTTTATTTAATAATTAATAAGAATTTCATTAACTGAAAGATTGTAAATCAGGAAATCATTAAGGGAGACCTCATCTGCAGATTGGCTCTACTGTTTATATTTTTACAGGATTGTAACTTCCCAAGATACAAAATGCACTGATCATTTCCCAAATATATCTACAGTCTTTGAACTATGTAGTTCTGAACTGAAATCAGAGTCACATAGGAAAATCAACAGTATTTCAGGCTCAGATTAATGTGCTCTGCTCATTTTAATTCTACGATAATGATTGCTTTCAGGACAGAGGCCCATTGGGTATGATTTATAATCACTTAACAGTCACATCTAAAAAAAAATAACAATAACACAAAAAATAAAAATGCACAATGTGTATTGGAATTACACAGAGAATAATCCATGCTTCAGTATTTAAGGAACAAACTTCTGTCTAGAACAGGCCAAGGCAAAACATCAGTCCAAACATTCAGGCTCATAGAAAGTTACACTCAATCCCACATCTGCCCCAAATTTCCCCAGAGAAATAAATACTGAAAAAGTTTATTCGTTGAGGACCATGTATGGTGGGGAGAGATGAACTCATTTTGGGAGCTACTTCTTTGTTTGTTTGTTTGTTTTCTATTTCTGCTGAACATGAATAACATCTGAAACCTGAAATATTCCCACACACTCACACCCTAGAGCTGATGAAGAGAGAACCAGATGTATGATACTGAGCCAAGATTTATACAGCATGGTCAGGACAAGTAAGTGATGAAAGACCAAGTGAAAGCAAATGTAAACTTGATACTAGCTATTAATACAGCAAAATAAAAAAGTTTTTATAAGAAACTAGGAAAAATGCGATTTCCCTAGGAGATCAATTTTCCACATAAAGACAGTATTAAAATCTCATCTGAAGTATTTGCATTAGTCAGCTTCTGAAATGTCACCTGGGATTTGCTTATGATCTTCTGTGACGGTTATTAGTGTCAAAGAAAGCATGATAACATTGCCTTATGTTATCACCTGACTGTCAAAGTGATTCTTCAAACCAGGAGCAACATTTCAGGCTTTATTTTGGCTTACTTTCCTTTCTAGCCTTTTTCTTTCTCAGTCTGAAAAACAGAGAAAGAATAACATTGGAAAAAAAAACCTTTATTTAGCTTACATCCTTATACTTTGCACAAGAGTAACTATCCCATTAAAAAGCGATCATGATTCATCCCAGAGATACACTGCAGAGAAAGATGGAATAACTATTCTCTCTACATTTTTTTTAAGATAATAGATCTGCTGAAAACTTGCAAAGTAAATTATAACAGTGTTACTACGTATTATTTCTGCATCTACAGGCTAAGACCCTTGCCCATTAGAAATATTTATACCTGCATCTGCTGCAGTTTGATGCAAAGCTGAGCTGCGTGGTATGAAAAGGAGGGCTACACTTCAGCTCCCATGCAATCTGTGTGGGAATAACCCTAGTGAACAGAATTTACGAATAAAACACAGCAAGCTAAGTCACATCTTCAGCGCCTACTTCAGGAGTAATACAAAACCATTCAGTCAATGGTTCTTTGAAATCAATTCAATCAGTGCTGACACATATGGACAATAATACATACCTCTGTGTTCACTTTGGTTCTTTCTTTTCCAGGCTTTTTTCTGGTATTCCAAATTCTCTTCCCTTCTGTTTTTGTATTTACCAGTGACTCTCCATCCTTCTAAATTCAGTCCTTCAGTATCTCTTCCTCTAGTCTTTTGTTTTCACATCTCCTAGTCTTTTTGTATACTTCCTTTCCCTCCTCTGTTCTCACTTCACTCAATCATTCAACCACATGGTCTCTAAACTAGTATATTCACCCCTCATAAATGATAAAAAATGCAGTATTTCAACTTAATTCTTCATTGCACATGTTGTGTGCCCCAAAATATTTTTTAAAGCATTTTAAGCATTAAGCATGAGGCAGAACACGAAAGAACACTTTTTTGTGTCAGGGGTTCGTCACAGTACATGACCTTTTCTCAGCTGACTTTAGATCATAATACATTAAACAAACACTAGAAATATTGAAGAGTACTCTAAAAGTTTAAGCTGAAAGTGAAGAAAACCATATCCAGCTGAAACTGCAGTTGGAATTTACCTCCAATACAGTTTGGTTAAGACATTTAGCCTAACACACCTACTCACATAATAGGAGCATCCATTCTTTAATGATGATAAGCAGTAAGTTTTAGGATTGTATTTCATCATTCTAATTTCCAGCTTGGGACCTATGTTCTGTTTTACACCTTCCTATCTGAGGTTCCTCCCTGACTGATCTTCATTTCTTTTTTAAGCTTTTTAAATATACATGAATTTTTAAAAAATATTTGAAACAACCTATTCTTAGAAATGTTCTATTCTTCCACTCACTGGGAATATCTCATATTTTTCCAGTGTATTTTCTGCTCTTAATCATATTTTGTTTGCTAATTGTGACCTTGTGATTTTTGTATTTTTCCAGTAAATGACTTGGACATATTTAGGATGTACTTTTGATTTGGCATCAGGGCAGTGCACAAGCATATATTTTTAATATCCAAGCATGCTCCTAATGCCTAGACCATCTCTTTTCACAGAGGTTCTTGAAATGATCACAACAGAACAGAAGCTAACTATTTGCTTTATTGCACTATGACTATGCACTATGAAGGTAGACACTTTGTTGTCTATTTGTTCAGCATCCTTACAGTTTTCGAGGATTAGAAAGAAAATCTCTGAGCATCAAGTCATTTCAGCTAGTGGGGAAAACTGAAGAGTAGAAGAGGAAGGAGGTGTTTCCCTGTCTTAGACTTCCAGGTGAGAACTGGTTCTCACTCCAAAATACAGTTAGACCTATTTTAAAGGACACTCAATTGAGAAGAACAGATTCTTTCTGAGGTGCACAGCTGCAAAAAGATTGCCCATATCTCAAGGATCTTAGGTGACCTGGAGGAAGCTTCCCACTCTTAGGAGAAATATATACTACAAAAGAAGCCTAGATGTCACAAATCCCAGCTAAGCACCATGAAGAATTTCTCCATTTCTTCTTATTAAATAAAAAAATTAAAAAATTGTAAAGTCTAACAAGTCTAATACAAGAACAAGATGCTTCGTAAAATGTCAGGTAGATTTGGCATTCGTCCTGGCTACAACACACTCTCTCTTATGGGACTTTATCACGGTAGCAGCAGCAGCAGCTAGCTAGGTCTCCCCACACACTACAGGATTTTTTTCAGCATTAACTTATTCTGGTATGAAAGCATAACCCAGACCTAGGGTCCTTAGTTTCTAAATAAAGGCAGCCACCAAGCAGCTGCTATGACTTCAGCAGCAGCACCTCCTCCATGGACTTGAGCCCACAATTATTTCTGGAATTGTCCCAGCCCCACCTGCTAGGTCTCTGGGAACACAAATAGATACTGAGCATTCATTTAAATCCCATAGCAAAAAATCTAATACATGGCTTAAAATAATTTCTCCCTCATCCTTGTTTCTGCCTTGAACAAATTAAGGGGATTGATGTTTAATATTCTGTGAGATAGAAGGAACTAGTGTTTGCAGCATTATATTATTGGTTTGACCTTGCATTTGAAAAAAAAAAAAAAATCTGGAAAGAGATTCTGGTGACTAATTATTGCTTCATTCTGTTTTAATTGTCCGTTAATTTTTGATGCACAGTCTTGATGCTTATAAAGAAGTGCTTATTCCATATTTTTATCATTTCACTGTTGTAAAACCTCAAATTGAATTTTCAGACCTTTGTAGAGAATGTAGATTCCAGATAACATCACAGTAAATAGAGGAACGTTTCAGAACATCTGACACTCTCAAATATGTTCATAATGAAGTAAATTTTTAAAAATATGTAGGATAAAAAAGATTGAAAATGCAAATAAATGTTTATACATACTTCAAATGTCAGATCCATGGAAAAACAAAGAAACAAACAAACAAACCCCAAACCTGAAACACTGGAGTAGCTTTATAGGTCTGAGACTAACACACTTCAAAATCTAAGACCTATTTCCAAAGCAGTCTCAGGACACAAACAGAAAAATAAGTTTGACTTTCCATACTTGGAATAACTTAACCTGCAAAACATGACTTCTCTTTATTAAAACAGCTCTTGCAAGGAGCTTACTCTTACCAAGAGTAAGCAATCCTTACTCTACAAACAACACTGTGCTTAGCTTTCACATACAAGCATTCTCACTGAAATAAAACTTGGATTGAACTATGAATAGCATGTTTCTTCACCGAAAGGGTGGTCAGGCTTTAGAACAGGCTGCCCAGGGAAGTGGTGGTATCACCGTTCCTGGAAGTGTTCAAAAATTGTATAGATGAGGCCCTCAGTGATATGATTTAGTGATCATCTTGGCAGTCCTGGGGGAACAGTTGGACTTGATGATCTTAAAGGGCTTTGCCAATCTAGTTGATTCTATGATTCTGTGATACTATGATTCTGTGACAGGAGTCTCTGTACTGCAGGGTTCTATCAACTTCTCAATTGATGATAGGCTCAAAAAATACTGAGATCTTCAGGAATAGGGAAGTACATTATTATTATTTTCTCACGTCTAAAGAAAAACAAGGTTTAGCTTTCTGCAACCATACACAGAACACCTTAAATCTCAAAAATACTTTGCTTTATAAAACTTAAAGGGAATATTTTCCCTCAAAAGTTCCCCTGAGTTTTGATAGAAAGATGAGGGCTTCAGCTTTTAACACTCAGAGGCTGTCATGGATTTCTGCTACATAGTTTGTTGTGACATTTCTGGGTTTATATCTTTAGCACAGATTGCTCCCCAAGACTCTGAGAAAAGCCAAGAACATCAAATATAATTAATCTTTAAAAAAAAAAAAAGGCTCCAGAAATTTCTGAGAACTGTACTATTTGTCCTTTCTGACTAAAAGGACTTAATCCTACCTTTATAATGGAATTCATCTCAATGTATTAGGTCTTACATCTCCAGGGACATATGGTAATCTAGAACGATGGTTGGTTGGGGCTCCTTTTTGTTTGCATTGCATTGCACAGAATTCTGATCCTTCCTCAGGGCCTACTTTCAGGTAGGTAAAACAAGATTTGCCTGTATCCTTGCAACAGCCATGCCACATTCAAAAAGACAGGAGGAAAGTCAATGGAAGATCTGGCTGTATGGACACGAAGAGAAGAGTGGTTCAACCGGCCTGTCAAACTAGCTTTATGGTTTATTACTGCACCTGTAGTTCAGTGGTACAGTTAGCAGTAAGTATGCAGTGAGTAAGTAAGCTGTTCAAATTCCCAGTGTTTTAAATTATTATTTAGCCGCTGTGGTAGAGTTCCACAAGACTTCCTGGTCCTTAATATCAGGTATTTAAGATTACTGAGTATGGAAACTAATTTGTTGTAAAAGCCTCCTACACATGAAAAAAAAATTAAAATAATATTTTAAAAAATTGCTATAAAAGCACATGAAAAAAATTGTGAAAGAGTAAAATTTTTTGTTATTATTTCTGTATCTATTTTCATTTTCAGCATTTCCAGGTACTGGCATCAAGCAAATCCCAGTTCCATGGGACAAGATCCTACTCTTTATTGCCAGATCCCAGAATATAACTTGTATTTTTCTTACATGGTCAGCATTAAGTTATAGGTAAAAATAGATATTGACTTCCATTCTAAATCTTATTTTCAGCTTTTGTTTATTTCCGTGTTAGGGACAGATTTGTAAGGGTGTAAGGACTTGATACCAAGATGTTTTGAGAAAACTTCACTTCTGTGTCCTGTTGTTCTAAATACTTCTGGGTCACAGGAGACTGCTTTCTGTTGACTTTCAGTCAAGGCTATACACTTGAAACCACAAAAATGATGGAGATGTACCTTGAACAACTCAAAGAGACAGTGGAATTCTATGTGTTAAAACTGGAATTAAATTAAGCATTCAGTGCAATGAGAAATGCCCTTGTGCATTGCTCCTGCCTGACCCAAACACGCATGCATTTTTCCCAGGTCCCGTGTCCTATCTGCCAGTTTCATATATATTCATAGAATATTGGGGTGTAAGAAAGCCCAGGTGGCACTATGTCAGTATGTCAAGCACCTGAATTGCTCCCTGGTGTTTTGACATGATATTTATTTGTCTGCACCTTCATGCTGAGCTCCATCTTGCTCTGCCCTGGGCCTGACATCGAGGAGGCCCTGGGGAGCTGGAGTGGAACAGGACAGTGAGGACCTGTGAGGTAACTGCAGTCCCAGGCTATGTCCCAGAACAGGCGGGAGTGGCTGTGTTGGCTGTTTTCCTCATGGGCCTGAGTTGTGGGGTTTATCTACCCCACTGCATTTAACAAGGCTGAAAAGCAACAGCCCTTTTCCCCCAGGAGCTGAGGGCTGAGAGTTCTACTGGCACTGGATCTCCCCAGTGATGTGGCAGCAGATAGGATGTTTATGGTGGCAGTGTCCCAGCAGACAGAATGCTGGTGGCTGTGTCACAGCAGGTAGAGTGCTGGTGTGGTGGCTGTGTCACAGTGGATAGAATGCTGGTGGTGGCCATGTCCCAGCAGACAGAATGTTGGTCACTATGTCCCAGCAGACAGAATGGTGGTGGTGGTGGCCAGAAGGTTGGTAGCCCAGACACCAGGATGAATATATAAAGGCTGGGTGGTTACAAGGGCTAGACCAGCCTGAGGGCAAGAAGGCGGGTGAGCCAGGGCTGAGTTGAGAGGACAGGAGGAAGGCAGGGAAAGAAGGGCTGGGCTGCTGGACCCCTGCAGGAAGACAGCAGGTGAGTGAGGCATGGCACATGGTGGCTGCTCCTACTTTGACTTCCAGAACCAGAAGATCACTCAAGGAAAGATCAGAATTTGGAGCGTTCCTGACCTGAGCCACAAACACATTCAGCACCTGCTGCAAGAACACAAAGTTAAGTCAGGGAGTCTGGAAGAAGCCTAGGTGGATTGTGCATGGTGAACAAGGGTGTCTTCTGTGCAGTTATCTTGACTTTTACAGGCACAGACATGGAATGGAACAGGATTGGATGAGGGTGAGCTCCAGTCATCAGTCCCTCAGGTTAAGAGATTCCCTACCTTCAACACAGACATACAAAATTAAGTCACAAGGCCTGGCAGAGCCCTGGGCAGTGGTTGAGCATGGTGAAAAAGGGTGGCTAGCCTGCAGTTACCTTACCTTTAGCAGTGACAGGCACAGAAGGGGACAGGATCAGATCACAGTGCACTCCTGTCCTCACTCAGGCAGAGACATTTGCTACCTTCAGTAAGGACAAAGACACAAAGTTAAGTGACAGACACTGGCAGAGCCCTGGGCAGGAGTTGCAAATTGTGAACAAGTGTGGCTAGCCTGGAGTTCTCTTTCCTGTTGCATGCACAGGCATGGATCGCAAAAGAAATCAGACCATGGTGAGCTCCCATCCTCAGCCACTCAGGAAGAGATCTTAACTACCTTCTACAAGGACAAAGACACAAAGTTGTCTAGTGGTGTCACAGTTTAAGCCCAGCCAGCAACTCAGAACCACTCAGCCACTAGCTCACACTGCCCCATTTTCCTCTCCCAACTCCTGTAAGGATGGGGAAGAGAATCGAAAGAATGCAAGTCCCATGGGTTGAGATAAGAACAGTTTAGTAACTAAGGTATAACACAAATCACTACTGCTACCACCAATAATAATGATAAGGGAAATAACAAGGGGAGAGAGTACAATTGCCCACCACCTGCCGACTGATACCCAGCCCGACCCGAGCAGTGATCTGGGCCTTCCAGTTAACTCCCCCGAGTTTATATGCTGGGCATGATGTGCTCTGGTATGGAATACCTCTTTGGGTATAAACAAGGGAAAAGATGTGAACATGGTGCACTTCGGTCCTCAGGCAATCCAGCCAGAGATTAGCTTCCTTCTGCAAAGAACCCTGACACAAAGTTAAGTCACAGACACTGGCAGAGCCCTGGGCAAGGTTGGCAAATTGTGCCCAAGTGTGGCTAGTCTGGAGTTACCTTTCCTGTTGCATGCACATGCATGGATTGGGAGAGAGATCAGACCATGGCAAGTTCCAGTCCTCAGCTACTCAGGAAGAGAGCTTCTTTACCTCCTGTAAGGACACAGACCCAAAGTTAAGTCTCTGCATCTGGCAGAGCCCTGGGGAGTGATTGTGCATGATGAACAAGGGTGGCTGCTGTGTAGTTTGTTTTCCTGCCTTTTGCAGACGCAGGCTCAGGCAAGCGAAAGGACCAGATTATGGTGCACTTTGGTCCTCAGCCCACACAGCAAGAGATTGGCTTTATTTAACAAAGGACGCTGACACAAAGTTAAGCCAAGGAGTCTGGCAGAGCCCTGGGCAGTGCTTGCATATTGTGAACAAGTGTGGCTAGTCTGGAGATACCTTGCCTGTTGCAGGCACAGGCATGGAATGGGAAAGATCAGACAGTGGCGGTTTCTGGTCCTCAGCCACTCAGACAGTGAGTTTCTCTTCCTTCTATAAGGATACTGACATAATGTTAAGTCACAGCATCTAGCAGGGTGACTGCACAGGTGTAGCCCATAGTGAATAAAGGTGGCTGCTGTGTAAATTGCTCTCCTGCCTTTTAGAGTGGCTGTCCCAGACAAGGATCCGACCTGACTGTGGTGCACTTCCATCCTCAGCCACCCAGCCAGAAACTGGCTTCCTTCTACAAAGGACTTTGACATAAAATTAAGTCATGGCGTCTGGCAGTGTCATGATTTAAGCTCACCAGCTACTAAGGAGTAAAATGACTGCTACAACTGAACCCAGGACACAGAGCATATTGCAGGGTTTACACATGGAGAACAAGGGCGGCTTGTCTGCAGTTACCTTGCCTTTTGCAGGCACAGACACAGAACAGGACAGAATCAGGCCATGGAAAGCTCTGGTCCTCAGCCATTCAGGCAGAGAAATTCGCTACCTTTTCTAATGTCATAGATACAAATTTAAGTCACTGGTGTTTGTCAGAGCTCTGGACAGGGATTGCCCATGTGAACAAGGGTGGCTGCTGCCTTTGTTTTTTTTCCTTTCTATTGCAGTCGCCAGCCCTGGCAGTAATGTACCAGATCATGGGGCACTCCTGTCATCAAACACACAGATGGAGAGACTGGATAATCAGCTTATTTTCATGCTGTTGGGAAGAATGAGGATATTCACAGTGATATTACACTTCTGAAAATGTGACTACTTGACCTATGCAGAACCCAACAAGGAGAGGACCAGACCATGGCACGCTCGCTTCCTTCTCTCCCCAGCCTCTTAGCCAGAGATTTTTGTAGCTTTCAACAAAGCCACTGATCTAAAGACAAGGAAGCACAGTCGTCACCAGCCTGCATCATGTCGTGCTCCCACAGGTAGCTGGAGGCTCCCCACTACCCACCCTTTCTGTGTGAAACTGGCCTGAAATAAAATGCTCTGATTTATGAACTATTGGCTTGATCTTCTGCTTTTTATGGTCTTTAGGGGCAAATCTCCACATCTCCTGCATGTATGACAGTGGTAAGCAGAAAAAAAAAAAAAAAAGTCTATGGTGTTTCTGAGTGATGGAATAAAAACTCTATTCTCTGTTCATCAGGCACTGTCTGAACTACAAGTTTCTGAGGCATCCATGCCCTAGAAAGACATAGAAAGGTGAGACCCTAGTTCAAATTTATACTGTTTAAAACTACTGAGTTGAGAAGGAGGACAGATGACTTCATAGGATTATTTTGTTTTATACATAACATGGAATTTTAATTGAGTGTTTACCAGTTTACCTGCAGCTCTTTAATGTCAGCATATTAATTTACCACGTAATTTTAATTCATAACATTGTAGGAGAAATTTTCCTAGCAGAAGTTTTATGTTTTATATCCAGACTTGAAAAGGTGTATAATGTGAAATACCCTTTGCTGCATCTCTATGGGGGAATAAAAGGTCCGTTAAAGTCTTACGGCAATATGGCATTGGCCTTAAAGCTGCCGAGCACCAAGAATAATAGTTGAAAAAAGCTCTCATGCAGATGAGATTTCATACTCAAATCTCCTTGTTTCTGTTGCCATTTGTTTAATAATATAATGACTGCTGAACATCTCTGCTTCATCAGTTCACAGAAACAAGAAAATCACATTCTGATCTATGCAAGAGTCAACTGAGTCTCTACAGATATTTTTGAAAGAACTTAGATAACTGTATTTTAACAAGCCATATATCTAAGGGAATGGTGTAAAGAGTACAGATACCCAGTGGTATCTAGTGAATAGGCAAGAGGCAGTGAGCAAAACCTGATACACAGAAAATTCCATTTAAACATAAGAAAACATGTTTCACTGTGAGGGTGATGAACAGGTTTCCCAGAGAGGTTGTGGAGTGTCCGTCCCTGGGGAGATTCAAAATCTGACTTGACACAGCCCTGAGCAACCTGCTCTCACTGACTTTGCTGTGAGCAGAGGACTGGATGAGGCAATCTCCAGAGATGTCTTCCTGCCTCATTCTGTTCTAGCTCTATTTTTTTTTTTTTTTTAATCTGAAAATATTGAAATTCAAACAGTGCAGCTGGAAGAACTGTGCCATATGAGCGTATCCTCTCCACTGACAATTCCATGACTTATTTTTTAAATTTGCAATGCAGTGAGTTTCTAGAAGCCTCCAAGAAGTAAACCTTGAAAAATTGAAGTTTGCTTGTAGCAAGTCCAGGAATTAAGTTCTCACCTCATTTGTACACTTGAGAAAACTGTATAGAGCCTGGTGATGGAGGCTGCTTTGTGGTAAATTACAGAAGGGGGTAAAGCCTCCAATGTACCACTGAACAGGGCACACAGAACTTAACTCTGAGGTTAGGAAAGCCGCATGACGAGTAATAAGTTTCTCCACACACTGTATCTTTGAGAAGTCTGTGCCCAATATAATCATCTGTCCTGCCCTGAGAACAAGTCCTCAATACAGGAGATGGGAGGGGTGGTAGCAAAGCACCTGATTCCTGTGGGGTCTTCTTTTCAATTAACTTGCCCTTTCTCTGATATGGACGGTAGGCATAGAAAGAATTTTGTGCATCTGAGGAGGTTAAGATGCATACTAAGGTTTTAAACTCCACGTATTTATATCACAGCAGACTATATTTTCCAGATAGTCTGTAATCATTGACATGGACAATTATATAGTAACATGCTTGTTAAAGTTACTATTATTTACTTTATAAGCTACAATGACTCATTTAAAACTCTTGCTATTTTTTATGTCAGAAGTTGCTTAATCACTTTGGAGAGGACCCCTACCACAGAGTTTTCTTTGAGTCATTACTCTCATTCCACCATCTTCAGTCTTCAGAGAAATGTTTAATTCACCCATCAGTAGCTTCATAAGGCTATAATATATAAAACAAATGAATGAAAACTCTCTGTTCTGGAACATAACCTTCTTTAGTAGAGCATGTGCCTTTGAAATTTGTTTTTAATGTTTATGTGTGGTCATTTATTTTTAATCTGACCCAACTATGATTCAGCTATAAAGCTGAAGAGCAAAATAGGTTAGTTTATTTTTTTAAAAAGCTTCTTGCTAAATTTAGGGGTGTTTATCTGAAAATAATTTTTAAATACTCAAGTATAAAATATTTAACCATGAGTCTTCCTTTTTTTTCGCTCATTCAGTTCATATAAAACTGACAGTAGGCTTAAAATTTTCATAATGATAGAAGTAACTTCTGTTACTTCTGTTTGATTTGTGTATTAGATTCATCTTCAGATTTATATCCTCCTTTCCATGACACTTACAAACATTTATAAAATGCAGCAGTTAGATAAAGGGTAAATGCAAGACATCTGATTGAACTGTTACATTCAGCTTGTTTTTATAATTTTCTGATCCCAGGCCATAGCACTGGCCCAGACTCAAGGAAGGGCAGCTTTACCAGTTCTCAGTAGTCCCAAAGGGTTAAGCAACATAATCTGAATGCAGCCTTCCACAGACATAGCTTCTCAGCCACAACTTTTAGTCTGAGGGCAGTAAGAGTAACAGCAGCAGATCTATCTGGTTGCTGCTCTTTGCAGTCCCTTGATGATTCCTGGAACAGAATATTTTCCCTGGAAGAACTGACTTTAAACTCAGACAGTGAGCTCCATTCTATGTCTAGTGCAAGACAAAAATACTGAACTCACACAAGGAGGTGAACATGTGTCTGAAGGGGGGCTGTAGGGATGCTGGGAATGGACTATTCATTAGGGACTATAGTGATAAGACAAGGGGTAATGGGTTAAAACTTAAAACAGGGGAAGTTGAGAGTAGATATAAGGAAAAAATTCTTTCCAGAGATGTGAGGCACTGGAATGGGTTGCCCAGAGAGGCTGTGAATGCTCCATCCCTGGCAGTGTTCAAGGCCAGGTTGAACAAGGCCTTGGGTGTTATGGTTTAGTGTGAGGTGTCCCTCCCCATGGCAGGGGAGTTGGAACTTGATGGTCTGAAGGTCCTTTCCAACCTTAACTATTCTATGATTCTATGTTTTTGCAACCACATCAGTACTTTTTATTGGATAGAAGAACTCATTAAGTTTAATTCATATTTTGCTTTGATGATGGTCAGACTGTGGTTACTCTTGAATAACAAGAATGTTGCAAATAATCTTCCATCTTTTATTTACTATTTTGCTGACAAACATTTTTGCATTTTAGGGATCATTCACTTAGAATAGGGGTTATTTACTTAGCCAATAGGCTTTCTAAGTTTAAGATTTCTGTGCTGTCTTATGGATTTTCATGACATATTATTCTGCACAGGAAGACAGGAGCTGAAGCAAGATTCTCTGTGGTCTGCACGTCAACACGAACACACACAACATACATTAACCCCCACATCCCACTTCTGCAGCAATATAATCACAACACAGGACCACTGCAATGTTCCTCGTCTCAGCTGTTTTCAAGGATGTGTTCTACGAAATTTGCTTTCTGTAATCATTCTCTGAGGTACACCCAAATCAGTATTTGCTGTTTCCAGAAGCTGTTTCTGCACAGGAACCTTGCCTGCAGAAATAATCCGAGCTGGAACACAGATCTAATATCTTTAGATATTCAGGACCTATAGAATCATAGAACAATTAGGATTGGAAAGGACCTTAAGTTCATCTAGTTCCAACCCCGCTGCCATGGGCAGGGGGACTGCCCACTAAACCGTATCACCCAAGGCTTCGTCCAACCCAGCCTTGAACGCCACCAGGAACAGAGCATTCACCACTTCCTTGGGCAACCCATTCCAGGCCCTCACCATCCTCACAGTAAAGAATTTCCTCCTTATAGGCAATCTAAACTTCCCCTGTTTAAGTCTGAACCTATTACCCCTTGTCCTATCACTAGAGAAGAGTCCCTCCCCCCCGCACCTTTATAGGCCCCCTTCAGATACTAGAAGGCTGCTATGAGGTTACCACGCAGCCTTCTCTTCTCCAGGCTGAACAGCCCCAACTTGCTCATCCTGTCTTCATATGGGAGGTGCTCCGGCCCCCTCATCATCCTCATAGCCCTCCTCTGGACTTGTTCCAACATTTCTATGTCCTTTTTATTTTGAGGACATCAGAACTGTACACAATACTCCAAGTGAGGTCTCATGAGGGCATAATAGTGGGGCAGGTTCACCTCCTTCAACCTGCTGATCAACTGCTTTTGATGCAGCCCAGGATACGGTTGGTAACCTATAAAGATTAGCAAGTGTTAGCCCACAAATGAATGGGAAAATAATTAAAACAATGTTTGGGAACAAATATGGTCCATAAGTTGATTGATTTATTTGCAGAAATACATGCACGTTTAATTTTTCATTTCATAAACCATACAGCTCCAGGGTAGCTGCTGAAAACATACCCATTGAGAAACCCTGTAACCGAGAAAGTCAACTTAATCAGTATTATGGAGAAGAAAAACCCTCCAGATATCTTGTGATTTAAATCCAAACAAATTCACTCTTCTCTTCAAATGCAAGTAATTAAAAAGGAATACTTTTCAGATCAAGAGAATCAGACCTTCCTTATGGTGTAAAACATCATTTTGTGCGACAGGTAATACTATAGAGATCTTGCGGATGACAATTCAAAAGGAATACAAAAGGATATGCAATACATAGAATCATAGAATAGTTAGGGTTGGAAAGGACCTTAAGATCATCAAGTTCCTCCCTCCCTGCCATGGGCAGGGACAACTCACTCTAAACCGTATTACCCAAGGCCTCATCCAACCTAGCCTTGAACACTGCCAGGGATGAAGCATTCACAACCTCCCTGGACAACATATTCCAGTGCCTCACCACCCTAACAGGAAAGAATTTCCTCCTTATATCCAATCTAAACTTCCCCTGTTTAAGTTTTAATCCATTACCCCTTGTCCTATCACTACAGTCCCTAATGAAGAGTCCATCCCCAGCATCCCTATATGCCCCCTTCAGATACCGGAAATCTGCTATGAGGTCTCCATGCAGCCTTCTCTTCTCCAGGCTGAACAGTCCCAACTTTCTCAGCCGATCTTCATATGGGAGGTGTTCCAGTCCCCTGATCATTCTCGTGGCCCTCCTCTGGACTTGTTCCAACAGATCCATATCATTTTTATGCTGAGAACACCAGAACTGCACACAGTACTCCAAGTGAGGTCTCACGAGAGCAGAATAAAGGGGCAGGATCACCTCCTTCGACCTGCTGGTCACGTTCCTCTTGATGCAGCCCAGGATACAGTTGGCTTTCTGGGCTGCAAGCGCACACTGCTGGCTCATGTTCATTTTCTCATCGACCAGCACCCCCAAGTCCTTCTCCGCAGGGCTGCTCTGAATCTCTTCTCTGTCCAGCCTGTAGCTGTGTCTAGGATTGCTCCGACCCAGGTGTAGGACCTTGCACTTGTCATGGTTAAACTTCACGAGGTTGGCATCAGCCCACCTCACAAGTGTGTCAAGGTCCCTCTGGATGACATTCCTTCCCTCCAGCGTTATCAACCGAACCACACAGCTTGGTGTCATCGGCAAACTTGCTGAGGGCACACTCAATCCCACTGTCCATGTCAGCGACGAAGATGTTAAACAAGACCGGTCCCGACACCGATCCCTGAGGGACACCACTCATAAATGGTCTCCAGCTGGACATTGAGCCATTGACCACAACTCTTTGTGTGCGGCCATCCAGCCAGTTCTTTATCCACCGAGTGGTCCATTCATCAAATTGATGTCTCTCCAATTTAGAGACAAGAATTTCGTGTGGGACAGTGTTGAACACTTTACACAAGTCCATTTAGATGACATCAACTGCTCTACTGCTGCCCATCAGTTCTGTAGCCCCATCATAGAAGGCCACCAAATTGGTCAGGCAGGATTTTCCCTTAGTGAAGCCATGCTGGCTGTCACCAAGCACCTTGGTGTTTTTCATGTGCCTTAGCATGCCTTCCAGGAGAATCTGCTCCAAGATTTTGCCAGGCACAGAGGTGAGACTGACTGGTCTGTAATTGCCCAGGTCATCCATTTTCCCCTTCTTGAAAATGGGGGTTATATTTCCTTTTTCCAGTCGTCGGGAACTTCACCTGTCTGCCAAGATTTTTCAAATACGATGGCCAGCGGCTTAGCAACTTCATTTTCCAGCTCCTTCAGGACCTGCGGATGGATTTAATCAGGACTCATGGACTTGTGCACGTTCAGATTTTTAAGATGGTCTTGAACCAATTCCTCTCCTACAGTGGGCCCAAGGTCTCCATTCTCACAGTCCCTGCGTCTGCCTTCCAAGACTTGGGTGGTGCGGTCAGAGCCTTTGCTAGAGAAGACCGAGGCAAAGAAGTCATTCAGAACCTCAGCCTTCTCCAAATCCTGTGTGGCTAGTTCACCCGAGAGCTTCCTGAGGGGGCCTACATTCTCCCTAATCTGTTTTTTATTTGCTATGTACCTGTTGAATCCCTTCCTGTTTTCCTTAATATCCCTAGCCAAGTTTAATTCTAACTGGACCTTAGCTTTCCTAACCTGTTCTCTAGCTTCCCAGACAATAACCCTGTACTCTTCCCAGGCTGCCTGTCCTTGCTTCCACTTTCTATAAAGCTCTTTTTTCATTTGAATTTTCCTCAGCAGCTCCTTATCAATCCAAGGAGGTCTCCTGGCCGTCCTGCTGCACTTCCTTCTGGTTGGGATGCAGCACTCCTGAGCTTGTAGCAGGTGATCCTTGAAGACCAACCAAGAGTCTTGACCACCCCTGCCCTCTAGGGCTATATCCCATGGAACCTTACTAAGCAGGTTCCTGAAGAGGCTGAAGTCTGCTTTTTTGAAGTCTAGGACAGTGAGCTTGCTGCATGCTCTTCTCACTGTCCTAAGGATCTCAAATGCAACCATCTCATGGTCGCTGCATCCAAGGCTGCCCTGGAGTGCCACATTTCCAACTAGCCCTTCCCTGTTGGTGAGCACAAGGTCAAGCATGGCACCTCTCCTTGTCGGTTCCTCTATTACTTGCAGAAGGAAGTTGTCTTCCACACAATCGAGGAACCTCCTGGACTGCTTATGCTGGGCCGTAGAGTCATTCCAACAGATGTCAGGGTGTTTGAAGTCACCCATGAGAACGAAGGCCTGTGAGAGTGAGGCTTTTCCTATCTGCCTATGGACTGCTTCATCCGCAGATTCCTCTTGATCAGGTGGTCTATAACAGATCCCCACAGTAATGTCTCCCATCACTGTTTTCCCTTTAACCCTGACCCACAAGCTCTCCGTTATCTGCTCACCTCCCAGCCTTCACCTTGCTAAACAGGTACTTAAGGACTGTTTGAGCAGTCTTCCCACTCCACCCTTCTTCCCACACTGTAGGAAGGACACTGGGATCACACACACCCCCCTAGGAAAATGCCAACCCTTGCCTCCCTAAAATACAAAGCCAGGAAGGCAGTGATGCTTTGGGTGTATCTTCATGACAAACTACACCCCTGGTTCACAACGGATGTGTTTTATAAGGAAATAAGAAAGCTACAAAGTTTTGGTATGTGGGGGGTGGCAGCAGGTTGTTCATTTCTGAGCTGTTTGGAACTGGCCTTGACCAGCGCAAATCAGACCTAGCCTCCTCCAGCATAGCCCACCCTGCAGCTCCAGGGCCAAATGTGCATTGCTGTTCAATGACATTTGCTCAGGATGCTCCCAAATACAACTTCTGTAGATCAAGAGTCATGTGCTGTATAACAGCTCAGTTCTCCAATGTTCTTTTCTCCTAAATCTCTCTCCGAAGGTTTAGCTATGGAGGAGAAGACAGCTGCAGACAGAAATTAGACATTTCAGGGGCCTTTGTGCTTGAACGTCTGAGAACCAGACCAAAGCCAGGTGCTATTTCTGATGGCACCTTCAGCAAAGAGGAGTTTCCTAAACTCAGTGTGCATGTGGCTACCCAGTACTCAGGGCTTTGGAGGCAGGGTTTTGCCCTCTGTCACGTGTTTTATGTCTATACTCACTTCAAAAGTCAAGTCTTTAGAGGTTTGGGTTTTACCCTCTATCTTTGGTGGCAACAGCCAGAGCTTTAAGGCAAGTCTGGGCAAGGCATCAGCATAAATGTGCAGATGCTCTGTAATGACACAAAACCCACATGCAATCACAACTCTCATTAAATGTTAGCAGTGTATTTTAAAGTCTGGTGTGAACTTTATATACAGTTTGGACTGATTATAATTTATTTTGACAGCCTCATTCTCACTTATATGTCTTCCATTTTACTTTACTCTGGAGGTGTTAAGGGCTTCATTACAGTGTGTGCAGGTTTTTTCCTTTCCCCTTTAGCCATCCTTATCCTGACAGAGGGAACTGTGTGAAACAGAAGGAGTCCTTGAGTGTTTCTAAGCAATGGTGTGATAAAGGGCAAAGCATTTGGAAGCACTGCTAGAACTGACAGAACAAATCATAAGGTTTTTCACTATTAACCTCTATGCCTACACCATCTGTTAGAACAAAGATCAATCTTAATATCCTCAGGGCTGCTGTTCTCCCATTTTTTTTCTCTTAATCCTCTTTAATTCCAGGTTGTAATTATACATGGGAGGATTATCATATCCAAATTAAGGCCTGTATGAGCAGTACATAGGAACAAACTCTAAATTAATGTAAATGCAACCTTATATGTAAAAAGAAACCTAGGAACAGATGATTACTCATGCTAGAATTATCTAGTATTACTCAAGCTAGAACTGGAGATTGTTAATTTATTAGAAGTAAGATATAAAAAATAACAAAGAATTGTTCCATAAAGCTTTGATGACATGTTCACATCAAGGATAGTTTGTGTCAAACTGGTCAAGTATAGATGTCTGAAAAAAATCACTTCCAAGAGTTATGGGTGCTCAGCTTAAGAGAAATAATGTTTTATGGACGCATCAGAATAAAATACTATTATTCTCTGGTCAACTTTCTAAAATGCAAATTCTACAGAAAGGACCACCTGAATCAATCAGCCCCAGTACGCTTCATGTGTGGTGCATGTCACAGAAAATTATGTTTTGCCTAGGCTGAATAGAATTATGATCTTTTGTAACTTTCAGTGCACTACAGAAGTAGCTTAAATTAAGCTTAGTGGCTTAAATTTTTCTTCTTGTGTCTTCCTTCCATTATGGTAATTTCTTGCAGGGGCTGCCTGATTCATATAAGTAGCCTGATTCAAGTAGCAAGAGTCATTACAGCAGAACTTGATAATTTCTATATCAATTTCATGTGACAAACAGATGTATGTGATAAATATATATGACTTCTGAAAACTGACAACAGTAAAACCAGTTGCAGATGGGAGGCCATCAAGCAGAGTAACCAGACATGGCCTCCTTCTTTCTCCTTCTCTCAGTCCAGTGGAAGAATGTCCACTGTAGCCTTACAATTGAAGCAAACAGTATTGTTAACTTAATTTTTAAGTAAAAAGTCCAAGACTTCTGAGAAGATAAAGCATCCACATTATTTTGAAAGAAAAGTGAAACAGGCATTAAATACCCAAGTGTTATTTTCCGCCAATTAAAAATAAAAGAGAAAAAAAAGAAAATAAAGAGAAAATATTATGTAGTTTTATAGCTCACAGCAATTGTCAGGGTACATTTTGCACTCTATACCTTGCATTCTATCACTATAAAATTAATTGCCTGATATGACAGTTCAAAACTTTTTATTGCTGTGTATAATTTACTTGCTAATTGGCTGCAAAGAGCAGGAGCATGGTACCATTTATTCTTTCTTCTTTCCAAAAAGAGTCCAGGATGACAATAAAATTCAAATTTTCTTCTCATAGTATTTCCCCCCCCCCCTCCCCTTTAATTCCAAAATCTCAGTTTTGGATTTTTTACTAGCACACTTTCTCAATCTGTATAATATGCTTCCCGTTCAGTACCCTCACCATCGTTTATTTTATTATAGAGTATGCAAAGTATAAGTTAATCCACCCTAACTGAATTGGTTAAAAGTTAAATGACAACTTCGGCTTCTTTTATACTCAATGGAAAAAAAAATCATAGAATCATAGAATCATTCAGATTGGAAAAGACCTTTAATGCCATCAAGTCCAAGTGTGAACACAACACTGCCAAGTCCACCACTAAACCATGTTCCTAAGCACTACACAGAATCAAAGAATCATAGAATAGTTAGGATCGGAAAGGACCTTAAGAACCTTTAGTTCCAACCCCCCTGACATGGGCAGGGACACCTCACACTAAACCACATCACCCAAGGCTCCGTCCAACCTGGCCTTGAGCACTGCCAGGAATGGAGCATTCTCCACTTCTCTGGGCAGCCTGTTCTTTTTAGACATTTAGTGGTAGATTCATTATAGAATAATTATTTAACTATCTATCTTGCCCAGTAAGGAGTCCAGACTGTTTGTGCCATTACTACTAAAGAGCTATTTGTGTCTCTTAAGAGGAAGACTGATCTTCAAAACCAGGCATCTTTCCCTGACATTGATACACCCACCACAGTAAAAAACAAAACATACGGGTGTAAAAAAGTCAAAATCCACCAGTAGAAGAAAACACACACAGAAAGGAGCCAAAATCAATTATTAGTGGGAAATATTCATTTATGCAATTAACACTATGAAATTGCTATCTGTATTATGAGTAATTAGCCAATAACCATCTTCCTTCACTATCTATGCACATAAAGCAGGTATGATCTTAAGTTAGCAACTGAATAAATGAAAGAAATGCAGAAGCTCACTGAGTTGAAAAAGACAAAAGGTATATCAGGCTTTGTAATTGCTCAAGCCAACAAATGATTATCAACTGAAAAATGTGGTCTGCAGAAAACCAGAAAACCTATATTCTGTGTTACATGCAGATCCTGAAGGCAATTCTATTTCGCCCAGAGGAAGACTGGACAATGTTGCTTTGATATGTAATTAATATTTAGAGTACCTGCTGTGCATTCTTAGGTAGTACTTGGTAGGAAACATGATCCAGTATCAGTTTCCCAACTGTTTCTGATAAGATTGATTTGGGCTGAAACTAAGACATTAAGTAGCTTGCATATTATCCATTGCTGACACTAATGTGTCATTAATAAGAACTATTAATTTCTGTTGTAAGCTAAATTTTTAAGTCTGATAGGTAAATATGGACTGAAATTAAGCAGAGGTCCACTGATGGAGGATGGAAGAGGTGGGGGAGGTCACAAAGTGCTGAGCTCTCCTGCTGTTCTGGATAAGGCTCTCAATGTGTGTAGAGGCTGACTGATCCTTGGGCAGCGTGCAGATGTCCCTCTTCCCGTTTTCTTCCCACCCAAAGGCCCTGGCATGATCTCATTGAGGCCCAGGCACCAGCCTCCAGGTGCCCCAGGCAGAGGTCATGAAGAATGCTGGGGAGCCTATGGATAGTGTTAGAGGCTAGAGTGCCTCCCTATTCTCTCCTGTCTGTGTGGTTAGATGTTCTTACACCAGGCTGTGTTTACCTCACCACCACTGCCAGTCCTACTTCTTGAGGTGGGGAAGCACATGGTACCTGTCACATCTTCTCTTAGACGATTTCTCAGACATCAGGATCATATAGGCCAGTGGAGAATTTTCCCCCAAACTGGAGGGGGAAAAAAAAAAAAAGGAAAAAAAGGAGAAATCCTATTTAATATATAATTTTCCTAAAGTAGATTATTTTCCAAAGATCTGTTTCTGCATTGTATGTTTGGCTTCCTATATTATTGTGACAAAATTTTGACCCTATATTGGGACATCATGCATTTCAGAAGCACTGTTGCAATCTCTGAAAGTGAAACTTCAGTCATGCATACTGTCTGATGCTCTAGTGCTGAAATCTGTCACTTTTTCAAAGGTGTCCTGGGGACAAACTTTTAAAAAAATTTAAAGTTGTGTGGAGTTCTTCCCATGTGAGAACGCAACTTCTAAGATGATGAAGAACATTTAGAAAATGTGTCACTTGGTAATTTACAAATCTGGTGT
Source organism: Neopsephotus bourkii (assembly GCF_033783945.1). Lineage (NCBI taxonomy): Eukaryota > Metazoa > Chordata > Aves > Psittaciformes > Psittacidae > Neopsephotus > Neopsephotus bourkii. The sequence goes on from NW_026900553.1 coordinate 1,279,207, forward strand.
CTATTGAAAGTCAGTAGGATATGATCACTTTTATTTTGTTCATTATCAGTTCTAACTAGATTCATAAAGTTATTTATATTTGTATTGGTAGCATCTAAGACGCGAATCCTTTGCACACTGTTAACACTAATCAATCAAAAGTCTGAGTTTTATATGATCTGTAGGTACTGGCTATTTGCTTGGATAATATTAGAGTCAGTCACACAATATCTAAATTTTCTGATATTAATACTCCAGAGCAGTCACTAAATTGAGAGCCGCAGTCTAGTTATTTAAAGTGGTGGTTGCCATGTGTCTAATAGTTTATTAGCCTTAAGTTTGTTAAAATTCAGTATACTCAGTGGAGTTAAAAATGATCAGCCAGATTTGTGCCATCTGCAGTATATTCTTTAGCACTATAATGGCATCATCTGTACCGCAAAATGTATAAATTTACCCAATCACTCAAGCAATCTGGTGTAAACTTTTATCCGTGATTGAAAAGGATACAAAAAATGCATGTGCTTTTGCAATTGTTACCTCTCAAAGAAGATATTCCTGGAACCTGAGACATATAGCGCAGTGTTTGGGCTTATACTTTGGTATTTTATGTGATAGAGAAATTATAAATCTTTCTTTTTCAGAGCCAGAATAATCAAACAGCAATTTTGTTCATAATAACAATCCAGTACTTCTATAGGTAGATCTTTCCATGAACTTTCAGGAATCTGATTTTTAATTTGCCACACATCTGATCTTCTGTGCATGTTGGATGCTTGTTTTGTTCCACAGAGCTTTTACTTCTAAAAGGCAATATTGCAGTCCAATTCCTATTAATTCAGCTTTTCTGCAGCAAGAGATTATCTGATACTGAAATACTTGGTTGCCACGAATGCTGCCTGCTAAGTAAGTGAACTGTGTCACTTAGTGATGCATTAGACAGGCTCAAACTTTGAGTATTGCACCTTCCTCTCACAAGAATGCTGTTTGAAACCAGTGGATTTAGCCCCTACCATGGGAGAGACTCTTAAGGCCATACAGCAGGTGAAAACTGGCAAGGCAGGTGGGGTTGACGGAGTCCCACCTGAAATATGGAAGCATGGAGGCCAAGCACTTCACGCTAAATTTCATGAGCTAGTTGTGTGCTGTTGGGAACAAGGCAAAATACCATCAGACTTTCGTGATGCAATCATCGTCACTCTGTATAAGAAAAAAGGTGTCAAGTCAGACTGCTCAAACTACCGTGGTATAACTCTGCTCTCCATTGCTGGTAAAATTCTTGCAAGAATACTATTGAACAGACTACTACCTGCTATCGCAGAAGAACTTCTACCTGAAAGTCAGTGTGGTTTCAGGGCTAATAGAAGTACCACAGACATGGTATTTGTTCTCAGACAATTGCAAGAAAAGTGTAGAGAACAGAATAAGGGGTTATACGTAACTTTCGTTGACCTCACCAAAGCTTTTGACACTGTGAGCAGGAAAGGCTTGTGGCTGATCTTAGAATGATTAGGTTGTCCCCCCAAGTTCCTCAAAATGATTATTCTGTTACATGAGGATCAGCAAGGCCAAGTCAGGTATGGTGATGCACTCTCTGAGCCTTTCCCAATAACCAATGGTGTGAAACAAGGTTGCGTTCTCGCACCGACCTTATTCACAATCTTCTTCAGCATGATGCTCCAAAGGGCTACAGCAGACCTCGACGAACAAGATGGCATTTATATTTGATATCGTACCGATGGTAGCCTATTCAATCTAAGGCGACTGAAGGCCCACACTAAGACCCTAAACCATCTTGTCCGTGAACTGCTCTTTGCTGATGATGCCGCCCTTGTTGCCCACACAGAAGCAGCTCTGCAGCGTTTAACATCTTGCTTTGCGGAGGCGGCTGAGGTTTTTGGGCTGGAAGTCAGCTTGAAGAAGACAGTAGTCCTCTACCAACCTGCACCCCAAGAAGATCATCACCATCCCCATATTACCATCGGCGAGTCAGACCTTAAGACAGTTCAGCAGTTCAGCTATCTGGGAAGCATCATTTCCTCGGATGCCACGATCGACAAAGAGATAGACAACAGAATAGCAAAGGCATATAGAGCCTTTGGAAAACTCCATAAAAGAGTCTGGTGTAATAAACACCTGAAGAAAAGTACAAAGGTCAGTGTCTACAGAGCCATTGTATTGTCTAATCTTTTATATGGGTCTGAATCATGGGTCATCTACTGTCATCACCTGCGACTCCTGGAACGCTTTCATCAGTGCTGCCTCCGTACAATTCTAAACATCCATTGGACTGACTATGTGTCTAATGTCACTGTCCTCGAACAGGCAGGGGTCACCAGCATCGAGGCCATATTGCTGAAATTGCAGCTGCGCTGGGCAGGGCACGTCTCTAGGATGAAGGATCACCGCCTCTCCAACATCGTGTTTTATGGTGAACTTGCCACCGGTAGCCGCAAGAGAGGTGCCCCAAATAAGAGATATAAGGACTCCCTGCAACAATACCTTAGCCTTGGCCATATTGACTACCATCAGTGATCCACCTTGGCCTCCAATCGGGCCGCTGACTCCTTTGAGAGCTCACGAAGAACTAGTCTTGAGGAGAAAAGACAACGCAGGAAGAATCGTGTCCCACCTGTTCCACCCAAGGAGACCTTCTGCTGTGCTTTTTGTAGCCAGATTTGCCTATCCCACATTGGCCTTCTTAGTCATCAGCGCGCTTGTAGTAAGCGTGGGTAAAAGCCCTTCCCAAATCTTCATTCGCGAAGTCAAGCCATGAAAAAAATGCCAACCCACAGCAATGACCTGTGTCATGTAACTGTAACTTTTAGTGTTCTGCAAGCACCACAAAATAGGTAGGAACCACACAAAGCCACGGATAAAGTTCTTATAACATTAAAAAGTGACCACTAGAATGATTTACTCTTGGTCCTTCACAATGTATTCACGAAGTAGTACAAGTGGGGATGATTTCAAAACACGGATCTGTAAGTAAGCAGTAATCATATTCTGTGAAGCTATGGGCTATTCACTGTAGGTATGGGAAAAAATATTCTGTCATTCTGATTAAGTTTGATTCTGAATACAGTAAATCCTTCCCCCCAGTGATTAAGCTAAATAAAGTATTTCAAAAGCCACTGGGTTGTATTGATATGGTAACCCACTGATCCCTGAAATAATAATTGTGTGCCTAACATTACACATAAAGATTTCATTTTCCCTCCAAAATACAATAATTGATATACTTAATCTTTTCTTCAACCTTTTCCTCATGTCAAGGAGAAAATCAGTTTTCCCTGATTTGCAGCATTAAATCTGCTGATTTGTTAAGGTAGATTATATTCTGCATGATTATGTTTGTTCAATTTTGCCTTAGAAGTAGTGATGTTTAAGCTGAATGAAGTGTCAGTTTAATAATGAAAGATACAGTAGATGTCACTTCCTATGAAAAGTCATATATTTTTGAAGGCACTGAAAATAAAACTGCTGTGCAAATATTGAACTGCTTCCGGACACATACAATACAGATCAAGTCTGACTGTGCGTGCTTTGAAAAGTCTAAAATGCAAAACAGAGTGTTCATGACTTCTCTGAATTGAAATCTGTATCTGATTTCAATTGCAATCTACACATTTTCCTGTAAATGTGTTTTACTGTATCGATATGGAATCAGAGGCAGGAGTTTGGTTTCCTTCAAGCAGGTTTATATGATCTGTTTTAGAAAGGTGACTTTACTCATATATTCATATATCCTAGCTCTGCAGAAGACAGCTTGTCTGTTTAAAGATATTCATGGCAAAAACGTCTCATGATTTTTGTCAAAAAGTTGTTTATGTTTTGACCCACCTTATCACATTGTATATGAGAACTGTCATCTGGTCAAAGATTGAGACTGGAAAGACATTTTTTGATGCCATTTTCATTGTGTTTCTTTTTGTGCACAGATGAAAACTCACTAAAGGGTCTCGTTAGTATGTAACTGCCTCTGCACTGAGTTCTTATTAAAAGGATCTCTTCATCAGGGACTGTAGTGACAGGACAAGGGGTAATGGGTTCAGACTTAAACAGGTGAGATTCAGGCTAGATATAAGGAAGAAATTCTTTACTGTGAGAGTAGTGAAGTGCTAGAACAGGTTTCCCAAAGAAGACATAGCTGCCCCATCTCTTGAAGTGCTCAGTGTCAGGTTGGATAGGGCCTTGAGCAACATGGTCTAGTGGAATATGCCCCTGCCCATGGCAGGGGGGTTGGAACTAGATGATCTTAATGTCCTTTCCAATCCTAACCATTTTATGATTCTATGACTATTTATTGAGATTATTGGGTGAACCCATAATTTTTAAAAGCATAAAACCTAAGTGCTTCCATTCCTAGAAGAGGTAATTTGCTTCCTAGAAAAGCATACATATCTTAGGATCAACATTTTGGAATTAATGTTTATAAAATGAAACCCTGATTCATAACCCATACTGTTCTGTTATTTTTTTATTCTACATTTAAAATACAGTAGCATAACCACATACTGAGAAATACCTAAATTTGTGCCACATCCTATAACTGGTTTTAGGGAAAGGACACAAGACAATTTCCCTGTCTTCAGAAATTATAGAACCCCAACAGCCTAAATAGGAATGTAAATGGGAAGAATGAAGGCAATGCATCTTGTCCTGTCTGAAATAATTTCTCTGAATTTAATTTCAAATCTGGAAAGTGACCACAAGCATGAATGTCAGACAAATAGAGATGCCTGATATTTCAAATCATGTAGGAACCCAGGATCCAATTCCCCCCTGCTCAATTTGAGTGGAAGCTGTGGCTATCCAGTAATTCTTGAAACACAAGATTTTAATACATGTTTTATAATCAACCTTGTAAAAAGAATTATATTAATTTTCATTAATTTCTTAGATATATTCTTCACTGAAAAATATTTTTATGAATTTTTAGCATTTATCACTGTGTTGTCCATTATTTATTCCATGTTCAGTTTATGCAGTGACTTCTGAAAGCAAGTCATATTGCTTCTAGATCAAAAAATAATCTGAACTGGGAGTACTTTTTAGATCTGGCTTGAGAAATTGACAGATAGTTCTCAAAAAACTGCATCTAGATCCCTAGACCATTTCTTTTTCCCACATTCATTTGATATAACCACTACATTCTTCACTTAGCAGTCAGACCAAGTGCATTTTGGTATGGGATGTGTACTTGAAACTTGAGAAAAAAAAATAATTTATGAACATTCATTTTAATGCCAAATCCATTCCCCTTCCATACATTTCACTTCTTCCAGAATGCCACTTTTCCCTGTGTTTAACACCACCCATCTTATAAAAGCTGGCACTACTAAGTATATCTACATTATACTCAGGGCAAAGGAATACCAGTTCTTTTAGTCTTACTGATGTGATCAAAGGCCTAACTTAAAAGACTTATTTCATCTTAAAGGCTGATTATTCCCATTCTTCTCTTGATTTCTTATGCAAAGCTCTCTCAATGACCACATGCCACTGCCCCCCATAAATTCCTGTACCTTTCTTACAGTTTTGATTTGTGCCTTAGAATCTGTATATTCTAGGTTGAAAAGACATCCTATAACAGGAAGGAATCATGGCAATCAGGGTTTTGCAGTCTGTAAATAACAAGAAGCTTGGAATTTTACCTTAACTTGACAAGAACATCAACAAATTCAAAACGGATGAAACAGCTACTACTAGCTCACTTGGAGTACTGTGTACATACAGTTCTGGTGTCCTCAACATAAAAAGGACATGGAACTGTAGGAACAAGTCCAGAGGAGGGCCACGAGGATGATCAGGGGCTGTAGCACCTCCCTTATGAAGACAGGCTGATTAAGTTGGGGCTGTTCAGCCTAGAGAAGAGAAGGCTGTGTGGAGACCTCATAGCAGCCTTCCAGTATCTGAAGGAGGCCTAATCAGGATGCTAGGGAGGGACTCTTCATCAGGGACTGTAGTGATAGGACCAGGGGTAACAGGTTAAAACTTAAACAGGGGACGTTCAGATTAGATATAAGGAAGAAGTTCTTTACTGTGAGGGTGGTGAGGCACTGGAGTGGGTTGCCCAAGGAAGCTGTGATTGCTCCATCCCTGGCAGTGTTCAAGGCCAGGTGGGACAGAGCCTTGGGTGACATGGTTTACTGTGAAGTGTCCCTGCTCATGGCAGGGGTGTTGGAACTTGATGATATTAAAGTCCTTTCCAACCCTAACTATTCTATGATTCTGTGATTCTATGATCTTTGCAACATATATCCAGACAATGCAGACCCTGCAATAAATTGCCTTTTGATTAACTAGAAATGCGGTAACTTTTACCTACACTGCAGTAGATTAAATTATTTTTGAAATCTGTAAAAACTTTCCAGCAGAGTACTTAAGCATTTAATTTGTCCCTTTAGAATGCATCTTGCTGACAATTTGCTGTCATTTCAATCTCAACCAGAAAAAAATATTTGCAAGGAGACATGTTAAGCAAACAAATAAACTGGATTGTACTGGCTGAACTAGTAGGCTTTTCTGTTCTCTTGTTTGCTTGTCTGTATTTTTTCTTTAAACATTAACGAATAGAGACATACAGTATCGTTCACTGTCATACCATCTAATACCAGGACAACCTTGAAATACTAGTGGGTGACAGTACAAGCACCCTTGATGCAGCTTTTGCTGCTTCTTTGGGACTATATACTACATTTTACTGCTGTCTGAATTGCTTATTAACTCCTATTGATAGGTCCACTCAGCTTTTATCTCTGTGTTGGTCTGATGCTTAGCATGTGCTGTATAAGCACAAAAACCTGGTAATATTGTGGATCTTACCTCAGGCTGCATTATCAGATGATATGTCCTTTTCTAAGCAGAACTGTTTGCCTATGGCAACAGCATCACCTGCTGTTGGATGAGGAACTGACAGTCCCATTTCCTGGGGCGTTTGCCTCACATTTATTTTATTTTTCAGGGTAAATGATGTGAATTTGCAGGTCAGGATTAAACTATATAACTGTATTTTTTTTTATAAAATATTGCCATATGCTCATAAGTGTGTCAGTAAATATCAGTTCATGTTTTTGGATCTCTTTGTTATTTATTTATTAATAATTTTAAATTTAATCATTATTCATAATCAGTATAGGATGATTTTTAATAAAACCGTAGTATATGCTATGATATTTTAAAATTTAACATGTCTTCTCACATCAGAATATGACTATAAAATACACTTTCTAACGGATCTGATTTATTTTACAACTTCTTTTGATTTGCCTAAAATTTAGACACCTACAGCTTCCAAGGATATCCAAGGATGGTTATTTCCTTACATATCATAGAGCCAAAGTGTTGATTGGTATCTCCAACTCTCAATTACAAACCCAGTAATTTTAATTATTCCTTTCTCCTTCACTTCTTTCCCAAATTCAGATGGCTTAGGGCTATCATTCTGCTCCATCTAGCAATGCTTTCTGTGATTTAATGCATACATACACATGCTATGATGTCATGCATTCACTGCTGCATGTCACGGGGAAAAATAATAGGAAATTATTTGCTAAACATCTTACTTATAATATTGTTAGGCTTGTGAATACACAGTAATGTATAGAATAAGCTTAAAAAACTGTGGAAATATGAGGAGAAAAGCCAATTTGCAGATGAGTGCCAAATGAAATTGAAATTAAAAATAAAATAAATTAATTGATAGTAAGGAGCAGAGTCCTTCATCTGAGTCCTGCAGTAAATGATCAGAGAGAAATTAATCCAGAATTAGTACTGGCTTCTTTTGAAGCATAATACAACCATGGTGAGATTTGCTTTCACTTTTGTATATCTTGTTGGATGAGAGATTTTTAACAAGGGAATCTAAGTTCAGAAAGAGCAACATAATGACTGGAAAAATTAGGTAATGGGGTGTCCTGGGTTCAGCAGTAGCAGTCATTTTTCTCCTTGGTAGCTGGTGCAGTGCTGTGTTTTGACTTTTAGGCTGGGAACAGAGCTGATAAAAATGATGTTTTGGTTTGGCCAAGGACTTTGTGAGCCTCATGCTCTTGCCAGGGAGGAGGGGAAGCCGGGATGAAGCAGAGACAGGACACCTGACCCAAACCGACCAAAGAGGTATTCCATACCACAGCACGTCATGCCCTGGATGTAACTGGGAGTTACCCAGGAGGGCTAGGGGACTGCAGGGTTGAAGGAGGTATCAGTCAGTGCTTGGTCGGGCTGGGGGGGGCGAGTTATCAGTCGGATGGTGACGAGGTGTTATATTCTCCTCCCTTGTTATTTCCTTTATCATTACTATTATTGGTGGTAGCAGTAGTGATTTGTGTTATACCTTAGTTACTAAACTGTTCTTATCTCAACCCATGGGAGTTGCATTTCTTTTCGATTCTCCTCTCCGTCCCCCCAGGAGTAGGGGGAGGGCAAGAAGGGGGGGGGGATGAGTGAAAAGCTGTCTGGCTGGGGTTAAACCATGACATGGGGAAACATCAGAAGATTCTAATTGCATAAATTGGCAATGAAGACTCTAATGAGATTTATGAGAAGAGTCTAAAGCACTTGAGTAAATAAACTCAACAGTAGGAGAATGAATTAGCTCCTGCAGGTGTGGTACAGCTGTGCTTAATTGGATGACCTCAACAAACGTGAAAATTTAGGTGGAATACTGGCAAGAGGCCCTTTGGGTCTAGTCATTAGGTTGAGAAATAACAAAGGGAAAACATAATAACCCAGCTGATCACCAGAAAACATATAGTGTTTCAAAGTAATCTTATTCAACATAGTATATTTCTAAGCATCTATTCTCTGAAAAACAGACCATTTATTCTCTGAAAAACAGACCATTCAAGAATGAATGCAAAGGATGGGATTCTTCTCATGATATCAGGCTGTCTAAACATTAGGCTAGTTCAAACTAGTCATCCCATCTGCTCTGCTGTTGAAGGAGAGAGGCACTTACAGAACACAAATCATCCTTACCTAAAATCTGACTTGCCTTCTCTCCATCTGGGATATAAAGGGAGCTGATACGACTAACTCTGCCATTAAGATGGCTGAAATTTTGGTAGTATGAATTCTAGCTTGAAAACGACCACATGAAAAATCATCAGTTGAACAGGGTCATGATGTTTCAAAAGTGAGTTAGCATACCTTAAAGTAAAACCCTGATGTGACAGAAAATAAGGAGGTGGCTTAAGAAAATTCATTAGCATCTAAATACTGGTGATAGAGGAGGAAAAAATTAGGATCCTTCTTGGAATATTTTCTTGAAATTTCCCTAGAAGACCAACTGACTATAAACCCATGCACTCGAGTTTATGATCTTCACAGGACTCACCATCAGGTTTTTCTTAATTACTTCCTTGAGGTATATTTCCATTTCTCATTTATGGTGATAGTTGTATATGAATTCATCCTCACTAAAATAGGTCTGGAAAGGAAGGAGATAACTGACAGTAGCAAACATTTGTCAGGCATTTACATCAGAAATCCTGCAGTGAATGTTTTGGTGATAATCCATCCCCTTTAAAACACACAAAGCATTTTTGATTTTGCCTTCAGTCAAACCAAGCTTGATTTTCTTAATTTACAAGCTTTCCCTTAAGTTATTATTCTTGCTATTACTATCATGATCATTATCACTTTTTCTACTACTGTATTTACTTTATACCTCCTATTTCTGTGTATCCATGTGAACATCAAGCCCTCTTCCCTTTAGTTGATATTTAAAACCCCTATATGTTACAGAAGTTCGTGTGGAAACCAGATTTCATCTAGTTTGAGTCCCTCACTGAGTCCCGCACTACACCAGGGAAATTTCTTTCTCTTGGTAGTTGTGTTTGTGGCCAGGCTTACCACACTCTGAAATTTTTTTGGTTTTTTGTTTGTTTGTTTGGTTGGTTGGTTGGTTGGTTTGTTTTGTTTTGTTTGTGTTTTTTTTTTTGTTTGGTTTTTATTTCTGATCTAAATCTCCAGAAGGTACAAATTCTAACTGGATTAAGCTGGTTCTGCTTTACATCTTTATCCCCAGTGTCTCTCTGCTTATACTTTCAAGGAAACAGAAGATGTTTTACATGTTTTTTCATGCTTTATTTGATGGGGTTTCTAAGTAGTGCTGCAGTAAACCACCAGGTGGTAAATATTTTTTTTTCCTTGACTGCAGCTCCCTTACAACACTCCTGTTAGGCAGGTGTGCAGAGAAGCCACATAACCCAGCTGTGAGTGGCCCAGAACTCTTTTACAACTAAACCCTTTACTTATAAAGTTCATCACCTTGCACTTACAAACACTAGGTTTTTTAAACATGTGTTAACATCAACATCTTTGTTTGTCCTAAAGGACAATGGACTTCTTAGGTTTTCCTTCACAAAGGATTTGTGGGAAAACAGGGGGGATCAGGCCCAGTTATCAGGGATTCATAAAGAGTACACTCTGCTTGACCAACCTGATCTCCTTCTATAATAACGTGGCTCACCTGGATGATGAGAGAAAGTCTGTAGACATTGTCTGTTTGGACTTGAGTAAAGCATTTGATGCTGTCTCCTGCAGCATTCCCCTGGAGAAATTGACTGCTCATGGCCTGGATATGAGGATTCTTTGCTGGGTTAAAAACTGGCTGGATGGCAGAGCCCACAGTGCTGGTAAATGGTATCACATCTAGTTTGCAACCAGTCACTAGTAGTAGCCCTCAGGGCTCGGTGTTAGGGCCAGTATTGTTTAATATCTTCACTGGTGATCTGGATGAGGGAATTGAGTGCATTTGAGCAAATCTGTGGAGAATACCAAGTTGCTTGGGAGTGTTGATCTATTGAAGGATAGGGAGGCTCTGCAGAGGGATCTGGACAGGCTGGATCAATGGGCCGTGGCCAATGATATAAGGCTAAATAAGGCAAAGTGCCAGGTGCTGCATTTGGGCCATAACAACCCCATGCAATGCTCCAGGCTTGGGGAAGAGTGGCTGGAAAGCTACTTGGTGGAAAAGGACGGGTGCTGATTGATGGCTGAACATGAGCCAGCTTGTGCCCAGGCAGCCACAAAGGCCAGCTACATCCTGGCCTGTATAAGAAACATCATAGCCAGCAGGGCTGGGGAAGTGATCATCCCCTGTACCCAGCACTGGTGAAGCCACACGTCAAATCTTGTGTTCAGTTCTATGTCCCTCATTACAAGAAAGACACTGAGGTGCTGGAGCGGGTACAGAAAAGGGCAACAAAGCTGGTGAAGGGTCTGGAGAATAAGTCCTAGGAGGAATGCCTGAGGGAACTGGGGTTGTTTAGTCTGGAGAAGGCTCAGGAGGGACCTTATCGCTCTCTACAACTACCTGAAAAGAGGTGGTAGTGAGGTGAGCGTTGGTGTCTTCCAAGTAACAAGTGATACAACAAGAGGTAACAGCCTCAAGCTGCACCAAGGGAGGTTTAGACTGGATATTAGGAAATATTTCTTCACAGCGAGGGTGATCAGGCACTGGAACAGGCTGCCCAGGAAAGTGGTAGAGTCATCATCCCTGGAAGTGTTAAAACACTGTGTATATGAAGCCCTCAGTGACATGGTTTAGTGGTGGTTTTGGCAGCCCTAGGGTAATGGTTGGACTTGATTTTAAAGGTCTTTTCCAACCTATTTGATTCCATAACTCTATGATTCTAGTACATGTCAGTGGCATTCTTAAAACCAAACTAGTTCTTAAGAAGAGACACTGAAACTTACTCCAGATGCAAATTGCTGATCTAAATGAAGTTAACGTCAAAAATCCCAATTCTGTTGAATCATGTTTTCCAAAGGAAATTTAAGGATTTAAGCAGCAACTACAGGATAGAGGAAGCTTCTCTTTTGATCTTGAGGATTTTTTGCTCATTTAGATTTGCCGCTTAACACACACATACACAACAAAAAATAAACACATAAAGTAGTTATAAAATACAGCACAATATGTATAACACATGACATACACTGTTAGTGATCTAAAACATCTGTAGATTTTAACTGGAAAGAGAATATTTGAAAAGCTCTTAATTTCCTTCATTTTTATTTGCTAAATTTCTGCACATCATCAGTAGAATTAGCCATAAATGAGTAATAGATAGATGTTTCTGCTACTTCAGTTTGATGTAAAGGCATTTATTCAAGCCCCTAAATATTTGAATGCAAGGATTTTTGCATCATATATTTAAATGAATCCTCTTTAGGATTATTTTAGAATAATAAAACAAAGTGCTTTATCATACAATAAATTCTTAACGTAAACACTTACTGCAGCTTTGAGTAAACGACTTTTACAAAGTTTTCTCCACTAGGGGTCTCTAGAGAAATACAAGAAAATTCAGCGTAGCTGGTACCTTAGACATCTCTTCTTTACACTATTTACATTTAGTGGAAGATGAAGATCAACACTTGTTCTATGTCTGTTTCATTTCTTTGCATACATTTCTTCTGCTGTGGATAATAAAGAGTCCTATTACTACAATAATAATTAACACCCATGAGGTGATTTAATGTATTTTGTAATTAGAGTTTCAACATTTATAATTAGAATTTCAACATCACATCCTTTAGGAAGAATGGCATTGAAAAAAGCATTTACCCAAAGGAAGAAAAAAAAACTAAGGTACCTACTTGCTGGGGTAGCCACCATTTCTAAATGAAGAACAATTTAAAATAAATAAAGTAGCAGTGAACGCAACTGAAGAAAGCATTGACTAATCTGGACAGTACTTTAGCTGGAAAATTATAAAATTATTCATCTGGTGTGCTGTTCAGCACGGTATTATATCACAGACAAAACAGAGCCTGTCTTCATTACTTGTTCCTATATCCAGGCTAAACATAAGCTTAAATGAGGAATAGGTTTTATGTAGTTGGATTGTTTTATCTTCTTGATATTCTTCTTTAACATGATGATATCATCAGGGTATCTGTAAGGTTTAATATGGATCATCCTTTAATTTGGCTAATTAATAGGACTTCATATTTGCATATTTCTTCACCACCGGTTTCTGTGCTTCCCTATTACTTCTATCACCATGTTTGGTAATATGTTTGACATTTAACAATCCAGATTGTTTCACCCCTGAAGTGGAAAGGGGAGTTTCATAATATTAATACATAGAATTTGGAAGCTGAAAGGTCTTAGGATCACTATACATTCCCTTTATGCCCAATTCCTACCGTAATTAAAAAACAGTGGAAACAGAGAAGAGTAAGGTATTATTAATAAGAACTACCAGTTCAAGAATTATAGCCTACTGATCACAGGAAACAAATGGAGTTTGCTGTGATTTGAGGTTGGATCATTAATCAGAAAGCTGAAAAAATATGGAAATATGAATACTTGCCCTGCTCAGATTTCTCCTTCTTTACCTTGTGGATAGCTCTGGAAAAACGAGGAGCTCAATGCATGCAGCAGCAGTAATTTCTACTCATTTTTTGATCCTAAGTAGTAAGTATGGAACATGAACTAAGTGTAGAAAATGAACTATGCTGAGAGTCGAGCAACTCGGGAGGAAGGCACTCCTGAGCACCCCGGTTTCTGCATTCTGGGACAGTTCTGGGACTTTCTGAAGTTTGTCAAGTTCCTTTAACAGGGTATCTTCTGATTTTTTTTCATCTGTAGACTCAGAACAGCAAACAGTAATCAACTGAGGCAAATTAACGCCTTGAAATGTCATAGCTACACATTTAAAAGGCAATAATTCTCACTTTATTTTTTGCTACAAAGACCAGAAAGAGATAAAAAGCTCTGAGAGGAATAGAAGGAATGCAGCACTGACATTTCCCTCAAAATTGTCATATTATATCACAGAGTTGACCCATCACCTCCATCAGCTGCTCTAGCAGTGAGGGTATTCAGGCTTGGAGTTTTATTTAGCTCACATGCACTGGGTCTAGGGACACCGATACTTGAGCTATTTTGAGTCTTTTGCAGATAGGATGTGCATAGGTCATAGTACAAAAGAAGTACACCTAGTGTTTAACCACATGTCCCTGCTCTTAACCTTAGAAACCATGAAGTGCTATGGTTATGTAAGGCATGATCTTAATCATAAAATGTCCATATACCTATGCCTAGTTAAAACCTTTGCCTATGATGAGATGTAGGAAAGTCCACTGCTTTTTACCCCATTTCAGTCTCTTCTATATGGAGGTGATGGTTCCAGGTGTGTCAGTCCAGTATTGCATTAATGTCTAGTTATACACCTCTGGTTCCAGTTAGTTACTCTGGTTTGGAGGAATAAACTACAGCAAACTACTGCCATTAGGACTCAACTCAATTTATAAAGATCTAGTATCATCTATAGACTATACCTTGAAAGTGTATTCACATACAAACACTTCCATATAAATGCCAGAATTTTTTCCTTTACATAGGAATTACAAACTCCTGGGTTGCAGTCCTAACACCAACTGCTCCTGTACACTTATGATTGCTAGTTCACTGGGGGCTCATGCCCCATTCATGCCAGTCACTTCACCCTTCTGCCTCGGTTCCCTCATTTACATCTTGGACTTATATTTTCCATTTACTTCACAAGACGCTCCCAAAGATTAATTAATAAGTATAGAATGGTACATAATAAAATTTTCAGATACTCGGTGATTTTTCTATGATTACATGAGGATCTGAATAAAAGTGTTATGTAATAACAACTGTTATTAGAATTAAAATGAATCTCTAAGCTAATGCTGCATTTGATTATGTAACTACTTCATAATCAGAATGTGCACTAATAGAGCTTTTTTCCTCAAGACAAAAATGCTGTTCCAGGTTACTAACAGCAGCATTGTTTGGAAATTTCACCAACTTCACTAGATAAACAGCTCATAGATGAGAGCTGTGAGGACATAGAAAGCAAAGCAGTACAGTTCTTGTGGGAAGAGACAACATCGTCCTCTGGGTTTGAACAAAACCACATGTGATGATCACGGCCTCTGAATGCTTCAGTGCTATAAATACAAAACCATAAGTCAAAAGATAAAGCTCAAACTTTCCCTGCTGTTGTGTCAGCAGAATAAAATGTTAAGCCGCCTGTAATAAGGAAGAAATTAGTCAACTAGGGATTAAAAAAATGTTTTATATAGTTAATGTATGGTACTAATTGAGGTTACTGAATCTGGCAGCAAAAGCTGCTGCTCTAAGGAGGGTGGTACGAAGTTTCAGGTTATCCTGTGGATCCCTCCCACCACCTTCCAACATGTATATAAGTTGTCAGCTCTCCAGATCCTTTGCCAGTTCTCTCTTCCAGACTTGCCAGAAGCAACAGAGGACTAGAGATGAAGATCTTTTTCTTATTCACCTTTTCCACTCTTTTGTTGTCTGCTTTTGAACAAGCAGCTGCTTCTGCTCACTATGACAAGATTTTAACTCATAGTCGAATAAGGGCACGCGACCAAGGGTAAGTAACTGGGTTTTATTTTGATTTTAAAAGGGAGCTTGTTAACATTTATCCTCCTGTTCCTTCTCATATTGTATTAAATGCAATTTTTCACTATAAATTTTCACTATCAATCAAGTAGAACTTTCTCAGTTAATTTTTACAGGAATTGTTCTTTAATAAGAAGCTTTCTGGAGAGTTTCAAAAGGAGACAGAATATTGTCAAACTTCATAAAATATGGAAAAATCTAAAATCAACACTTCTTAATGAATAAAATTCATTCATTTTAGAATCACGGAAATTAATTACACTTCACAATTAACATAATGGGATGCCAGATATGTTTAATATATATTTTCAAAAGTTTGAATAGAGTTGGCACTTATCCCACAGTTTTTTGCTGTCTTTATTTCATTCTAATGGAAACCATGAACTCTATTTAATAGCTTTCTAACATGAGAATATATACTGGGAGTCCTTTGTAAAACTTCTGTTCCCGCTAGAGCAATGCAGCAAGCTGCTCAGCAGGGTGTGCAAAGGACAATGCTCCCAAGTCAGACTGCTCAGAAACATGGAAATAATTTTAACAGCTGGTGTCAGGGAGACACGTGTCTAAAGATATTTTCCTGCAGTCTTCTTAAGTAAAAAGCATTCTGTGAATAAGAATTTTTTGCTGTCCTATCTTCCTTTGTTACATTCCCTCAGCCTGCTAAACTCACTCACACTGAGCTTTTTAAATAAAAAAAAAAATCACTGACTTCCCACTGATAGTAAAATATATGTTCTAACTTTTGAGCTTTTTTCTATTAGTGGCAAAGTGCCTCTGCTCCATGGAATTCACACTTAAGAAATTCCTTTTCTGTACACTACCATGCTAAGGAACAAGTATTCCCCATTTGAAAACTGTGACTCCTTTTATTTACATGCCAATTTACCCTTTGGTCCCCAGTAATTCCCAGAATGTTTACTTAGGTGCCTGCGGTACTCCAAATGGTTGGTAATCAAAATAGCTGATTGATTTACAGAAGACAGGGTTTCCTTCTACATAAAGAACAAGGCACTTTTCTTCCCCATCTCCCCGTGGCCTTCAGCTGCACAGATGTGTACAAGACAAAACTTTAATGAAAAGAGCTTGATGGTATTCACAACTCCATCCCTGGTGGCTGGTAATTAATTCACTTTGCAGGGGCAAGGGGGTAATGTAAGGCACATTGAGACTTGACTAGGCACAACTGGTTATCACTACTGGTCAGAAACAAAGGGGAATATTCTGTCCCTGCTGGGAGGGTGGGCTTGCCAAAGAAACCCAGCTGGGCAGTCTCAGGAGCTTGCACTGTATTTGCTTGAAAACACACCTGCCCCGGGAACTTAATTTCTTACTCTTCCTCAACAGAAACAGTATTTGAGGCATTTTACATAGAACTTTTCCACAGATGTACAGAAACTTCTTTTTAAAATGTTTCTCACTCCCACCCATAGCCCTAATGTGTGTGCCCTTCAGCAAGTTATGGGAACAAAAAAGAAATACTTCAGCACTTGCAGAAACTGGTACCAGGGAGCCATCTGTGGAAAAAAAGCGTAAGTATGCTGTGTTTCAAAACTATTCCCCATTCACTGAAATAGTATCATGTATGATACAGAAACTCTCATTCTCAGAGACAAGTTGTTTCATGAAGACACAGTAAGAATTCATAATTTTACTGGGTTAAAGCTTGTCTTTAGCTGCTTCTAAAACCACCTGGGTAACTGATCTAATAATTATTGCCAAAATATCACAAAAGGAGTGGAAAGTCTGGAAATGACAGCATAGTATATAGTCTTTTTGAAGTTTAAGAGGCTTCAGAGGATTAAGCTCAGCTAATAATTCTGAGTTAAGTATTCATAGCTCTGTTTTAAACACAAAGAGTTATGCAGTTAAGTGACTTACCCAGAACCACAGAGAGACCTAATAGGCCAGTTGTGACAAGACCTTGGCTCTACCTAGCAGAGCAGTGTGCTCAGACCACCCCTCTCTACAAAGAAAAAACCAAAATCTAAATATGGCTGTGCATACAGATTAAATCTGTGTGAGTCTGATATTCTTTTAGAATCTGTATGTGTATTTCAATTATCATGCCTTCTCAGAGTGCGAGTCATTGCCTTCTCTGTGACAAAATGTCAGTCATTACTACTTTGTCAGGCATAGAGCAGCTTCAGAGTGTGAACACATACAAACCCCCCCAGTCCTGAACTTGGTCTGCCTCACTTGTCTTGCTTAGAATTTAAGTAGTTCAACAGAGGTTGACATTGTTTATCCAGTACACTAAACAAATGTTTTTCTTTTGTACTACATTTTCTGTTGATGTTGTGCAATTACTTGGATACATTCCTCAACAGTTCTCACAGGAAGAAATTTTTATTTTTCCATTATTCTCTTACAGGGTCCAAATAGGTCTGGGGTAAATTTTTCAGAAAGGCTTAAGTGAACAGGGGGTCAAGGCTTTAATTGCAACCATCTTAGAGTATTAGGAGTCTCTTAGTGAAAGCCTGTAAAACTCTTCCAAATTCCCAAGTAAAATTTAAGTACACAATTTGAATAGCAACTGAGAGATTGTGTGCCTTAAGAGATAGAGATAAGTTATATTGATACGTGGTGCAAATTGTATATATGAGGAACTTCCCTCCATTTAAAGTAAGATTTATATTCAAAACTTTCCAAACAAACACCAGCCACTGTTTTAGATGATAAGGTAATGGGGACTAGAGATTTTGTATCTGTGCCAAAGGCTTCCTTAAGAGTGGTTAGTATGGAAGAGAAATACCTAAAGTGTCAGCAATATAAGCCAGTCAAGGATGACTCCCTTCGTAAACAAGCTCTTAAATTGTCTTTAGAATGATTTTGGATCAACAGAAAGGAGAGCATGATCAAGAAGTAACTGATAATTTGCAATTAGATAGTCATATTTTTGTTCTCCTGATTGCCAAAGTCATGAGTAAATAGGATCCACATTTTTTAGTCCGTTCTTCAAGTTTTAGAAGTGTTTTTAAAATACAGAAAAAATTATAAATTTGGGGGGGATGGAGGGAATAGGTATGTTTGAATTTAAACAACTGCACATAGCTCACATTGAATCCAAGTGAGCTTCTACAAACAAAGTTTTTTAAATAAGAAATGCAACCACAAGACTTTTAAAACTTATATGAAATTCATTGAATAGTTATTTACAGAAAGTCAAAGAATTCTATGTTGACAAAGAATTAGATCTAGACACAATCTGGGCTTGTGCTAGGGAATGGGGCGGTGCAAAAAATTATGTGGAGTGTGCATGCGTTGCTAGCAGTGCTGATACGGCTACAGTCTCTCATGTTCTCCAGTGCATTTACATATGTGGCACTCTCATTTAAAAAAAAAATATATATGTATAATTTTCCTTTTTTTTTTCCTTTTTTTTTTTTTTTTCAAAGCGAGCTTTATGGTTTGCTTCTTTTTTTTTTTTTTTTTTTTTGGCTTGTTCATCTATGATGGCTGAAAAACAATTATACTCATAGTTCTTCTTGAGCATGATCCCTATACTTAATAATGTAAAACTGATTAAGACTCCCAAAATGCCTCCAGTATTGATTTTTCACTGTAATCTGTAAAATCAGATTAAATCAAATTAAAATCCAACTTAAATCATTGCAAATTGTAAAATCAGACATGTAAATCAGACAATATTCAGGCAAGGACTGCAAATGGGCTTGAATTATGGTTTCTGTTGGATGTCAGAGGCTTTGCATTTTCTGAGTTTTCTGAAAGATGCTACATGTCATAACCCAGGGTTGGAAAGGATCCTTTCCAGTTTTCAAAGGGAAGGATCGAAATGAGAAAAAGGAAAGGATCCAAATGAGAAAAAGGAAAGGATTCAAATGAGTGAAAATGCAGTAGGAAGTTTTCTTCCATTTTCTTTCTGAGAAAGAGTTTTCAGTGCTCTGACAGCATACTACAAGTTAATGGAACTGAACTGTATTTCCAATACACAGTGTTGCTTTTCAAACACTGCCATGGCTTTGAAGTTTTAACTCTAAAGTATTGACATGAAAATGGTACCATGGCACCACTAAAACCAAGGAAAAGACCTGGCATTTATGGGCCAAGCTGTCACCCTAAGCTTTTTGCTATTGTAAACTTCGTTACTAATTACTTACTTAAAGAAGTGGAAGACAGTAACCTCAGTAAATTACAGTACATGTAGAGCAAATCATAATGAACTTCCTACATAGACAAGCAATCTGATTATTCTAAATGCCCAGAAGCTTTTTTTGGTGCATAATTAAATGTCTGGAATTCTAACTAGTCTCTCCCATTTTGATTTTTGCCTTGATCTTACAAGCAAATCCAGATAGGTTAAAACTAATTTTTCATAAAAATTGCAGATTTATATGCACTTGATGATGGTAATAATAATCCATTTCCAGTCAAAATAGACTATGTGGGTTCATTTGCCCACTTCTACATTCAATTTTGTCAGGACCCACAGGTTTATAGTATTTATCAAAATCTTTCCTCCAAGTGACATTATAATACTGACCTCCCTTTTCCTTCAAAGGACATGTTGCAAGTCATCCAAAATACTTCACCTTTTGAGTGAGGTCTGCCATACCACTGACATCTTTGGCACTACATATTATTCCACTGCAGATGCATTGGGAAGAAGGGTATTTCCTGAAAATGACTTAGACTGGAACTTGGATATTCTCACAGTCAGTACTGGAAACAACCTGTTCCTGTGGTTTTATTTCTAGACAGATGTCAAGTCTTCCCATGAGAGAAAATGTGGTCTCAGCAGAAATCTGACAAGAAATTCATTACTTTGCTAATCTCCAGAAGCAAACTGAGTTACGGATGCCTTCATGCGTCAGGAAAAAATTAATGCAATAGGCAGTTTGAACTCATAGAACTAAAGTCAGGTGTGACTTTGTTCTCTTAATTGACTAGCATTTAGAGGAATGTAAGCTATAAATAATATTACAGAACCTATGTAAGGACCTAAGCAAGAATCCTGCTATGGCCTACCAGAGGAAAACTGAGTGGTGGGACTGGGTAGATTTGGGCATGAAGAGTCTACACAAAATTACACTTGTGTAAGCATGCACAGACCAAGTCTAGAGGGTGAAAACAGTGTGTATGACAGTATAACACATGAGGGACGGGGACCTGGTGGAGTGAGTCCAAAGGAGGGCCTTGATAATCAGAGAACTGGAGCACTTTTCTATTAAGGCAGGCTGAGAGAGTTGGGCTTGTTCAGCCTGGAGAAGAGAAGGCTCAGGGAAGACCTTAAGGTAGCTTCCAGTATTTAAAGGGGGTGTTCAAGTATTCTGGAGTAGGACTTTTTACAAGGCCGTGTAGTGGTAAAACAAAGAGGAATGGCTTTAAACTCACAGAGGGGAGATTTAGGTTAGACATTAAGAAAAAATTCTTTACTATGAGGGTGGTGAGACACTGGCACAGGTTGTCTAGAGAAATTGTGGATGTCCCATCCCTGGAAGTGTTTAAGGCCAGGCTGGATGGGACTTTGAGCAACCTGGCCTAGTGGAGGATGTCTCTGCTTATGACAGGGTGTTGGAACTGGGTGATCTTTAAGGTCCCCTTCAACCCTAACCATTCTATGATTCTATGATTCTAAGTTCAGTTGTAGAACTCCTGAGAGTTTTTTTTTGTGACTGTAATAGAGCATCTGTTATAACTTAGTCTTAGCTGTCAATGGAAGTTTTATACTCTCTGCATCCAAAACAGAAATGCAGACATGACTAAAGAGGTTACTATAATAAGAATGCTAATGCAATGTGCAATGGCTCTTCTCACGTTAATTTCTACATGTTACAAAGTCCTTCTTAACTTGCATATGTGATCTATAAAATGTTAATTTAAAAATGCTTTTATTATTTACACTTCCTATCCAGTGCTGTAAATTAGATCCAGTTGGGATGCTAAACTATGAGTCTATTGGGCCAAAAGTCTTTCCACTGTTTCTCTGCAGTATTTTTTTCTTCATGCCAGCAAGGAGTGGAAACAGATGAGTCACAGAGCTGATCTGAATAAACTAAAAACTGTCTCTAATAGCCAAGAATAACAAGGACTTAAGATAATGTTGCTCTCCCCCTTTTTCCTTTGGAATACTCTCCTTTGGATGATATCAGAACAAATTTGCATTAAAAAAAAACACCCAATAAACAAACAAACCACCAAGCCCACCACTCAAAAAAACTCAAAAACCCAAAACTTCCAAAGCCTCAAGAATGTAGCATTGTCTGATATCTGAGAAACTGCTTTCTTTGCTTGGGCACCATCTTATATTGAACTAGTAGGGAGATAGAAATTAATATAACTTATGATGTGTGATCATATTTCCCCTGAGTACTGTGGTACTGAGGAACTGCCTCTTGTACTGAGTTTTATCTAATTTTAACCTCATTATGATATTCTCCATAAAAAAACTCCTTTTCTTCTCATTACATCTTCCTCATTACATTTTGAGCACAGCTGGTGTATGGCATTCTAATTGTAAACTGTAAGAGAACAACAATACTGTAAGTAGAATCTTACAGTAACCTTTAATGACTGAAAAGAAATCCTGGGCTGTACATAGCAATTTACATGGTAAAAAAGGCACTGATCTTGTAATGCTTGGCTGAAAAAACATTTTCTTTCTCAACTATGTTCTTAAGCCAATTTTCTGCCTTTCATTAATTGTGTCATTGTTGGATATGATAAGAAGACTAAACTTGCCATGTCTTATTCCATGCTGATAATTCAGTTTCCTCTTTCCTTTTTCAAAAGCTAATTATATCTGCAAAATGCAATCTTTCATAGTGTCGTGGTTTAAACCCAGCCAGACAGCTTGTTACCCACTCCCCCCCCTTCTTGCCCTCCCTCTACTCCTGGGGGAACTGAGAGGAGAATCGAAAAGAAATGCAACTCCCACGGGTTGAGATAAGAACAGTTTAGTAACTAAGGTATAACACAAATCACTACTGCTACCACCAATAATAGTAATGATAAAGGAAATAACAAGGGAAGAGAATACAACACCTCATCAACAGCCGACCGATAACTCGCCCCATCAGCCCTACCAAGCACTGACCGATACCTCCTCCAACCCCGCAGTCCTCACCCTTCCGGGTAACTCCCCAGTTACATCCAGGGCATGACGTGCTGTGGTATGGAATACCTCTTTGGTCTGTTTGGGTCAGGTGTCCTGTCCTGCTTCCTCCCGGCTTCCCCTCCTCCCTGGCAGTGCATGAGGCTCACAAAGTCCTTGGCCAAACCAAAACATCATTTTTATCAGCTCTGTTCCCAGCCTAAAAGTCAAAACACAGCACTGCACCAGCTACCAAGAAAGAGAAAAATGACTGCTACTGCTAAAACCAGGACACATAGCAGCTCAGGGGGTGATGGGGAGAGATTTTTCTGCTCCATGGAAGGAAAAATTATTTTCTCATGACAAAACAGTTCACACAGTTGGAAGAACATTATAACTCCTACTCTACTACACAGTTTTCTTTAATCAGTTTGGGGGGTTTTATTAGCTTCTGGCAGGGATGCAACAAAAAGGAAGAACATAAAATTAATTACCTTATTAGTCAGAAAATCTGTAGCCTAAATTGTATCCTATTCTTGCATTCCCAAGAAAAAAAAATTCAATTAATTGCTTTAAGGAAAAATATGTATTCAAAAGAACTATAAAAGTAGTTTAATATATGGCTTCTCAGTTGAAAAAATGCACGTGGAAAAAAGGACTGTTTTTAAAAATAATTCTTTAATCTTTGCCAGATCTTTCACATTGCTGTCAATTTCAGAATTATACTCCTCACTTTTAAAATCATGTTTTGTAATGTTATTGGTCTGGAATTTTTTAATCTCTTCAACGAGTTTGGATGTTGAATGTCTTGAGGCCAACTTTTCATGTGAATAAGTTGTTCATTTTAATGTACTTGTGGTTAATGTTTTGTCAGCTCTAGCTTATGAAAAATGAGAGAAGTGTACTCAGCTGCTACCAAAGTGCCTACAAATGTAAAGTTGGAATGTGGTGGTAAAAGCTCAGCAAAATTTTCCTGGAATTAGTGTTCAGGACTCTATCACTGCCAACATCAGCCAGACCTACAAAAATATATATATACTATGCAAAAATGCGATGCTAATTTTTCTTTGTCATTTACAGTGTACCAGAATTGGAAAAGTAATAACCGGAGTCTATTGTCTTAAAATTTGTTTTAAACCTTTCATAAGATCATATAATTTGTCAGCATTTCCTCTCTCAAGGAGCCAGAGTGAAGACTGTGATAACTTTTGTGTAAGAGAAAAACTGTCGAACAGATGTATAGTAGTAGACCTTTTATTTCTGTCAGCTTTATGAAAAGACCTTATATCTTATAGGAGCATGAATGGTAAATTGTGTGTTACAGTATAGAATTATCATTTAGCCCTAGTTTGCTCTTATGTGTAGCAAACACATATTCAAGCATAAGAACATTTTATTTACATCTTTATATATCAGTTCCTGATCTGAGGAACTGCTAAATTCTGTGTATGCTGTGATGGCATACTCCTTTAACTCTGTTTTTGATTTCTTGTTGTCTGGTTTTCATCCTCACTACATTTACCAGTGAACTTTCCCTTGTGTTCATCCATCCAGTCTTTAGTGACTTCCTTCTCTTTAACCTGCTTTATGTCTGTTCTTAATTAGTTCTCTCTCTCTTTCCTAAGCTTCTTCAGTCTTCCTTGAAAAACTGAGGCTCTCTCATCCCACTTTCTATCACCATATACTACACAGGACTTTCTTCTAAATACCTGTTAGTTTCTATTGCCAGTATATTCATGACCTCATGTAGATTTGTCATTTTAATTTATTTTTTGTTCATTTGTTTTCCTTTTCCTTTACAACCCTGATGCCATCAATTTCTATCAATGTCTTCACTTTATTTTTTCGTTTCTTCAATCCCATCTAATCTTTTCAAAACAGATCAGTTAAATTAATTTTCTTCAACTGCTGTTCTAGTTGCTTCATCTTTAATAACTCTACAAGTTCCACATCCCCTCCTATTTTCCTTCCTAGCACTTAAACTTAATGATGGACGTCATTCTGTAAATTCTAAAGCCTTGCATTTACTAAAATACAACCAATCTGTAGTCTATAAAGAAAAGGTTAAATGATAAAAAGGGATGAAGAACTGGAGACTGTGTACTTAGCAATGAAAAATTAATTAAAAATGAGACTTACCTAAAATTAGTATTTACTTATCCTGTACATTTTTTGATTGTGCTTTGTTTGTACGTCACAGAACTGTCTTATATGAGTGCTGTCCTGGCTATATGAAGATGGATGGTACAAGAGGATGTCCTGCAGGTGCAAGCTTGTTTTCATATGGATGAGTCAGTACAAGAAGCATCACAGCACAGGAGACTTTCAAAGATGGTCATCTTGAGAAATTATTACCTCTTTTTAAGAATTACTGCCTGAGAATACACAGCTTCATTTGCATACAGCCCACACAGTTAGAAATCAGACAGCACTGAAGTTGGTCATTCAGTTTAAGTTGAATTTCCCAGCTGCTTGCAGTTGAGAGGAATGATAGTTCCCAAAGCTGCAAAAGAACTTTTATTCCTATTCCCACCACATCCCAGCGTAACCTAAAAGCATACCAGTAAGGTCAGAAACCAAGGACATGAGATGCGGCATATCTAACTTCTGTTTATTCCTTTTTCCCTAGAAGACTTGAATCTTATTTACTAGAGAAGAGTGTTATAGGCTTTAAATAAACTAAGGACTGAAAATTAAGACTTAATTCATTAAATTCTTGATTTTCTTTATTTCTGCTCCTGTTTTGCATAAATAAAATTAATCAAAGCAAGGAAGAGTAATCTGTGAAGAAATTTATTTCATAACTTCAGATCCTTATATCTGAACTATGCCCTTTACATTCACTAATAGAGTTAGGCATACCTGAGGCAGAGTTTGTTTAGAATAATTAATTTCGCTTTAGATATTGACATTAGAATGAGGTCAGTCATACTCTAGAATTGCCTGTTATTATTCATGACCTTAAAAAGAGCCAAGAACAGCTAGCTCACATACAGGTGTCCTGCTTCTTGACGCCTAGAAGTAGGAAAGCTGAATTCAGGTCTCATGTAGCATTGTTTTAACTGTGAGCCTATGGACATCCTTACTCTCTGGATGAAAGTTTAAGCATAAACCACACACTGGAAGAGCAAGAGGCCTCACAAGAGCAATTTTGCTCCACCATGACCAAATGAGACCCACTCCATCAAAATTTTTGTGGTTATATATGGAATTTTCTCTTGTCTTTAATGGATAGACACCCATTTCAGGTTGGGTTGGCACGAAACAGAGCAGCTGTTCTAAAGAAAACATTACAATATTCAGTTTTGTCTGATGTAATTTTTCATTAAACAAACTGAAAAAATAAATAACAAGCAGATGTGTTTGGATGTTTTTTGAGTGTTTTGAGGATAGAACTTTAATCCAAGCACAATGTTTTAATATTGGTTTAAACAGTTTCAGAAAGGCAGTACTACTGTCCAACTAAAAGAGACAGAATACATTTGATTGTGAGAAAATGGATGTCTGAAGAGTTTACAATATTTTTATGTTTATTTCAGTTGCTCCTATTGATCACGTATATGGCACACTTGGTATTGTGGGAGCTACTTCCACACAGCAGTATTCTGACATATCAAAGCTGAGAGAAGAGATTGAAGGACGAGGATCATTCACTTTCTTTGCACCAAGCAATGAAGCCTGGGAGCAATTAAATTCAGTAAGTTTGTGTATGCTCATGCACACATATATGTGTTAAACTGTATTTCTCTTTCAGCTAATGTTGTTTTAGCTGCAACATAGTCTATGATAAGACAGACCAGGAAAAAATATTGATATTTTAGATATAAAAGAACATTGGAAAAGTTATAATAAAATTATTTTCATGTTTAACATACATTGCTGAATATAGAGTCTGATTTTTTTTCAGTAGTACTAAGCAACTGTGTTTCTTCATTAAATGCTTCCATGAAAAATATGAATTTTGTTAGTGCTATTGGCACAATTTGGGGTAAATTCACAGGAATTCCAGCAATTGTATGATGTAGAGTACAACTCTACTTTGTCAGTGATTCAGGTGTCCTTTTAGTAATGTATTTAGGTAAATAAATATTGAATCAAAACTCAATGATCTGCCTGTAATGAGAATTCCTGTCTTCCATTTGTGAACAAATCAGACTAAAGTATCATTTGAGTCAGATTGACTGGTATCAAAGTTGTGTCTCCTAATAGGAAATATCCATTGTAGTATATATTGAAAGCATATGTTAAAGTAACTGTATGTACATCTTTCTGACTAGAAGAATGTTTTGACTCCTCTGGGTAATGAAATTCCTTTCTTCTTCAGGAAATTCACAGGAATTTGGTGGACAATGTAAATATTGAGCTGTATAATGCTCTCCACCACCACATGGTAAATAAGCGTATGTTGACAAAAGATCTTAAGAATGGCATGACTCTGGTGTCTATGTATAATGACCAGAAATTGCTTATTAACCATTATCCTAATGGGGTAAGTCTGCTCTCTTTTTTTTCCTTTTTTTTTTCTTTTTGTTTTTTTCATAAGAAAATTATTCAGTTATAGCCATTACTTTTTCCTTTATTTCCTTCTATAGCTAAGAAAACTGGTTATAGAAAGTTTAACATCTAGCAAATCAGTTGCCACTGACAAAAATAAATAAATTTTCCCTTAAAAAAATTTTGTCTGCTAATAGACTAATC
Organism: Neopsephotus bourkii; assembly: GCF_033783945.1. Lineage (NCBI taxonomy): Eukaryota > Metazoa > Chordata > Aves > Psittaciformes > Psittacidae > Neopsephotus > Neopsephotus bourkii. The sequence goes on from NW_026900553.1 coordinate 1,306,350, forward strand.
ACTAAGAAAGAATGTGTGTTCTTGCTGTTTAGAAATCAAAGTTCAAATGAAAATAAACATTCTTCCTAAAAGACAAAGCCTTTCGTGTCCAAAATATATGATCATAATAAACTGGGGAGAAAAGCTAGTATTAATCTTCATATGTTTACAAAATAATTTTTACATCAGATCTTTCATTTGAATTAGAGTACATGGTAGAAGCATTTAAGATCATAGGGGATGTACTTCCTGTATTTGGCTAGAAACAAAATAACTTTTATAAATGCTAGAAATCTCCCAGTTAATCCACTCATCTTTGTTGCCTTAAAGGCATTGAAACTTATATGTTTGACTACAGCTTACATTAGTAAAAAATCCTCAGACAATCACTGTATTAACCATATACCAAACCCAAAAGTGAATAACTGCATTAAGAAATTAAACATGAATATGAAATAAATGTTGCCTGAATAAATCTACTGCTAGCTTCCCAGAAGCTTAGTCAGCCTTCGAAATCTTACACGTTTTTACTTAAAATTTAAAATGAAAACTGAAAGAACAATGAATATGGAAAGTACAGTCCATACATCGTCCATCTTAAGAATCAGATTGCACATACGATCAAATGTTTAATGTTCTGCTTGTTTGTCCAAATATAGGTTGTTACCATTAACTGTGCCAGGATCATCCATGGCAACCAGATTGCTACCAATGGTGTTGTTCATGTCATTGATCGTGTCCTGACTGCTGTTGGAAACACTATTCAAGATTTCATTGAGGTCGAAGATGATCTTTCATCTCTTAGAGTAAGTGGACAAAAATAAAAACATTCTTCTGGTCTCGTAGGGTTTTTTTCTTTCTTTTCTATTTGTGTTTGATAGTTGGAAGTAAGAAGGATTAGTTCAGAGAGAGAGAAATAAATTAAATTATGAGCTCCAACTAATGTTGCAAATCTGGCTATATAAAAAGTAAAAGTATATTTTTCATAAGGAATCTGTTTATTCTCTTTTGTGGATCGAATAAGACCACAGCAATACAACATAATGTGTCCCTGTACATAAAAAATGTGTCTTCAAGCACTGAGGTAATGAAACATGTGTCATAAGTTACCATCTGGTGCTGCTAGGTAAATAAGAAAAAGTCCAAAGTGGATGATAGAAAATGGTAAAAAAAAACCCAAAACCAACAAATTCCAGAACCTAACTAATAGCAAGTTTCAGAGCATCAGTAGATAAATGTAAGAAAGATTTTTCTTGTGGAGGGGAAGCAGGTTTTTTTCTGCCCAGGTTTCTAATCTCTCTTTCTTCTGGGAGATGAGTCTGCTTAGTGTAATGGGATTTCATGCTGCACATGTTTAAAAGAATATGCTGTGGTTTCAGAAGTAGGTGTTGCCCTTTTCCCTTCCCCATATCCTTAATTAAAATAATAATAGTAATTTTAAATGCAGGGCATAAATATGAAAAAGACCTTCTGAATCCCTCAAACCTATTCCATGACAGGCAACCACATCATTTAATCTCTTTAAAAACGAAATGTACAAGCGAACACTTCCTAGTTGCTAAGATCACACTTGTTTTTCTTCCAGTTACATCACATTAAACTCTGCCTTTCTGATGTTTCAAAGGGTGAATTCCCTGTTTATAGCACATACACTTGCCAATTACTGTGTGTGTGCCCTTGCACTTAATACTACTTTTGGCTCCAAAAGCAACTGTGCTAATGAAACCATTCACAACAAAATCAACCCTGAGACTCTAATATGGCATTTCTTTTAGGATGGTTATTCCCATCTTCCAATTCACCAGTTTCATATGCACTTTATCATTCTGTCTTAGGTTGAGTTAATAATATTTCATCTTTAACTGAGCAAATTCTTTACTCAAGTCCAGATGTGCTCAATTTTACATATGTTCTTTTTCTAGAAAATCTGCAAATAATTCATATTGGCATAATCTATTATAGTACCCTTTTAATCTATCATATATTCTCACAGTTACTTCTTGAATGTCCAGAGCTGAGTAACATTTATAATTATAGAAGCATATAATCATAGTATGGTTTGGGTTGAAGGGGACCTTAAAGATCATCTAGTTCCAACCTTCTGTCATGGACAGAGACACCTTCCACTAGACCAGGTTGCAAAACCCAGAGGTAATTTTTTCCTGGCCTCAAAGCTTGAGATGGGATAGAATAGAATGTTTCAGTTGGAATTTGATCAAGAATCATCTAGCCTGATCACTTCAGGGCTCACCAAAACTTAAATCATGTTGTTAAGGGCATTGTCAAAACACTGACAGGCTTGGGTCATTGACCACCTCTCAGTAAAGAAATGCTTCCTACAAGCCTGTTCCAGTGTTTGGCCACCCTCTCAGTAAAGAAATGCTTCCTAATGTCCAGTCTAATCCTCTCCTGACACAACAATTGAATGATTCCTATGCACCCTATCACTGAATACCAGGGAGATCAGCACTTCCCTTTCCACTTACTCTCCTCAGGAGGCTGTAGAGAGCAGGGAGGTTGCTCCTCAGCCTCTTGTTGTGATTCAGAACTTCTTCCTTGTGTTTAATCAAATTAGTCATACAGCTGTAATATATTTTTTATTATTTCAAGGGCAAATTATTAGTTTTGATCTGATTTGTCAAGGAGTTCACATTTTTCGTTCAAAAATTCAGGCCAAAATAATTCCAAATTTTGCACTGTTGTCAACACTGTCAGAATTTATTGATTACTGTGTGCTGCATTAAAGAGGTAACTCAGTATATCGAGACACGTTTTCCCCACAAAAATAGTTTTCTATTCCTTATTGTTAGTTTTGCCTTTCCATAACACAGATCTATCTAGCATTAAAGTACCTGTGGGCACTTGGTGAAATGAGACAATTGTTTTTTGGTAATATTTTAAATAACCAGCATTAAAAACAAATTTATCTTCCAGGCTGCTGCCATCACATCAGATGTCTTGGATACTCTTGGAAGGCCTGGCCATTATACACTCTTTGCTCCTACCAATGAAGCTTTTGAGAGACTTCCAAGGGGAGTTCTAGAGAGGATTATGGGTGACAAGGTGGCTTCTGAAGGTGTGTAACCTTTTTTTCAAATGAGAAATACAGGTGACTAGATCAGGAGGTAGAAACTACATTATCTTACTGGCTCTGAAATGAAGCTCCTGTACTTTCATACATATTGGAGGAGGTATTTCTTTCGTCTCTGATTTTTCCAATTACCTAATGTTTAGAAGTCACTGAAAACTTAGTTTCCAAAACTCTGTTGTTTCTGATAGTTCAGCTGCACAGTTACAATAGAGATTACTGCCTCTAGAAATGCAGGGATAACAGAACGTGGGAGCTTCTCACAGCTTTCTCATCAACAGCTTTTTCATACAAAAAAAAGAAATGTTCTTGTAAAAGCTAAGTTTGGCCATGCAAGTTGAACTGAATTTGTGCTATATATTCCGACAAACTGTAGCAGTCAGCATGCTTACTTTTTTTGAGAACTACAGTAAATCCAAATAGCTGAATCAGTTATGTGAACAGCAATGTAATGGACCACTAAGGAGTGGAAAGCTGCATTTCTGTCATCTCCTTTATGCTCTCTACTGCACCAAACAAATTCTCAATCATTTCATTCTAGCCTGATTAACTCAGTCGATGAAGTCAGTCAAAGAAGAATGGTGAAAAGAGGGATCTGGGCTAATTTGAATGTGAGACAAAAACTAAAAATGGAATTCTGAAATAACACAATTTTTTGATGGGGCTTTTTATTATTTTTTTTTAGTTTACCTTCAGGAATTTTTGGCTGATTCTTTTGGTACTCACAGAGGATAGCACACTGAATCTCAGTTACTATAGAAAAGCACAATAAAATACAAACCTGGGCTGGATTTTCATAGCCTATACAGTTGTGTACTTAGAGGTCTATTTGGAGCATGTCATCTACAGTCACTAAGTTATATACTCTGTTACATGCAGGTTGTCACATAAACTGTATAGTTTTCATAATACCAGCGATGCCAAAGATATTTGACCATAATTGTTTTTTAGAGGCCTGTAGGATCAATTGTCAAATAAATAACTTTCAATAAATTATCTATCAGTGCAAATATATGTGCTAGATAAGCTAGTAAACTATTAAAATAGTGTAGATATTTTATCTCCCACCTATATGTGTATTTTGTGTATATATATGGATATATATAAAAATATATGTATCTAAATACCTATATGTTAATATCCCGATATTTTTTTCCACAGCTCTAGTGAAGTTCCATATTTTAAATACTCTCCAGTGCTCTGAAGCTATCACTGGTGGAGCTGTCTATGAGACCTTGGAAGGAAACACAGTTGAAGTTGGTTGTGATGGTGAAAGTCTGACTGTGAATGGAGTGAAGATGGTAAAACGCAAAGATATTGTGACAAGCAACGGTGTTATCCATCTCATTGGTGAAGTCTTAATTCCTGATTCTGGTCAGTGATGTGTATGAAAAGCTTATACTGAAGATGTTTTCTACAATCTTCCCTATATTCCCTCCGCCCTGTTGTTATTAAGCATGGAGAATCCATGAAAAGGAATAAACTGTGTGGTAAAATGTTTTGTCTTACTTTATTTGCAGCCAAGCAAGTCATTGAGCTTGGTGGTGCCCAGCAGACAACTTTTACAGACCTGGTGACACAGGTAGGACTTGCATCTTCTCTAAGACCTGAAGGCCAATACACTCTTCTGGCACCTCTGAATGGTGCTTTCTCAGGTTAGTAGCCTTAAAAGATTATGTTCTGGATGTCAAAATAAATAAGAATATATGCTACACATTAATATTAAATTTTTTTATAGATGACACCTTAAGGATGGATCAACGCCTTCTTAAAACAATCCTGCAGAATCACATTATAAAAGTGAAAGTCGGGCTCAATGAACTGTACAATGGACAAGAGCTGGAGACAATTGGAGGAAAATTGCTTAGAGTCTTTGTGTATCGCACAGTAAGTGAACAGGACTTTCTAACAGTATGTATCCCAACTATGAAAATGAAGAATCATAAAAGAATAAAAGACAAAGCTGAAAAAAACCTCCAACATTTAACAACATGATTATCTAGCAAAAAATTTCAAGCTAATTTTTATTAATAGGAACTTTGTTTGCATGGAAGACACTGCGAAAACAAAGCAGAATTCCATATTTGGCACTCCATTAGTTAATTTTTAACATTTTGTTTGTTTGTTTAGAACTAGTTAAGAGAATTCTCAAGGGAAACTAAAAAATCAAGTTTGGAAATATTTACACCATATCAACTTACTCCAGATTTTGCTACTTTTATTTTCTCACGCAATGCCATATTTCCTGGCAAGAACACAAAATGTAACTGTAGGAAATACATATGAACTTTATTTTGTATTTAGAAACCTGTTGGGAAGTATGTATCCATCTCATTTTATCAGATATGTTTAAATGTGTATCACTGTGTGAAAGCTGCACTTGTTTCTCTTTTAATCAGGCTGTATGTATTGAAAATTCATGCATGGTCAGAGGAAGTAAAGAAGGAAGGAATGGTTTTATTCACATCTTCAGACAGATCATCAATCCAGCAGAAAAGACACTTCATGAAATGCTGAGGAATGATAAGCGTTTTAGGTGAGTAGTGGTTTTGACAGCCCTGAGATTTCACTACAGATAACAACCCTAGGATATACAGCACAACTGGTCTGAGAAATAATTGTGGACTGTGGGTTGTTGGATTTTGAGGAACATGGAGAACAGGGAAGGTGTTATTAACTCCTAAAAAAAAAAAAAAAAAGGAGAAAGAAAATGTGGGAGGTTGGGGAGCAAAAACTGTTCTTCTCTAGCTATACGCTGAAAGGGCTCTCAGACTTAATGTTACAGTGGTCGTTTAGGCACACAGTTATCCGTAAGACACCAGAGTGAGTGGACTAAAAAGATAAAATTGGGTAATACCTCCAGAACTATAAATACAGCAGTGTCTGGTGGTTTAGTTAATGAGTAGTATGATTCCATATGGGTGCAGCATGATTTTATGCCCTTCCAGTACATATTTCTGTCTCCTTCCTGCAAGTATCTCCCTACTTTTTGAAAGAATAACCACCCTTGTCATCTTATCTTCATCTCTTTGATTGGTGGGGACTTAATTTGATGAATTCTGCTCTGATACAGTCTAACAACTTTTTTTTTTCCTCCCCTTCAAATCCTTTTTCTTCAGTCTGCTACTTTTAAGACTGTGCTTTTTTCTGATTTCCCTCTTCCATTTCTGGGAAATAGTGAGATCATTGCATTATCAAAAAATGAGGAAACTAAATGCCTGGACCCAAATGCAGTTTATTATTTTTGGTTTGTTTCTTTGTGATAAACAGTGTTTTCCTCAGTCTGGTGAAAGCTGCAGATTTAGATGATGTTCTGTCACGACCTGGAGAATGGACTCTATTTGTTCCTACTAATGATGCCTTTAAAGGTTTGACTGATGATGATAAGGATATACTGATAAGTAAGTAACATATGAAAAATAGAAATATAAGCAAAGGTAAAACTGAAGGGAAAGGTTGCTAGTGCTTTTCTTACACAAAAGTTATCTGATAAAACAGTTTACCTTAGACTAAGAGCAGGTCATAGGCCATCCATAAATTCATTTCTTCTTGGGGAATAGAGAAAATATCTTTTTGGAAAAACAAAAAAACAACCTGAATTTAAATTTAAACTTCAATCCTTAATATAGTATTATTCCAAGATGTAATTACCATCAAAGCTAATACCTACATTCATTTAATTAGTTTTAACTTGTCATTATTAAACCTTGCTATAATTTTTTTTTCAGCTGAAAAGTCTCTTCTATCCTCTTTCTTTTCTAGTTGAGGCCATTGCAGTAAAATATATTTAATACTGACTTTCCTGTCATTCCTTTCTCTTCTCTGCCCAGTGATCTCTAATATCACTTGTACTCTACAAGTTAAATATTTAATATACATTGTTAAATTCAATTTTATGTAATTTCAACTGTTTGTAGTTTCTTTAATTTCATGCTTTATTACCATAAGAGAAGAAACACTGAATACCCCATATCTCCTGCAGAATTTCCCACTAGAGAGGTAGACTGTGGTCATAGCACTATGACTACTTTTGTTTATTTGAGAGTAATGTGAACATAGCTTGCACAAATACAGGAGGAGTGATTGCCTTGAATCCCACATTAGAAGGTCACTCAGATTTTCCATTACTGCACTTTTTAGGCCAAAGTTTGATGACATAAGCCAAATCCCATGAATCCTTAATGCCTTCAAAGAATCCAGCTCAAAGCATCGATAAGCAGCAGCCCATCTCTCTACAGCCTTTATCTCACTGACAAGGCACTGTGAATTTGAATTAGCTATCTCTTTAAAGTCAGGATAGGGTCTAAATTACCTTCTAGTGTTGTGTGTCTTTAGCGACTAACAGTAAAATAACAACTTAGATGACTAACATTAGCTAGCTATAAAATGAAATTAAGCTTGTCCCAAGGCTGCAACCTGAATTAGCTGTATAAATGACATTGTTCTGTTTTTACTGGGCTGTATTCTGTGATTCTGTGCTATAGTTATTTTATTAACAAAGATTTAATTTGTCAGGTCTATTATTTTTATCTTAATCCACAATTTGATGTTGTACTCGAGGCCCATGCCATTTTGGATTATTTCTGTAATTAAGAATAGAATTATGTTCTGCTTTACAAAGGCTTTATGTGCTATATTTTCCTGTCATTATTACTCAGCTTCTACTTTGTCAAATGAGATTTTAATTTACCCTCCTTGTTCCTTACTTTTTTTTTTCTTTTTTGTTTCAGCAGAATGTCCATTTTTTTCTGTCATTTTTTTTTTCTGGAATTCTGTCTGTCTTGCTTTTTTGAAGACATTACATTGCTTATTAAGGAATAGAAAAACTTTTTTTTCATCTGTAAGAAAGACACAAACCAAATATTTTTTTTGCCAGTAGCTATTGTGGCATAGAACAAAGCTAATCTGGTAGTTGGTGAAATCAGCTTTGGAATGGCCATGTTTAAGCTTTGTGTGTAACTTGACACTACCAATGAATGGTCCAGTCAGAAAATCTCAGGGTTAATTTTAGCAGGCAGAAGAGCATTTAATTGCATCTCAGTAGTCAACTGAATTGCAGCAATATCTGTGATCAGAACAAAAAGCAGAGTAAGAAAATTTTCTCTGAAAGAGACATCAGGAAAAAATTCTAACCAGCATTTTTCCATTGCAATTTCATCAAGGCTGAAACTCCTAATAACAGTCAATATCAGCATGTAATGTTAATATGAAACTTATAATAGCATGGTCAATATTACATGTAATGGTAAGCAGATGTGTTTTAGAACTGCTTAGTTATTACTTCTACTTTTCTTTTTAAATAGGAGACAAAAATGCTCTCAGGAATATTCTTCTTTACCACTTAACACAAGGAGTTTTCATTGGAAGTGGCTTTGAGCCTGGTGTGACAAACATTCTTAAAACCATCCAAGGAGGGAAACTCTACTTGAAAACAGTTAAGTGTTGAAAAAGAAGTCTCACTGATACAGCCTTGTAACAGGGATTTGACATTCCATGTCTATCCGCATTACAGAATGGGATGCATTTCTCTGAACATTATATTAGGGTTTGGGCTGTTTTTTTTTTAATGTCCCTAATAATTTGTGTTCTCTTTTCATCTTTTACCAGGTAAATGATACCCTTCTAGTTAATGAACTGAAATCAAGAGAATCTGATCTCATGGCAACCAATGGTGTCATTCATGTTATTGATAAACTCCTGTATCCAGCAGGTGAGTATTAGTTCATGGAACTTACACACACTCTTCTGAATCTGTTTACATGTTATGTAGGTGAAATAACTCCAAAAAATATAATTCCTTTGAAGAGACAATTTCTATGTGGAATAAGAAACAGAAAATTTACCTCACTACTCATTTTGTGGAATAAACTGGGTTGAAACCATGGAAAATCTTCAAAATTCTGTGAAAGCAAATTAGGTGGTAAAGAACATGCTGTAGGCTACCTTTTCCACTCATATGGAAGAATGTATATGTACAAGTACACATTTGTGTGAGTGTTTGAGAGTGATTACATATCCTGATCAATGTAAATAAAAGCAAAATGAACACAGATGTTATGTTCTCTCTCACTTGCCTATTTCTTTTGCCAGATCTTCCTGTTGGAAACGATCAGTTGCTCACAATCCTGAAGAAGTTGATTAAGTACATACAAATTAAGGTACTCTTTGAATAATGGTCCCTTTGTCCTTTTGGCAGGATCTGTGAAACTGTATACATTATAATTTGTAAATGATTTTTTGGTCCCTCTGCTTCTTCAGCAGACAACACATTCAATAGCTTTCAATTGCCTAAATATAATCATGAATCATACTCTGCAGTTAATAGTTAGAATTTATGTTCTTCAACACCAAATACTTGCAGAATATTTGCATTTGTATAACTCCAATGTGAACTGGCCAGGATCTGTTCTTTGGTTCAGGTACACTTCATCACTCCAGCAAAAGTAATCACTTCTAAATTCTTGAGGCAATCTGTCTGTGAAAGAAATGCTGAGTGGCTAAATTGTTATGTTATTAAAACCACCAGCCTCAATAGCATGTGGAGAAAAATAGGTGTCTTTATTTATTTCAGCTATCCTTTTGTGATTACATTTGCCCTCAACAATGAATGAGAGGATCTAAACAAACCTCTAGATAAACGAAGCAGTGAATCCTAATAATACTCATTAGGAAACTAGAAAGTGCTCCTTCTTTTCATTTTTTAAATTACTTTTCTGTATTTATAGTTTGTTCGTGACAGTACCTTCAAAGAGATTCCACTGACGTTTTACAGTAAGTTCATTTTAAATATTACCAGATGGGTTTGAGATTGCTTTTTAAATGTTGCCAATTCCAATCTTGAATCTCAGATCTATTTTGTTTTCAGTCAAAAAGAAAGCAATTTCTGGGAAAGTAAGATGTGCCAGTGAAGCACAGGAAGAGAAAGACTCAAAGTAGAATATTTCTGGCTGCTGTGATACTGTACATATTTTTCCCTTTCCAGATGTGTGACAGGAAAATAACCCTGAAGTAAGATATTCAGACTCTTTGGAGTAGGCAAGATACATATGGAAGGGATTGGGTTTTTTTAAGTTTTCAGCCAAGGTTCAGTGTTTGCTGCACATCAGAGTTGTACTGCCTCTCTCTCCAAGATGTAACATTGTACTGTACTGACTGTCCAAGATGTAGCATTGACCAAACTCTGCACTGAAATGATTATTTTATTTTTTTTTTTCATAAATGCTTCCAGAGGACAGAATGTACCTATTTCACCTGTCTCCCATCCATGCAAATATGATGCTTGTGTGAGAGGTGGTTATTCTAACCATTTTCTCTTTAGGGAGTAAATGTAAAAAAATGAAACATTTTTGCTCTCTTGCAGCCTTTCTCAGGGTTTGCCTTTAGCTTCTACATATAAAGTAGAACCCATTGAAGCAATCTGTTAGAAGACAAAGGTCCTGCTAAAGCTCTGGCTTGTGAGGAAATGTGAATTTAGGCAGATGATGAAATCTCTATGGGATTCTACACACATTTCTCAGTAGAAATGGAGACCAACACATGAGGCTTTTGGAAAGTGAGAATGGACACACTGAATTTAAAAGACACTTGCAACAAAAAAAAGAAATAATCTATCTTGATGACAAGTTGAATATGAGCCAACAGTGTGCCCTGACAGTCAAAAAGGCAAGCCATGTCCTGGGTGCATCCAGCAACAGCATAGCCAGCCAGTTGTGTCAGGTGATTGTCCTACTCTGCACTGCACTGGTGCAGCCCTGTGTCAAGCACTCTGGGGTTCCTCAGCGTAAGGACATTGAACTATTGCAGTATGTCCAGAGGCAGGCAATTAAAAGGGTGAAAAGCCTCAAAGGTAAGACATCACAGTCTACAATTCCCTCAAGAGGAAAAGTGGAGAAGGAGGTGCTGATGTCTCTCTTGTGACCAGTGATAGGACAAGCGAAAATGGAATGAAGCTACGTCAGGGGAAGTTCGGATTGGTCAGTGGGAAAAGCTTCTTCACTGAGAGTGTGGCTGGTCACTCAAACAGGCTCCCCAGGGAAATGATCATGGTATCAAGCCTGTGAGCATTCAGGAGTGTCTGGATGATGCTCTTAGTCATATGGTTTAGTTTCAGATAGTCCTGTGAGGGGCAGGGAGTTGGACTCAGTGATCCTTATAGGTCCTTTCCAACTTGAGGTATTCTGGGATTCTACGATTCTATCTCCCATGGTGAGTGAAAGTAGTACAAGAAGCAATGCCTGTGAACTGAAGCAAGGGAGGTCAATGTCAGACATCAAGCTGTAGCTGTTGATTTAGTTAAATGTGGGAATGGAAAGGATGAAACCTCTCTACCAGCAAAGGCTTCTCTACCATTGAATGGATACAAGTAAAATAACAATCTGTCAATTATTCGATGAATATTTGAGTCTGTCTTAGGTGTAGAGGGAGAACTTGATCTCTCAAGGGCACCACTGTTGTGCTTTCCATGACGTTCTATCAAGTATAAGAATAGTTCTGAATGTCAGGGTTTCCTTCATTTACCAGGTCAGCTCCCCAAAAAAAAAAGGTCAAGATTTTCATTTAAGATACGTCAGGGAATTGTGCAAATCTTTATGCAGGGAACAGTAGGAGCTGTTATTATTACCTGCCTTACATTATCATAGGTTTGATGACTAGTGGGTATCATAAGGCACAAAGAAAGGCAAATAGCATGGCAACAGACTCTGTCTGCAGGTGACTTGTATACACAACCATTTAATAACTAGAACTGAAATCCGTACTCTAGATCCCTAGGGTTAGTTTTTCATCCATTGATATTTATTATTTTACCCACATCTTTTTGACCAGATCAAATGCAACTAATTACCATGAAGAAACTGTAAGAATGTGCTTTACATTCCATTTTCTATACTTTCAGAAATTAACATAATTGAAAGCAACGTTCAGCCCATCATCAGAAAGGAAGGTAAATGAGGCCCCTAGTATATATATTTCTGTATATGTTCAAATACATATATAGAATATATATTGCATATATTTCTTTTATAGGATGCATTTTGTACTTAACAGCTCCAGGACATTCAGCACTTTGCTAGAAAAGCAAAGATACAAATATTGCAAATAGAACTGGCTGAAACATTTTGCATAAAAATATTTACCACAGCTGTTCTCCCGAATGGATTTCTATGGGCATGTAGAAAAAAAAATTAAAATCATCTTTTTTAAAACCATTTCTTTATTTGCCTGAAATCTTTGCATAATTTCAATAAAAACATGTCCTTTTAGATTAATTTTTTATTTGAACATATTTAAAAGCCTTTTAATTAAAACTCTTTTTTATTGAAACAGGTTTTTTAAAAAATAGAATTGTTTCTAATACTTTGAAGGAGAAAACAATATCTGTTCTTTTCTCAATGGTTTTCAATCAGTTCTAAATACCAATATCTGTCAGATGCCTGGGAAAGACAGTTAGCCAAACTTTTTTTTCAATTTCTCAAACAAAAGCATGACTTAAAGATCAGTGATGGAACTGAAAAAAACAGCAAGTGGAGCTGGCACTGCCAAAATCACTCATGATTCGTAACTTAACTAAAACAACCATTGATTTCACTAGACCAGGTAAGTAGCTAATGAGCTCCAGTTCCCCCTGAAATAGAAATGCTCAAAGGGAATCTTGTTGAGCTCAGCTGAAGAGAAAGGCAGTTTAAAATGTCCAGATTGTTTAATCATTGTTTCTGGGAGGACTCTCGGCAGAAATGACATAATCTTGCTTTTTCAGCAGCTTGTCTGTGCTTCATGCCACTTAGGATTAGCCACCATCTTGCATATACCTGCTGATCTTTACTGCCTAGTCTGCATCATAAGATCAGATCCACAGAGCAATATAAATAGATAGATTGCACATGGCAATTCAACCAAGATATTTTAGAAATCTTCCTATGATAAAGGTGAATCACTCTCTGAATGTACCCATTCTTTTATGTTAATGACAGGGTATATAGTTTAGCTGATTTACATGATGTTTGGAAGTTGAAAGTTAACTGAAACAAAAAATTGAACATCTGAGCACTTCTGTAGTCAAATATACAACTAAATATTATTCACCGGAAAGAGAAAAAGTAATTTTATATGTTAGTGAGTATTGAAGAGTTGCCACTGCTGTTATGGTATTTCTGCTCTGGGACATGCTCCAGGGAATGGTCTCTGGCCAGCACAGCCTTCCTGCTGATGATTCAGAAAGAATCACCAATAAAGCCAAATCTGGCCCTTCTGAGCTTACCAGTATTAACAGGAGTGAGTAGCAGCTCACATCAAAACCACTTAAGCTCATGATTTTCTGCAGAAAAAGAGCTGGCAAAGTTGCACGTTAACTTGTGTAGCATGTGTCAGGAAGTTCTAGCAGATCAGGATGGAAAGAAGATTTCAGTAAAAAAAGAAAGTTCAGAGGGTGATGTCTGCCCTTTCCTATCTCAGTGTTTCCTACTTGAGTTTTGCTTCCATTGTCCATACATAGGCAAGTTAAGGGGATCAAAAAGTTAAATCTGATTGAAACCCAAATCTTAATGAATTAAATTTTCAAAGTATTGATCTTAGAGTAGGCAGTATAGCAAACTATGGTTGTACCTTTTGTTTTGCATACATCTGCTGTATCAATCACATAGGAAGGTACAGTAATTTAGAAATAATAGAAAAAAGCAATGGGTTGTTCAGTTATTTAAAATGTAGAGCAGATGAATAGAGCTCTATAATAACTAGGCATCATTATGATCCTGTCATATAATTTAATCTGCAGCAAATAAATGAATTATTTAGCTCTAAATTCTAACTTATACAATCATCTGCTGCAAAAGCAAACAAAAATGTATGCTTGGATTTGTTACTGTTGAAGGACACTAGTTAGCCTGGATTATACTGGTTTCAGTAATTAACACCAGGCGCATGTATTGAAAGCTACTGCTAGATCCTGGTCAGTAATTAAAAACCAAATAAATCTATGTGGTATCGACTTCTACATAAATTCATATAAAGAAAGGTTTTTAAGGGTTTTTTAATGAAAGTGAGAGAGATGGACTGTGTTAAGTTTCCAAGTCTGAAAAGTGAATAAAGGAATTGTCTGCTACAGCAAGTTCTTAAGTAGAACTGCTGCTGTAACACTCATTACAGAACTGTGTTATTCCTATTAAATGACTGCATCAATGGTATGTTCTTAATTTATTTCATATCTGCTGCTCCAGCTTGTCAGACAGAGATCAGTTCGGATTAGTGTGGTCTATAGGGACTGCACAAGATTAAGAGGTTTGTTTTGGCTATTGAAATCAAAATGACCTCTCCCATGCAACTCAAAGAATGTCAGACATTAATGCTGATAGATATCATTACAGCTGTCCCAGCTGATCTCTGAAGTTTACTTTTATTTCTTTAAGCTGAGTGACCACTGGCTAAGACTAATTGAAAACCCTCTTAAAAAAAGCTAAAACACCCCCAAACGAACAAATAGTAAATAAATACATAAATTAACCATAAGGGAATTCTGAGTAAAAGACATAGTCTCCTCTTGGATACCTATACAGTTAGTTGCAAATAACAAGAGAAACATTTATCTACTTCTTTTCTAAGCTTTCACACAGTAGTTTGCACACTGATCACTCATGGAGCAATAGCTGTAAGATTCTATCAGTGTTGCAGAGTAACCTTCTGTACCAATATATGTAGAGGAAGTCTTCCTTTCAGCTTCTGAGGATCTGCTTTTTGCCTGAGACTTGTCAAGAGATGTTAAAAATAGTCAGATACACAAAAATAATAAAATTTTAAATAGTAAGCATGCAATAGGACCTGAATTTAAGATTGCATGGGAGGAAGTGCAAGATTGCACAGTATCAATGCAAATGGTTTTTCAGGTTTTAAAAATCCTTTGTTATAGTCATTTGGTTTATTTAGGGTACGGGGAATAATTTTAGCTTCATCTCAGCCCCGTGGAATACAGTAAATATTTTTATGACTATATAACATGTTGTTTTTTTCCTATGTCACAGACCCATCTATCACACAACTCACTAAATTAATTGAAGGGGAACCTGAATTCAAAATAGTCAGGGAAGGGGAGACAGTAACTAAAGTGATTCATGGAGGTTGGTATGCTTTCAGCAACTCAATTTGTATTAGTTAAAATCTGAATCATTAACTATTCCCAGTCAGTTTCTAATTATGTAGGTGATGTTCTGTTAAAAACCTGTTCTGTTTTTAACAATACATTCTTGAAGCTTTGTAATGTTATTACACCATTCATTCTCACTTGTGCATTTCAAAAACTTGAAATTTTTTTGCCTAGCCTTGTCCCATAGCTACAGTCAAGACACTGTTAGAAATATCCTGCATGCTGCCATAACATGTCTCAGTTAAGAATTATTTGCTGGGTTTTGTCCTGCAATCAAAAATGTGTTATGTAATTCTGTGATAGAAAGGCAATTTTTATTACCTAAAGAGGTAAACTTTGCCTTCTGCTTTGCTAGGGACATTGAAAGTTCACATCTAGGGTTTTTTTAAAAGGAAAACAGCATCTGGCCATCCTACATTTTAAGGAAACGTAGTTCCTAGTCTTTGAACATTTTTATCTTTTGTAAAATATGCTATAGTTTTTCCTTGTGTCCTTCAGTAAGTTACAGCATCTCAAAAACAGCACTTATAACACTGTTCATTACTTGCTTAATGTCTTCGACTTAAAAATCCTTATAGAACCAATTATTAAAACATACACCAAAATCATTGATGGGCGACCTGTGGAAGTGACAGAGAAAAAAGTGACAGAAGAAAGAATTATTCAAGGTAAATTATGCCAAGTTTTTCAAACTTATTAAATTTCACCATTAGATATAAATGTAATATAACTTAAATTTGGTCCTAATGTCTAAACTGCATTTCCTGAAGAAGTCTTTTTCCCCTAGTGCTTCTCACTGCCTATGGATGGCCCAAATTCTGGCTGTGTGTGATACACACACATATACAAGAAATGGCAAGAATATTTTAACAGAATGAAAAACAATAAAAAATTGTCCTTTCTTTTTTCTTTTTCTTTTTCTTTTTCTTTTCCTTTTTCTTTTTCTTTTTCTTTTTCTTTTTCTTTTCCTTTTTCTTTTTCTTTTTCTTTTTCTTTTTCTTTTCCTTTTTCTTTTTCTTTTTCTTTTTCTTTTTCTTTTCCTTTTTCTTTTTCTTTTTCTTTTTCTTTTTCTTTTTCTTTTTCTTTTTCTACTTCTGCATGTCATCCCAAGCTTCCTTGACAGTCATTTCCAAAAAACAACTTCTCTGTTTCTTTGTAAAGAGCAGCCTTCATTGACATTTGTATTCAGCTAATATAAAATTAATGTGCATCTGTGTGCTTTGATCTTCTCCCACACTAACTTTCAAACTCTTTGACCAATTACTCTTTGGCCGAAATACTTGAAATTGGCCAATTTCAAGTATATTTGACTTAATAGATATTTCTTTAAGAATTCTAGAAACTTCACAGAAATTGAAAAGGGAAGAGGGCATATTTAAACAGTCTCAAGTTCTTTGCTAGCACATTTTGATCTGCTTGGTTAAATATCAGTCTGAATGCTGCCATTAAAATTCTGTCTACCAGAGCAGCTGTAAGGGAAAGACAGCAGTATAGGAACATGCTGACTTAGCAGGAAGTCATTCAGGCAAGAGAGAAATAAAGAATGAAACTTAAGTTATTCTCATATAACTATTTACTACAATGGAAATAACTGAATGAAAAACATTAGTGGTTTCTAGTAAAAGTGTGTATATTTTTCAACACAAGAATATAAAATGACATTTTTCAAATTCAAATTTCACTAATATCCCACATAAAATAGTCAATTTAATGTAAAATACCCGTGTTTCAGACCTAATATTTTCCTCTCTTCCTTCTGTACTAGGAACTGATAAAGAATCTCAAATATTATGATTTGAAATTATTCATAGCAGTAATAAAAGCAACATCTATTTACGACAGTGGATCCAGACTATTTTTGCACTTAGGAAATATGTAATTTATGAGCTAATGCAACAAAATGTTTAAAACTGTGACTTAATTTAAGTTTGTGAGCAGATATTTACTGTATCTTACTTACTTACTGTAAGTATGTTAAATTTGTCTAAGTACTTTCCTGAATAGATTTAGTAATCATCTAAAGATCTAGTAATCATCATTACTAAGATTTAGTAATCTTAGTAATCATCTTGCACTTTGATTTGGGAGACAGTGAAAGTAAATGATCATAAAATCAGATTAAAGAGTCTTAACTATGGAACCATCCTGACCCTGTTATATAAGATTAAAGCACTGTCTCTCACATCTTTTTTTCAGGTCCTGAAATAAAATATACCAGAATTACTGCAGGTGGTTCAGACAATGAAGAAAAGTTAAAGAAATTGCTTGAAGAAGGTTAGTATCCTTGTTTTCTTCCCTTCCTTTAAAAAAATCATTATTAAAAAATTGTATTACTTAGGTAATTACTAAATGGATGCTTCATGTTTTCAGCAAAGGTGCTCATACTGCAAAATCATACGCAGAGATTAAATCTCAGAACCTGAGAAATATCCAAATCTAGTGTTCTGGTTTGAGCCTCTGACCTTCACATTTCAGCCCTCCCCAGAGGTGATGCTGCCTGGCTTTAGTACATAATATTCTATGTTTCTCATAAAATTGTGCTTTCAGTGTTTATATGGAATTTAATATTATAACAGATTAATTTTGTAATTCAACAAAATCTATGACAGGATTAATTCAGTAATGTGCTGTTACAGAATTGTCAAATGTTTTCTGTAAATCAACTTCTTGCCATAACCTGTATTCTGTCAGAGGTTACCAAGGTGACCAAATTTATTGAAGGTGATGGTCATTTACTTGAAGATGAAGAAATCAAAAGACTCCTGCAGGGAGGTAATTCAATATACTATAACTAACGTTTTTGCAAGAGGTTATGATAACTGAAACACCTCTCAGATATGTTGATCTCAACATTTTAAAGACTGACTTAGCAGAAGTTTAATTTTAATGGCATAAAAATAGAATGCCATATATGAAGGGTCAGATGTCTGTGAAATGGAAATAAGCACCGAAATTTGATTAATATCTTCTTTATTATATTGATGATGAAAAAATATTATATTTGGTGGTTTTCAGTCTTTAAAAAGTTATCTAATTAAAACTCAGGGGAGCAATGAAGATTTATTCCTCTAACTGTGAACTTTTTTATTTTTTTCCCCCCAACAAATTTAATCTGTGAAAAGCACTTATGAAGTGGAAAGTATTGTAATAGACCAAGTTCAACTTACTTATCAGTTCTTCAGAAATGAATATTCATTGCCCTCAAGTTAACAATTCAAGGCATGTTTAGCATCCTTCTTTCAGTGCTTACAAGCAACAGGTATCAAGGCATTAACTATAATTCTCTTCAAATATAGCATTCCAAGGAATGGTTTTCTTTCCCTCTTGCTCTCTTAATTCTAACAGTTTTGGCAATATATAACCAGTAGCTGTAGAAAACTAGTAAAAGAACTTGTGCTAAAAATTAATCTTCATTTATGAATTTGGAATGTTCTCTGCTTAATGTAGTTTAGAAAAACTACATATAATAGCAATGGGGAATAAAAAAAGAGAATTCAAGTGATGTGTTTTTAGTAAATGTTAGCTTAAACCTGAGCCAGACGCTCAAAAATGTATGTTTCTCTTGGCATAAATGAATTGAATCCACTTCATCTTATGTTCAATACTTACCAAGTTATAAACCTGACCACTAGTGAAGTACCTCACAGCCAGCTGTGTGTTCAATGAACTAAATCATGTAGTTGTTCAAAAGCACTATTCTACAGTTGTGTCTTCAGTTAAGTAAAAAATATAGTGATGCTGAAAAACTGAACAGCTCTTCACTAAAAATGATCCATGCTAGTTGGTAATTGAGCTAGTTTTAGAGAAAAGCCAAGATACGGTTATGAATACCATAGACTGTGTTTATTTCTTCTGTTTTAGACATCTAAACCTTAGTTTTACAACTTTGCATACAATTTGACTGAATAAGATAGGATTTGCCTATAATCGTTGATGATAAATAGGAACTTCCAGAGGGTTTTTCATTTTATCCTGTCTTAAGTTTCCTACATATGTGAAAAGAGTTACTCTCTGGACATGCCACCTATTTTAAGCGTTGAATAATTACAAGGAACGTTGAAAGTTAAAAATGAAAGAAAGCATACCAAGAAAATCCCTCCATATACTGGACTATGTTCTATAGGTTTCAACCAACCAGTGAAGAGCAAGATCAAACATAAAATCATAGAATAGCTAGGGTCGGAAAGGACCATAAGATCATCAAGTTCCAACCCCCCCGCCATGGGAAGGGACACTTCGTACTAAACCATCTCAACCAAGGCTCTGTCCAACGTGGCCTTGAACACTGCCAGGGATGGAGCATTCACAACCTCCCTGGGCAACCCATTTCAGTGTCTCACCACCCTTACAGTAAAGAACTTCTTCCTTATATCCAATCTAAACTTCCCCTGTTTAAGTTTGAACCCACTACCCTGTGTCCTGTGACTACAGTCCCTAGTGAAGAGTCCCTCCTCAGCATCCTTATATGCCCCCTTCAGATACTGGAAGGCTGCTATGAGGTCTCCATGCAGCCTTCTCTTCTCCAGGCTGAACAGTCCCAACTTTCTCATCTGATCTTCATATGGGAGGTGCTCCAGTCCCCTGATCGTTCTCGTGGCCCTCCTCTGGACTTGTTCCAACAGTTCCATGTCCTTTTTCTGTTGAGGACACCAGAACTGCACACAATACTCCAGGTGAATTCTCACAAGAGCAGAGCAGAGGGGCAGGATCACCTCCTTCAACCTGCAGAATCTGTAGAACTCTCCAAAATTCTCGTAACAGGTCTTATGTTAGAATCTAACAATTCTAATTGTAAACAACTCCAATTACAGAGATACACAATTAAATAGACATAATGTGTACAGACACATCTCACAGGGATCCTATATGCGTATGGAAAAGACATAAGTAGTTTCTTCTTAGAAAATTTGGAAAAGACAATATTGTCTCTTGAATTCTTACTATTTTTCCTTGCTATTATATGTTAGTTTGCGTAAGCATCCTGCTTTACAATGGAACCAATAGAGAGATTTGTTTCTTGTTTTAATTTCATTTTTCTCTATCTTTTCCATTATTTATTCAGTCAGCTGCCCTTGGCTGCTATGATAATACCTTACCATGCTTTTAGCCAATAAAAGCAGATACACGTGCTGCTTTGTGGCTGTTAGTGACAATGTTTTATGGACCTCTTGTCTACATCAAAATTCTTCTGTTTTACTAAAAATTACTGAAACATTTTTCACTTAAATTTACTGAAACATTTAAATCTGACTCCAGTCACAAACAAATATATTGTTGCTGTCTAAAGTAAAAAGATGTTTTGATATGGGCTGTAACACTATAGAGTATCCAGCACCCAGCACTGCTTATTACAATTGGCAGTCTTTACTGAAACAAAGCGTTAAGCCAAGTTTTCAATGGATGACACTCAGCCCCACAGAAGGAATCACCTGTGGCAGGGCCAAGAAAAAGAGAGGGACCTTACAGCATGAAAAATACGGAGGCCTGCATACTCCTACACCCCCAAAGTGGCATTTTTTCCACTGAAGGCTCCTTATATATGGAAAAATTCTATGCCAGATTTAACTCATTTGTTTTTGATGCTTACCATAGCTGGAACTGAGTACACCAAGGTTACTAAAGTAATTGAGAGAGAGCCACAGATTATCGAGAGAGAAATCAAGAAGGTCCATCTGGAAGGTTAGTTTGTCTAAAATTCCAGTATCACCAAGACCTGTTTTGTCTGAAGTGATCACTCCAGGTGGGGTTTTATAGTATCTGTTCATAAAAATTACTTAGGTCTAAAGCCAGTATTTTAGCAAGAAGAGTTTTACAGTTGTTTTGGAAAATAATTTTTTCACTGCTATTGCACAGAAAAATGTTGAGGCTTACCTTGTGGCTAAAAGTAACTAAAACATTTGGCAAGTGTAGTAGACAAGAGAAAATGTCTAACTACAAAGCTTAGGTAAAACTTCTGAAGGAACAAGCACCATAAGAATTTCCTTGTCTCTAAGCAGCACACCCAGAAGAAGACCACGTGAGTTTTTTTTAACTTGAGTTATTTCTTGTCAGTGTTAATGTTATCTGTTCATGTGAGGGGTTCTCAGCTTGGTGAAAGGGTGTAGGGTGGAGGGAATATAATCTCTGGGGTTGAGTAAATATCTCACAGAATTCTGGGATTTCTCTACCTTTGTCCTGTTTTTAAATGAAGGAAGTTCTTGTGTTTGAAAAAGCTGAATGGTGTCAATGAACCTCTTACAGGAGCCAAATACAATTCAGTCTGGCTTTATACAAGGAATTTGTTCTTCAAGTTTAAGAAATGTATTTTTATGTGCTTCATTTGAAGTTAAGAAGTAACTTACTCACGGTTTGTTTCATATCTGTATGAATATCTTTTTCCAGCTCTGATTCTAATAAGGCAGAATAAACTATGCTGTCAGCCTTTGAACTAAATCATAGAATGGTTTGGGTTGGAAGGGACCTTAAAGATCATCTAGTTCCAACATCCCTCCCATGGTCAGGGACAGCTTCCACTTGACCAGGCTGCTCAAAGCCCCATCCAGCTCGGCCTTGCACACTGCCAAGGGTGGGGAGCCACAGCTTCTCTGGGCAACCTGTGCCAGTGACTCACTATCCTCACAGAAAAGAATTTATCCCTTATATATAATCTAAATTCCCCTTGTCCTATCCCTACGTGCCCTTGTATAAAGTCCCTGTCCAGATTTCTTGTAGGACCCCTTTAGGTACTGGAAGACTGTTATAAGGTCTTCTCAGAGCCTTCTCTTCTCCAGGCTGAACAACCCTAGCCCTCTTAGTCTTTCTTTGTAGGAAAGGTGCTCTAGATCTCTGATCATCTTCATGGTCCTCCTCTGGACACTCAAAGAGGTCCATGTCCTCTTTTGTTGGGGGTCCCAGAACTGAACACGGTAGGAAAAAATCTTATGGCTTGTGGAGAATGAAGTTAAATAAAGAGGTTTCTTAATTTTGAAGTCTATGATAAATATTGAAATTATATCATAGTGTTTGTATGATTTCAATGCTGAGTAGTACAAAGCATACAGGAAAGTCAAGTATTGCCTGAAAATGAGAAACAGATGTGACCTTCAACCATGAGGTTTATGTGAAAGCATAATTATATAGCTAGCATATAAGTGTGGAAATCATCCTTTGGATGGACCATGTTCTGTTCTTGTCAGGGCAGTGCAGAGCTTGAATATATGGGTGCAGGTACCCAGTATTTAGCATCAACTGTAATGAGGTGAAGCCAGTATTTCAGGATTCTGCATTTATATACCCTGTTTCAGGATGAAAAGACTATTGACTGCAGCTGGTTAAGCAAAAATGCAATACTTGATGGTTGTAAAGAATTAAAAATGCCTCAGTAGCATTTCTGTGACAGCTACAGAAAAATTCTCTTATGCTTGTGAAATGTTTCTCTTCCCAGTGAGGAGAAATCTGGTTTTAAAAATGTCTCAGCTTTTTGATGAGAAAGAGGAAAAAATGTCCATAGTTTCACTGAATCCGTATTTTGTAAAACACATGTATCCACTACTGGGAATGGTATGTATTCAATAGCCCTTGCTCTACTCTACACTTTAAAAGAATAGTCTGAAAAAAATTAACTGAACTCTAAATGTGGACCCAAAATGCAGTTACAAATCAAGGCCCAAACACAGATGGAAATATGGCCACCACCTTATGAGGGTTGAGTTTCAAGCACAAATAAGTCCTGAAGTAATTCCCTACATCAGACCTGGGCATCCTCTGCCAAAAGCTGAGACTGAGTCCTGGGCTGTATATTAACCTGAGCTTGTACATTGCTGGCAGTGTCAGATGGTGTTTGCTGAATGAAGAGCATGGGCAAAACATCCTGGCACCTGCGTACGTCATGTAACCAACTGTAGGAGATCAGTGCTGTGAATAATGGATTAATTCATACTGTTAAAATGTAAAAATGCTTTTGAAATGTTGCTAAGATTTGGTGCATGACAGAATTGTCGGAACGATAGTGTCACGTGACAGAAATGTGTGAATTGTATTAGAAGCATTCTTGTTTCAGGTCATCAAGTCAACATGCCAATGGGATGAGTTTTAATTAAAATGGTCTTAAAAAGAATTTCTGACTACAATATTTCTAATTTTGTAGAAGCACCTGTACGAAAAGCACAACCAACCAGGAGGACACAAGGTAAAAGCGAAACATATATTTAAATGTAATAACATGCATCAAATGTTATTCTCAGTTATGTTGATAGTCATGAGGGAAAAAAATACTCTTCAGAAAACAGCTCAAAAGGACTGAGTTGTATTTTTGCTTTATTAATAAAGAAATTTTAACATAGGGCTTCATCTTTCCTCTTTACATCTGTTTCACTAGTAAATACAGTATACACTGGAACTATATTATGTATAATTATAAGTAATACTTATCAGGTTTTTCCCATTTTTCCAAGGGGGAACAGCAAGAAGGAGGACAAGACTAGCTAACCACTAAAAGCTTTCTAAGATGGAATCCACAGAATTGCAAATTAACAGCGTGGTCTTTGAGAGGAGAAGAAACTGGTTAAAAAAAACAAAACAAACCAAACAAACAAAAAAAAAAAACAACACAACCCCCCCAAAAAACACCACCCCCCCCCAAAAAAATACAAACAAACAAACAAAAAACAAACAACCAAGCAAGATCCTTAGAAAATGACATTGTTTCAATAACAATGTAAGCTGAACCACGAATCCACAAAAAGATGTGACGCTGCAGATGCTGCCTGGTAATGCAGTACTTACAAGGAGTAGTCCATTGTTTGGTGCTTTAACTGCTCTTGATAGTAAGCACTATTCAGGGTGGGATCCTGGAACTTCTGTAGAACCAGGATTCCTTCTTTTGCTGGCTACTAAGTGTTTGCAGAATTGGATTAAAAAAGAGCAGGGAACAATATAGAATGTATTTTTTTTATATATACTATTTTTTAATATTATTTCCTCTAAATAAGAAATACAACTGAAATTAGATCCTTTCTAGAAAAAAAGATCACATCAGGGGACTTCTGGAGTAATCTAAGGAAATATGAGATATTACAATAGCACTTTTGGTTCAGTAGTATTGTATGCTTTTTATAAGTCAATGTTCATCATGTGTTTAATGTCGTAATGACACCAGTAATGTTACCTTTTCTAAACAAATAAATGTGTCTTATATTAAATGTATCCTTTTCTTTTTGTTCTGCATTGCATATCCAAATGCCTTCTAGTAATATGGCTAATGGAAGCTCTTAAAAGGAAGAAAAGCAAACATTATGAGCTTCTTGAAATGCAATTTAGATCCTGTTGACTTCTTTAAGAAAAATCATTTGCTGTGCCAATGCATGTACTGAGATTCATCAGCATCTTCCCATATTTTCCTAAATAAATTTTGATTATTAAAGTAGATTATAAAAGGGATAAATAAAATGCATGCAAATAGTTAACATGTAAAAAGATTTTACAAAAATGAGGCTACATGTTGAAAGCTTTTATATCA
The DNA here is from genome assembly GCF_033783945.1 of Neopsephotus bourkii. NCBI lineage: Eukaryota > Metazoa > Chordata > Aves > Psittaciformes > Psittacidae > Neopsephotus > Neopsephotus bourkii. The sequence goes on from NW_026900553.1 coordinate 1,331,043, forward strand.
AAACTTGTTTTGCTAATGCCTGGTACTAATGTGGAGTTGTCTGTAAATTATGTCAATTTTATACCTCTAGTTTTGTACTCATAAAACTTCTTCGCCTTTATTAACAAAGCAAACAATTACTTATGGAGTAGAAAAATGTGTTCAAAGTGCCTTAATTCTGAAGACCACAGTTTCAGACAAGTTGTCTAGTGTGCTTTTATACTTCTGGGTTCAAAGAAATACTCAATAAAGAATTTGGCTGAACTATACTTGCTTTCTTTTGTAAATATTTATTTTTATTTGTAAGGCAAGTTCTAAATATTTTTAAGCTTTTAGTGTGGTTTTAGTTAAAAAATATGTTTTTACAGAAGCAAACTGATGCTTCCCTTTCTCACCTAACACATGCTAATGCAGTTAAACTGTATTACTTTCTTTAAACACAATTAAAAACCTTCCCTAATTCCATAATCACATACCACGAGCACTACTCCCTGAAAGGCAAAGCTATCGGGGCACTGGATTGATATGTTGCACAGTCTTACTAGGCTGTCAGACTCAGTAAGGTGATCTCAGTATGTACTATCATACTGCTTTGTTGGAAGGAGAGCTTTTAACCTTGGTTAAGAGCTAGATAACTCTTAGGGAAGAATGAGAACTCTTAAGTCTGCCTAGAGGATAAACTAAAGCTGTCATCTTCCCCTGGGTAACTTTGACCTTCATTAAATCATTAACTTTACTCTGCTTTCTTCAGTGTTGTGCCACTGTGAGCTGTCCGTCAAATAAGATTTTAATTATCTTAGGGTAGGAATATACCTGTGCTCTTTTCTCCCCTAAAAAAATAAGGAGATGGGGAAGAAAATGAAGTGGAAATGACAAATACAGTATGTACAGGAACTGGGGAGGAATCAGAAGAAGGCAATATATTAGATTAAAACCTGTCATGTGGTAGGATGTTTTTAACTTTTCAAATGGTAATAAATACGTGGAATATTAATTTTGTCATATTTTCTGATTTGATAACATTTTAGAGCCTCTCTGAGACACTAAAATACCTTTCTGTACTTCACCCTTCATTAATATAATCCAAGTGAAATGCAGCTACTCCTACATCAATACTTGTTTTCCTGACACACTCTGTCCCCTGAGCCCTTCCTTGGACACAGAATGTGTCCACCTAGCTGCACTGCACACTGACATCTCCATCACTGATGGCGTGGCGTTTTCTGTTTATCTGAACAAGAATCCTTCCACAACCCAATGTAGAAAGAAAATCAACATGTTCTTTCAATTGCTTTTCATATACTTAGTAATTTCTGTCTCAGCCCAGGCAGTCTTTAACCAAAGAGCAGAACTGGAAAACTTTTGTGAATATGACTTCTGCCCCATTATCTATTTCTCCACACCTCATAGTAATTTAAACTAATGTCATGTGATTAAACAAGGGTTAGCATACTACCAAGTCAGAATGCTTACTAATAATAGAGAACTCACTTTTCACTTTGATGTTTCCTTGTAATCTCTTGGGCATTTATAAGTAGGAATGTCCAGCTGAGCTGATGATAGTATTCTGAAAGGGCTTTATCTGCTCCCTTTTGTATCCTGTGTGAAAAACTGATGCCAAAGAATATTTAACTGAAAATGCTCCCAACTCTGTCAGTTTTGCCAGCAGTCAGTGTCACTTAAATGATCTATAAGACTACTAAATGTTGATGTTTTCTTTAAAAATAATGAAATTTTAGAATTACACATTTAATTGTTACCTTGTGATTTTATGGAAACTAGGAATTACGTCTACATGCTTTTCTTTGTGATGAAAGAGGGTGAATATTCATAATCATATTTTGACAAGTATTGAACAGAGGAGACCATGGTGAATGGTTTTCATATATTAGATAAATGAATAAAAGTAGAAGCCGCAAGGCAGAGAAATTATGGCCAATGGATATCATCATAGTAGCATCCACTGGGTTGATGGAAAAGGAACTTGAAATTGTCACAGCAATAAACTCTTTCTCAGTGTCACTGAAAGAATTCAACCACAAAGCTATAAATGGAAAGGAAGTCTTAAAGAGTAAAAAAAAAAAAACAAAACAAAATAAAATATTGCAAGGGTTGAGATTAGTGAGCGAAGGTTTCAACAGAGAAATATTTACAGATAAAGTTAAACCTGAGGTGCAGACCAATGCGTATACAAAAAATATGTCAGAGGAGAAGACTGAAAATATAAGAATCATCCTATACCCATAATTGCTATTGGAGGAAAATTAAGAGGTGGGCAAATACCTGAACTACCAGAATTAGGTCTTATTCTAGATCACTGAATAAGGGGGGGTAGGGGGGTGGTATAAAATGATAACTTCAGTCCTCTCTTTCTCTTTTTCTTATCTGCAATATGAAGTGACCAGTAAGGATGCTTGAGCACTTCTTTGGCATGGATCTATGAGGTCAAAATATTCCTCAACTGCTTCTCTGATCTTTGCAGTCATGTTAACTCTGCTTAGTTTAATACATATAAACCTAATTCCCAAATTTGCCTGCAATAAAGAACAAGACAAAATAACCAAAATCAGTTTCTCCAAAATAAAACTCTGTTTATTCTTTCTGTTAAAGGTGAAGATAATAATACATATTGTGATTTGTCCTTTCAGTATCTGAATCTCAGAACTGCTACATGTCAGTCCCAGCTGGAGGGTCTAAGTAGGGATAACAGTCTAGGCACTGATAAAATACAAGAAGACCTGATTCCTTTGAATACTGAGCTGCAGAAGTTCCTGGTATGAGAACCATGAGATGCATGGGGAGTACTCCATCTTCTTTGTAATTGGGCCTTGGGTGATGTAGAGTCTTTTTTTGAAAATCATGATGGCACAGGAATTCATGTTCAATTATTAAAGAAATGTTTTCCTCTGTGTTTCTTCCACATAAACCACAATCATGAAGATACTAAAAGCTTACCTTCTCCTTTGTGTCACTTTTCTCCAAATGTGTTTTTACGGCATTTCAAGAAAATGGAAGTATGAAAGTATAAACACTTGTCAAAATTTGCCAAAAGTTGATTTTTTCAGTATAGCAATAATCTGGTTTTGACATACACAAAAAAAATCACTTTAATAGATTTGCATTTTTTTAACCAGCATTAATTAAAAATTCAGTGACGTATGAGTTTCATGTTCAACTGCTAGCACAGAAGAGGAAATATTAGCTACAGATTCTAGATGGGGGGGAGGATACTACTAATTAGTAAGAAATCAAGATGACACTATGTCATCAGGAGCCCAGCACATTATCTGTTGAAAAGCAGCAGTACTTTTTGTTCAAAACACTTTTTCAGTCTCCTTTACAGCCATAGAAATCTATTCCTAATGTCATACTAGATTAAAATGCTCCTTTTCTTGCTGCTTTAACTGTCATCTTTTAAATACCACAGAGCTCAACCTTTCATCTACAGATTTCTTCTTGTTGAACAGAAGTAACCTCTCTGATGGAACTTGCAACTCAGAGGAATGGAATCAGCAATTATACTTTGGATCATAAAGTTCTCCCATTCTCATGTGCTGGGTTTTGCATTCTTGCATCACTTACTGATCTCATGCACTTCTTTCCTGCTCAGACTTCTTCACTTCTGATTTTAATTCCCATATGTATACTGCTAAATAAAACAGAACTAGAGACTCTGCTTGTGTATTTAGATCCAGTGGCACATACAGTCTGCATCCACACTACACAACAGTTTGTCCTCAGCTTCTTTTATCATCTGGTGCCCATGTGGCTCAATTTTCTTGGCAAGGGATGGGGAACATGTTTTTTTTTTTTTTTTGCTTTCACTGCTATAAAGTATGTGTGAAATAACATGGTGCTTATGAGGATGCCGCTTTAATGTGACACGGAAGTTTTGCATTGCATGCACTGTGATAAAGTGTGCAGGGGTTAACTGCCTGCAGGGTTGGAAGAAGAGAGAAAGCAAAATCTTTGCAGCCTTGTCTATGCTGTCTGTTGGAACATTTCCTGAAATCTGTTGTTCACAGACTAGTGCATGAGATGATTCGCTCAAAAACTGCAAGCTGGCATGGGCCAAAACCATTCTGTGGAAGGCATAGCAGAATACTGTGTCCAGTGTTTCATCTCATTTCCATATACTATTTATAGTGTATATAGCTACGGATCCATATAACCATGAATTAGGTTAGTTAGAATTCCCTCTTTTTATATGTTGTACACCACGTTTAACTTTATCTGAGCTGGTGTAAATGAGATGCTGTAATATTTGCATAGGTCTAGTATACGGGGTGGGGGGGGATAAAAAATAAAACATTACAAGTTTCAGACATTCTTTTATGGACTGCCCTGATGCCTTTCTTTTTAATTTCCAATAATTAAGTCATCTCTCATAAAAAAATGTGTGACATTCACCTGTGTGAGGTGATCACATTTATCTACAAATGACATTGTTTACATTATTTGTAGGAAAAACAGTGTTGTCTAGCAGGACCAAATGTCCTCCTCTGCAGAGCTGTCTTCCAGCAAGTTACCCCATAGCCTGTCCTTGTGCCCGGGGTTATTCCTTTCCAGGGACTTGTCTTTTTTTTTAGTTGAACTTCATGAGATCCTTGTCAGCGAATTTCTCCAGCCTGTCTTCTGAATGGCAGACCAGCCTTCTGGTATATCAATCACTCCTCATCTTGTGGTCTCTGCAAAATTGTTGTGGGTACACTCTCCCCATTGCCCAAGTTACTGACACAGATGTTAAACAATATTACACTAGTGGGCTCAGTGCTGAACTTCTGGGACATATGATTATGAAATGAAAGATGCTGCTGGTCATGGTGTGTTGGATGTTTAAGCTATGAGGAGTGCTGCTTACTGTATGCCTGCTTTAAAATCAATCATTACTTACAACTCCTGCTGATAGTTTTTAGGGTTGTTTTATAGAATGGAATCATAGAATCATAGAATGGTTAGGGTTGGAAAGGACCTTAAGAGCATCAAGTTCCAACCCCCCTGCCATGGGCAGGGACACCTCACTCTAAACCACATCACACAAGGCCTCATCCAACCTGGCCTTGAACACTGCCAGGGATGGAGCATTCACAACCTCCTTGGGCAACCTATTTCAGTGCCTCACTACCCTAACAGGAAAGAATTTCCTTTTAATCATGTCTGTGTTGAATCAGCATCATTTATCTCTCTAATTGCTAGGCCACTTCTCTTTTATTTTTTTTCCTCAGGAAAATATTTAACAGTTTTTTCACAGCTCTATTTCCTACAATGGAACATGTGGGCTGAGTCAGGGCCACCTTGAAGCCATATGATGTGAATGTGATGTTAAATGGAAAAACAGCATGTTTATTAATTGAAAAAACTAGTGGCAAGAGACAGGAACATTTTCAGTGGTATAGACAAAAGTGATTTGAGGTGTGATTTGCAGTTTACCCTAGGCTTTTCAGGCTATTGACTGTACTGCAAATGAGATCTAGGAAACCTCTTAAGGTCCCTGCAATCCCCAGAGCTCAGGCGCTTGCCCGTCAGTCAGTTGGTCACCATGATCCATAACAAATCCAGGTCCTAACCGTTCTCAATTGCAATTGCAGATAAATCTGTCTACAGACACCTTAATCTATTTGTCTGGAGGACTTAGCAGGACTTGTTTCTGTCTTTTATTAAGACCTTCATTACAAAGTGTCCCTCAGCAGTGGAAGATATAGATGGAGTGGTAAATGAGATTGCTGAGCCTCCTTTCTCCATCTCCAGAAAAAGAAGAAAAAAAAAAAAAAAAAAAGACTGACTTCATTGGTAAAGACTGATGTTTTTATGGGGAGGGCAGAAGGATAACTCATTTCTAGATCCCAGCTGATCAGACACAGGGAATAATGTAAGAACTATTTTTAAAGAGGAATCTTAGCAAAGAGCTTTTTAAAAGAAGATGCATATAGCTACTTTCTATTGCTTTTGCAGTTTCATATGAAATTGGATATTGATGTGGTCTTTGGAAAAGATTATTCTATAACGTTAAAACCTTGGCAAAAGCACATGTGAACACTGCAAGGCACACATGTCCTGTGCAAGTCTGCAGAAGCCTCAGGAGTATTTCCAAGGTAGTGGATCTTCATGTGTGTCTCAAATATGCCCTAATGCCAGGAAGAAGACCTGCAACAATCCAAACAGAAGTGAGCCTGGAACAAAACAGCTGTACATCAAATGTGTATTTATTATTTCTTCAGCTGCAGATCACAGACATTAAAGATGGAAAAGTCTTATTAGATCATATTATCAATCTCCTTGCTAAGGCTGGATTGTTCCCCACTATTACAGTCCATAATGCTTTGCCCAGGCAAGTGGTGACTTCCCACAGTCATTCTCTCACACCCTCTCCAGAGCCACTTTCCCACATTTTGCTCCTCTTCTGGCTTAGCTGCCATCAGGCTAGACAGACATGTTCCATCAAGTGCTTCAGCAGAAAAGACATCTGGTTTAGCTATAAGGATGAGCAGTCTTGTTAACGTGACAATAATGAACTTGCTCATACTTTCATGAAATATCTGTACGATTGGAGATCTATTTTGGTGTTGAACAAACTATCAACTTTGATTTACTTTGTGTATGGACTTATAAGGCTGCCAACTTTTTCTTTTTTTTTTTTTCCTTCTTAATGATGCCATATTAATTCAGGATATGTGATTTATGAAATCACAGAATCATGGCATGTTTACAGTTGGAAAGGATCTCTGGATGTCATCTGGTCCAAACACCCTTCTCTGGAGTGGTCAACTAGAGTTCTAAAAAATACTGAAAGACTCAGTTGCATTTCTGAAAATTTTCTTTTGAGCTGGAAATGCCCCTATGTATTTCCCTTGTCCCAGAATAAAATTTTTCTAACACCAGTGCAATGACAAACTATTTCATGTAATTTTTGGCACTCCTCATGAATCAAGTAGATTTGTTTCAGGAAAAGTATGACAGCAAATCACTGTAAAATTCAGGATTACTTTCCATTTCATCATTGAAAATCTTACTGGTCTGAAAGTTTTAATCTCCTGGCAACCGAGATAACAGGGTTACCCCCAAGAATCAGGCAGCAGAAAAGTATTTCAAACCATTTCAGTTTGGCTCTTGGCATCTAGACCCTGAGATTCAAAGTGCAGAAAGCCCTAGTCTTCTAGGTTCACAGCCAGAATTGCTTGCGAGTAGGACCACAGCTGACTGAAATAACAAGACAAAATCAGGCTGTATTAGCTGATCACAGAAAATAAGCCATATGGGCAAAGTACATCTATCTGCAGTTTGTTCATTGGGAGTCTTTAGATTGTGTCTGATACATCTGTCCATACAGATCATGGACACAGTCATCATGAATTTACCGTGTTGATAGTTTTGTGCATTTTATAACTGTATGTCGTGGTTTAAACCCAGACAGATAGCAACTAGCCAGTAGCTTAGCTGCAAATGTAAAAAATTACAGCCCAGTTCTACAGTATGATTCAAATGAACTTAGGACATCAATCAGGCACTCTGAAACATTAAGTGACAAAAAACCTTCACTAAATTTCATGTGAGCAGACAGAGTCAGATGCTACCTTTGTGCCTATGGCTTAGAAATGCTAAAGAACCCAAACAAGCCATTAATCATGAATTATCCTCCTTCTGCTCAAGGGCAGCTCAATGGTAGATTCTGGTTTAATCATTAAAATGTACTCCACTGACAATGACGATGCCTTCAACATGAAGGTCCTAGACCCAGCTTATTTGGATATTTTGTTTTCTTCCTATTTGAGCTTCCACACTGTCATCTAATCAGATTGTGAGTTTATGATTTAACTCTTTGCGGTTTCTGTGTGAATGCTATTAAAATTATTTTTGCAGTGGAAAATACCACATAAGGAGTAATAAATGTTGAAGATACAAACCAGACATTTTGTATGGCTTCTATTCCTAAAGGCTTTCTTATTCATTTATGGGTGATGAAGAACTACCACAAGGTGAGCTGGATCTGCTCTTCCCCCTTCGTCACCACTTCCCCCTCAGGGAAACTGCATTACAGGGACAAAATCCCTGTATGATCCAGGCTTACTTGAACATGAGGGTGATAGCACAACATACAGGTGCACAAACACTTTGTCAGGGCTGAAGTGAAAGCAGTCACTCACTATCTGACGTACACAGTACCAGAAGTATAGATCACTTTATAAGCTTAATGTGGGAGATGAAAAGGGTGGGATAAAGATTTTGCCAGCTGTTTTATCAGAGACAGTAGATGGGTATTATCTGGAAGGAGACATCCTAACCCTCCAGTCTCTGGTGGGAGGTAACCATGACAAGTGCAAGATCCTAAGCGTGGGTCGGAGCAATCCCAGGCACAGCTTAGAGGTTGGGCAGAGAAGAGATTCAGAACAGCCCTGCAGACAAGGACTTGGGAGTGTTGGTTGAGATAATGAACATGAGCCAGCTTCAGTGTGTGCTTGCAGCCCAGAAAGCCAACTGTATCCTGGGCTGCATCAAGAGGAGCGTGACCAGCAGGTCGAAGGAGGTGATCCTGCCCCTCATCTCTGCTTTCATGAGACCTCACTTTGAGTACTGTGTGCAGTTCTGGTGTCCTCAGCAGAAAAAGGACATGGAACTGATGGAACATGTCCAGAGGAGGGCCATGAGGATGATCAGGGGACTGGAGCAACTTCTGTATGAAGATAGGCTGAGAAAGTTGGGGCTGTTCAGCCTGGAGAAGAGAAGGCTGCATGGAGACCTCATAGCAGCCTTCCAGTATCTGAAGGGGGCCTATAAGGATGCTGGAGAGGGACTCTTCACTAGGGAGTGTAGTGACAGGACAAGGGGTAATGGGTTAAAACTTAAGCAGGGGAAGTTTAGATTGGATATAAGGAGGAAATTCTTTACTGTAAGGGTGGTGATGCACCGGAATGGGTTGCCCAAGGAAGCTGTGAATGCTCCATCCCTGGCAGTGTTCAAGTCCAGTTTGGACAGAGCCTTGTGGCATGGTTTAGTTTGAGGTGTCCCTCCCCATGGGAGGGGGGGTGGAACTTGATGATCTTAAGGTCCTTTCCAACCCAAACTATGCTATGATTCTATGGGTTTTGTCATGAATTTTAGTGTAGGCAGAATTACATCATAGTATTTTCCCTTTCTTTTTGTACTGTCCCTTCAATCTTCACTTTTTATGTTACCTGAAGAGAAGGGTCTGTGACTCTGGATGTGAGTTAAGCCTTTAAACACATGGTGTCAGTGGGTTATGAGAGTCTTGCTTATCTTATCTCTTATCTCTTATCACTTGCTCCCTGATGGGTGGGTGATTTGGGTCTATAGTACTTCCTCTTGGACTCAGAAACTGAGGTAGATGCCTAAGTCTCTCATCTGCTCTACAGTAAACCAGAAAGTCTGCGATTATAACTATCACCTATATGAAGCTGCAGAAATGACTGGCCTTCAGATACCAATGTGAGAAATGCAACATTTGGGTTACTGTCTAAAATGCGATTAGTTCAAATACAGCTTGATGTAGATTACTATGATAAGAGGTTTTTTCCAAGGAAATAACTTACTGAAACAATAGTATAACTGGGCAATCTGGTTTACTGGTGCTGCTCCTTGAAACAGGCCCATCTAATTCACTCTTAGGACTGCTTTTAACCGAATCATCATGGAAGTGTTCAAAAACTGTAAATGAGTCCCTTAGTTTTACGGTTTAGTGGTGGACTTAACAGCACTGGGGTAATGGTTGGACTTGATTATCTTAAAGGTCTTTTCCAACCTAGTTGAATCTGTGACTCTATGATTCCATGACATGATGCTCGCTTGATTACAGGCATACATTCAGTCAGAAAGACCTCTGTAGCAGAGACCTAAGATCCCAGATTGTTATTATATGAAGTGTAATCTTCATAGGCAGGGATAGTTCCAACATACTGACAGAAAATTCTGGGATAGCATTTTGCCCTAGCAGTTTTTCCCAGGATAGATTTTTATACTGCAGCAAAAGAGAAGGAGGCAGAAGCTATGGCCCTGATCCCATCCCATATGGCAAGTTATATTGTGAGATGTCACCCCATCACTAAAGTTGTATCTGCTTCCCTGAGCTATTCTTGAGAAAGATTTCTCTTCCCTCTAATCCAGCTCCACCTCAATCTTGTCAGATTACTTGTATCATTGTATTTTTTGTTAGTGGTTAGGTTAAACTCAATGCAAAATTTGGTCTCAGCTGAAAATGCACCATACATGGTGCTAGTTGAAATGGCTGGTTTGAGCGACTTGCAGATTGGCATGCATATGTTCATGTAAGCATTCTCCAACAATTTCTGACTATTTCCACAAACTAGTGGAAGTGCAGGTTCTGGTGTGATCACCCTGTGTGTGCTCTGCCTGCAGATACAGGCAGCCTGGACTGCAAGAAATCCTTTGGCACACTAAACTTTGGTAACAAGGCTTACTGCTGTGAGTAGATCTGTGCAAGAGTGAAGCTCTCTATAGTGAATTCAATCTCCTTTTCAGTAAGTAATAAAAACACTTGAGCTATACAGGTGATACTTCATGTTTCTAAATTGGGAATTTGCTTTGTCTCACTTAGCCTGAGCAAGTTAAACAAACCCAAAAAAGGAAGCGACACTGTAATGAACATAAGCCTGATGCACAGAGTGTGCAATATGCAACTATCTTCATTAAAGTCTTTTAAGGTATCCAGTGTCAGAATCAATCTTTAGTATTTAGACATCATTGTCAAAATATAGGCAGTCTCAATTTTTAACTAGCTGTAAAAATGTAAAAATGTTTGAAGGAATATCTATAATTTGAAAACTTATGAAGAAAGGTAGCCGACAAATCCTATACACAAAATTAACAATAATAAAGAAGCGTTGTTTCTGTTGTTTCTGGTAAAGAGTATGCTCTTCAGTAATAATAATCATACACCCTCATGGCCTCAAAAAATACTGAGAGGTCACTGATACAAATATTTTATACACATATTACATGTACAAAAATTATGGCCATGTCTGGTTCATGCCTCATCCTATCTTGTTGAAGAAGAAAACTATGAAAGATTATGCTTCTTTAGTTAAAGGAAATGCTGAATCATTCACAATGTATGTGGTCTTCACACTGAGTAAGAGTATATGCCGCATGCAAAGAGTAAGATGTGAGGTGGAATGTCTCTTGTTTTGGATAGTGTGGTCAGGAAGTTTCTGTAATATTTTGTTTTAAAATTGGAAGTTATGCCATAAGGAATATGATTTGCTATAAAGATGTGGAGTAGAAAAGCCAAATGAAACTCTATATAGAAACTTTCATCTAAAACAGATATCAAATAATGGACCAGCTTAGAAAATGTGCCATATTGGTACCTTCTGGTTGATGGATATCAGCATTTTCCAAAGATGGCAAATCTATTCATAGCAAATTTCTTAAATTACCCTCATGACCACAGGATTGCAGTCAATATAAAAGGAAGATTCTGAAATTTTGTCTGTAAAACACAAGCTTAAATTTAGTTAAGATAGAAGTTCTAAGAATTTGGACTAAAACTAGATATAAAGATATCAAAGCTGATATGTTCATAGAAAAGTCTGAAAGCTTTGGTTTCACAAAGACTGTAATTTTAAATTGTCCTACTACTGTTTTATTCATTTAAATAACTGGTGACCCTTTCTTACACTTTCACCTTCAGCCAAATACTCTTTTTTCAAGCTGTAGTCTTTGTTGAAAAGTGATTTCATTTCCTGCTTGACATTGAAGCCTTTTCTCCAAGACACAGGACAATTGTGTTGAATAAGTGATGTGTCTATATTTTAATATTAATAGCCTGCTCTTTAACCTCTACTGTGACATCAATACTTCACATTTATAGCCACCCATCCTCTCTGTACTAAGAAAACACCTCTTTAAACTTAATTGGCCTTTCTGCAATTTTGCAGTGCCTAAATAGGGTTCTGTAATGGAAAAGGAAAATTCTTATCCAAGAAAATTCTTATCATGTTTACATAAAAAGCAAACTAGTTTTTCCTCTTTTATCAGATCATACTCTTTAAACATGTTTATTTTTGATGAAGAGATCAGTTCTTTTGAATTATTTTTTTCCTTTCATAAACTATATATGTTTAGCATAACACTACAAAGATTTCTTTAAAAAAACCACAAAATAAAACTGAACAATAATTTTTAAAACTCTTAGAAAAGATAACAGCCAGCTAGAAAAATGGTGGTCCTTTAGGGCTGGTTTTCCTTGTCAGTGCAGAAGACAGTAAATCCTACAGCAGGCAGAATCATTAATTACAGATGATTATACACAGTCTCCACATAACACCAAATTGCACAGTAAAAGAGCCACCAAGCAGTGGTCAAAAATTGCTGATCTAAAGGGGTTCTACTGCAATGCTTCATGGGTAGTATGAGTCTATGTTCTTCTCTTTGGCCCAGGAGGATCATCACATGAGGTACCTATACTCAGCTTCCAAGGAGAAATCACTATGGGAGTTTCTCAGCCAACATATTTCATGCTTCTACAGAATTATTCCATTTTTCCCTAAAAGAAGCTGAAACTTAATATTTTTACATTTTTGATTTTACTCATCCATTTTGATAGAATTTCTCTGCGTAATATCTTTAGGGACTTTTGGAAAATTGATAACCTTTTCTGAATTTACTTTTAGTCTTCCTCAGGCAGACTTATCATATGAACTCAGTGACAGGAGAACATCTCAACTATTTTAATCATAAAAGTGTATGATTAAAAATACCCAGTTTACTTCTCCAGGCAGGCCTAAACCAGCATGTGTCCTCTGTATGAATTCATAGGTTAGGAAAGCTAAGGCACAGTTAGAATTAAGCTTGGCTAGGGATATTAAGGATAACAGGAAGGGATTCTACAGATTAGGGAGAATGTAGGCCCCCTCAGGAAGCTCTCGGGTGAACTAGGTACACAGGATTTGGAGAAGGTTGGGGTTCTGAATGACTTCTTTACCTCGGTCTTCTCTAGCAAAGGCTCTGACCGCACCACCCAAGTCTTGGAAGGCAGACGCAGGGACGGTGAGAATGGAGACCTTGGGCCCACTGTAGGAGAGGGTCTGATTCGAGACCATCTTAAAAATCTGAATGTGCACAAGTCCATGGGACCTGATGAAATCCATCCACGGGTCCTGAAGGAGCTGGCAAATGAAGTTGCAAAGCCGCTGGACATCATATTTGAAAAATCATGGCAGTCAGGTGACGTTCCCGACGAATTGAAAAAGGGAAATATAACCTCCATTTTCAAGAAGGGGAAAATGGATGACCTGGGCAATTACAGACCAGTCAGTCTCACCTCTGTGCCTGCCAAAATCTTGGAGCAGATTCTCCTGGAAGGCATGCTAAGTCACATGAAAATCGACAAGGTGCTTGGTGACAGCCAGCATGGCTTCACGAAGGGGAAATCCTGCCTGACCAATTTGGTGGCCTTCTATGATGGGGCTACAGAACTGATGGACAGTGGTAAAGCAGTTGATGTCATCTACCTGGATTTGTGTAAAGCGTTTGACACTATCCCACATGATATCCTTGTCTCTAAATTGGAGAGACATCAATTTGATGAATGGACCACTCGGTGGATAAAGAGCTGGCTGGATGGCTGCACACAAAGAGTTGTGGTCAATGGCTCAATGTCCGGCTGGAGACCATTTACGAGTGGTGTCCCTCAGGGATCGGTGTTGGGACCGGTCTTGTTTAACATCTTCATTGCTGACATGGACAGTAAGATTGAGTGTGCCCTCAGCAAGTTTGCCGATGACACCAAGCTGTGTGATTTGGTTGGTACGCTGGAGGGAAGGAGTGCCATCCAGAGGGACCTTGACACGCTTGTGAGTGGGCTGATGCCAACCTCATGAAGTTGCCATGCATGCCAAGTGCAAGGTCCTACACCTGGGTCAGAGAAATCCCAGACACATCTACAGGCTGGGCAGAGAAGAGATTCAGAGCAGCCCTGTGGAGAAGGACTTGGGGGTGCTGGTGAATAAGAAAATGAACATGAGCCAGCAGTGTGCGCTTGCAGCCCAGAAAGCCAACTGTATCCTGGGCTGCATCAAAAGGAGCATGACCTGCTCTACTCTGCTTTCGTGAGACCTCACTTGGAGTATTGTGTACAGTCCGGATGTCCTCAACAGAAAAAGGACATGGATCTGTTGGAACAAGTCCAGAGGAGGGCCATGAGAATGATCAGGGGACTGGAGCACCTCCCATATGAAGATCGGCTGAGAAAGTTGGGGCTGTTCAGCCTGGAGGAGAGAAGGCTGCGTGGAGACCTCATAGCAGTATCTGCATATCCAGTATCTGAAGGGGGCCTATAGGGATGCTGGGGAGGGACTCTTCATTAGGGACTGTAGTGATAGGACGAGGGGTAATGGGTTAAAACTTAAGCAGGGGAAGTTTAGATTGGATATAAGGAGGAAATCCTTTCCTGTTAGGGTGGTGAGGCACTGGAATAGGTTGTCCGGGGAAGTTGTGAATGCTCCATCTCTGTCAGTGTTCAAGGCCAGGTTGGACAAGGCCTTGGGTAATATGGTTTAGAGCGAGGTGTCCCTGCCCATGGCAGGGGGTTGGAACTTGATGATCTTAAGGTCCTTTCCAACCCCAAAATATTCTATGATTCTATATGTGCATAAAAAGAACATGGGAGAAAGCCACAGGCATCAGGACTGATAAGTCATGCAATCATGATATTGTTTGTTTACCTCTACATTTAACTTCTGGACTAAGTGATATACCACATCTGGACACATCTTCGTCAGAATCACAGTCTTCTGCTGTGCTGTGTGATGGGTACCTTCAGCTGCTGTTAAAACAACATGCAGGTCCTTTAAAACCTCTCATTACTTCATATGCTTTCATCATCATCTTTCAGCTTCTTGAGCAGCCAAATCTGGCAGTTTTCAGCAGTTTTTGATTTACGGTGTGTGTATGTTTGCTGGTTTAACGATATGGCCTGAGTATCTTAGATATAACAGTATGACGCAATGCTTTGTTGTATTTGTTCTATTTTGCATTGTATGGTTCACTAAGTCATAAAAATTGCTTACTGATAAATGTTTGGTTTGGTTTGGCTGTGTTTTTTTTCATATCCATCGTTTGCATTCAATCTCATTTTCCCTGTTGGATGCCATGTTATTTAATCCCAATAAAATCCTTCCCTGGCTAGGAATTTCATTTTCACTCTTTTTCCCTTTGGGTTTTTATTCTCTTCTCAAATTAAGTAATAACAAAATCCACTTTATTTCAATAGACCATGTGAGCTTCAGGTCTAAATTTAATAACTGGACAGAAATGTCATTTGGAGGTTTACAATTTACAGTACTGGTAAATGAAATAAAAACGTATGAAAAATAAGATAAAGGATCTGGCACTTCCATAGAGGAAAGAAAGGGATCAACAAAAGTAAAAGTTAAGCCTGAGTTTATAAAAACAAACAAACAAACAAAAAAAAACCAACAAACCAACCAAAGAAAAAAAACCACAAAATAAATAAATAATAATAAAAAAAAGAAAAAATCCTTCAGCACAAGAAGTTAACACACAGACAGTGGAAACAAAATGAAATTGCTGACAAGTACTGAAAATCAATCCACCAATGAAGAGTGGATATCAGAAAAAGCAATGCAAAAAACTGAATTAGAGTTAAACCATGAAAGTACCAGGATGTAATTTCTGAGTTCCTAAGTAGCAAACACAGTGATAGGAGTGCTGACTCACAGTCATATCAAAAGGGAAAACTGACAGCCAATTTGATGCTTTTTGTAATCTGTTTCAATAGTGTTCCCTTGGTAGGTCAGACTAGTTGCTATCTAAATTAACTCCAGCCACAAAGAGCAAAGGTCTTCCTCTAGAGTGGAATGAAAAGAAATACTTTGAGAATTTAATGTCTTCAAATTTATTGGACCTGATGCTTTTTGTTCTAGGAAATAAAAGAAATAGACATAACCTCAGAAGCCAAAGAATCTTGAGGAATTTTTGTAGAAGGATGAAGTATCAGAACACTGGGGGAAGTGTTTCTAAAAAGGGAGAAAACAGAAAATATTAATTTTCACTACTATTGATGGGATAGAATTCAGTCCAAACGTGGAAAAGAACTTTAATCCTAGAAAATTTCTGGAGGAAGCAATCTTTTAGCAGATAGTAATTAACAAAGAACCATTACTGAGAGCACAGCAAAATGACAACTCATGTCAAAAAAAAAGGTAGTTTTCTTCTAGGTAACAGACTTTCTGGGTTCAAGGAGAGGACCACATTAAGAATAGCATTGCCACTAGTGTCTTGTATGCTCTCTAAATGTTTCTAAAACAATTTGTCTATGTTACAGACGTTGTGCACAAAAAAAGGTAAGAAGGAGTGTTACATAGGAAAGGATGTCATTGACATGCCTTTGAAATCATCTTCACTGGTTCAGTTTCAGAATTACAATTTTGCTTCCATAATTAGGTATTTTGTGGGCAGCTTATGGACCATTTGAAAATATGCTCATTTTGTCAAAGGCTAGTCTTAACGCACACCCATTAGATCACACACATCCTTAATACAGGCCAAATATTTTATTCTAAAGAAAAACTTATCCAAATACTGTATTAGTTTACAAATGTAGGTTGTAAATTTCACCAAGTAGAATATTTCTTACAAGTTTTCTGGCACTTTTATTCTCATCTCTGTTTATGCAAATTCTGGTAATTCCTCATGAACCAGATGAAACTGGGACAGTTCACTTCTTTGGGCAGGGACACTGGTGTTATTTCAGTCACACTCTCAGTACACCCATTACTCAGTTGTTCAGCAATTCTGCATTGACACAGATTTGGTCAAGCAAAGCTGACGCAAGCTGTTACGCAAACAGTATCACTTGTTGCATTTAGCTGTAGCAGAAGATTTATAGCTTCACATAATCCCATAACCCACTCAAAGAGCCTGGAGTTTCTCATATACAAGGAAGAGATTTCAGCTTGCAGAGCCAGATGAGACCTGGTGAATAAAGTGGCAGGTGAATACTTCAGCAGTGTCATCCCTCCAGCCTTCATTAGTCAGCTGCTTGCTCCCACTGGGCCATATAACTTTGGAGGTACCAATCTATGAACTGTACTAGAAAAGCCTTCCAGAGTGGACAGCTTTGGTGGCTCAGCACCCACCAACCCTGTGTCCAGCTTAAAACACAAGTTCTGTGTAAGTTCCCTCATGGGGTAAACAGGAAATCAGTCAGAGTCTTCCTGGTCCAAACAGGGTCTTCCCCCACAGGGGAGAGAGTCATAACTTCTCATCCCAGAGTCAGACTAGACTTCTAGGTATTACAGCACTGTGTACAACAGCAGTTTGTCCAGTTTTGGCTACCAATGTATTCCTTATATCACTTGATAATTTGTTGGATGAAGAGAAGGAAAATGTTTTAAAAGCTGATGTCCAGTTTATAAAATAAAGTTTAAGTGACACACTCCCAGATTGTGCTGTTGAAGAAAATGAAAGCAAGAAAACAAAGAAATAAATATGTAACTTGAATTTATTTGTTACTAATTTGGGCATTTTCTGGCTTGTGTGGGGCCAATCAAGCTAAACTTTCTTAACTGAAACTCTGGTGATTATAAAGAAAGCACAGACTGCAGTAAGGATGCAATAAATACTTTGAGAAAAAGCTGGTTTCCTTCTAAAAATACAGAACCAAAAATCTCTGTTGATCCATTTTAATGGGCAGACCAATAGCTCTGTCTCATTAATTCCATACAAGAGTGTGTTAAGATATAAAAAGCTTCATGATTCATTTGTCCTGCTGCTGTTCTTCACAAACCTTGGGATCTCTTGTCTCCACATATTTGTACTGAAAGCAGCTAACATGTGCATTACTGATTTGACTTTAAAACTTCAAAGAACTAAAATTAATGAAGCTAAGTGGTGTTTAATGGGAATGGGAAAAGAAATGTATTCAGATGAATAACAGTTACACTAAACTTTAAGTAATTTTATTTGGATTAATCTTCTATATAAATCCATATTAAGCTCACACAATAATTTTGATTAAAAATTGAGGAAATGTTTATTTCAGTACTTTCAAATCTTTGTGTTTTAAAATCAAATCCAAGTTGAATAACAGCTGAAAAAAAGCAAAAGGTTTACTTATCAAATATTTTTTGATGAACCTGGTCATGATATTTTAATTCTTAATTTAACAAAGAAAACATGAAAAGATTCATTTCTTAATAATTCCTTCCTTAATAATTTTTAAGCACAGTTTATTAGTTATTCATAAGCAAGCCCTAACTGCATTTTCATAGTACTATACGAAGACACCCAACTACACTAACTGGTAGAGGACCCAACAGCTATTGTAATATATTATGGTTGTTTGTCCATTGGTTTTTTTGGGGGAAATCAAATTAGGTTATAAAAGGACTGCAAACACATATGTATGTATTTTAGTCACTCAATCACTCACACACCAAGAATTCATTGGTGGTCCCATTATACTCTAATTGGACACTTCTCCTACAGAATGAGCAAATTTTTGGACACAGAACTGTGCAGACACATTTTCAGTACATTGGCCTCAGCTCAGCAACAGAGGTTTCAGAGGTCCTTTAAAGATCTCACCAAGTTACAAAGTTGGCAAAGATAACAATATTTCATTGTCATTTTACTAAAGAAGGATATAATCCTTTTTCATTTGAAATTATCTACAAAAAAAAAAGTTGAATGACCAATAAAGTCATGTGGTTGAATTCTCCAGAAACCTAATATATCAAGATTTGTAATTAAAACTTATATCTAAATTGAAAAATTCAAAGTTATGAGAGTAGATGCATGCTCTAACCTTTCATAAGATAATATTTTTACAAATAGTATTACATTTCCCATGTTTTAGTACAAAGGAAATCAATTCCTTTCCCATTTAAAGAGAAGCAAAAATAGCATTTACCCTTTTCCAGACACCAGCAAAAGAGAACAAACTAATGACACTGTAATGAACAACATTTGCATTTACTGGCATTGTCTGCCAGCTTTCTCCTAATGTTCTGAAACATTAATGGACATCAGAAATCTCTATGCTAGCTGACAGTTTGCAGTATCTGAGCTTCTGATCAACAACCAGGGTTTTGAATAAGTGTTCATTTATGGAGGCCCCTATGTCCAGAGTTATTGCTCCTATCTCCATCCTAAGATCCTGTTAAGTATTGAAGGCTGCACAATAACATTTTACTTTACAAATTGACAGTTCCCCCAGCATGTGAAATTCTGAATAGGTCAAAAATCTTGGTAAGGTAACTCACTGCAAACTGCTGCATAAATTTGTGGATGTTAAAAACATTAATTTAGTCTTTCCATCAGACAAAAGCATTGTTAATCTTCAAGAAGCCTAGCAAAGCAGCAGGCTAATAAAACAGCAAGCTTTTTACCTTTTTTCCTGACTATCGCCCATAATTCTCTCAGTCACATTTGACAAATTCACCAGTTGGGAATCTCCCCTTTTACTTTTGGTCTCTTTCACTTACATTATAGAAAGCTTGAGATGTTCTAACTGTAACTCCATGTAAGAATGAGGTCAGAAGCTTTTCATGCTTATATTCTTTTTAGAACAATCTCCAGACAGCCCACTGCATAGAAGGGAGCTCTGTGCTTTCTCAGAAATCAAATAAATTAAATACAGCTCCTATACAAAGCTGTGCACAGAGCTACCATTTCTTGGAGTACATCACTGAAAGCATACTTAGAGACGTAACAGTTTGTACCTGGCAGATCACTAGCATATACATGCATCAGATCCATGCAAACACAGCATGTTAGAACTGGCTTTATATATCAACAAACTACCTTTTTCCTCCCAGCCAGAGCTTTCTCATAGTCTCAAGATATAATCTATTAACATTTTCTTTAAATATGATTAATATACACCATTGATATACAGTAATTTGCTCTTCTCTTAACATTTACTAAAGAAATGCTACAAATAAGCTTGCCAAAAGAAACTACTGGGGGGAGAAATCTAATCCTAGACACACCAGTGTAAATGTAAAAGGGCTTCAGGAGGTTAAGGGAATTTTTCTGTGGAACTGAGAGAACTTGGCTTACTTATTCTGCTTTACAGGGTGCTGATAACTTTCACACGGTAAGATACCTATTAAACCACTAGGCCAAACAGCTTCCTAGCCTGGAAGCTGGCTGAAATCCAGGAAAAGCTTTATGCATCTGACATGACACTTAAATGGAATTTAGCTTCATAAATCCTAAACTGTGACTGAGAAAACACCATCAGATCACCTAAAGCTAAGAGCATACAGATTCTGTAGATAATTCACTCTTACTTTGAAGTTCTCCAGGTATCTGGGTTCGTATTCCCAGAAATACTTAGGAACTAAGTAAACTGACACTTACCTTCTCACTAATTTGAAATCCACATGCTCATCTGCCTAAACTGCCTGATAGATCTTATCTGTTGGGTCTGATAAGTATGAGTGCATTTTGGATAGAACATGTTAAGGTGGAATAGTGACATTTTTATTTAAAATACTGTAGAAGGAGGCAAAGAAGTCTATGACAGTGTCATCCATTTCTTACCTAGCAACCTACTCTTATCAAGGAAAGACCTGGATTTTGTCTCAGTCTGAAGAGCTTTAGGTCAGTATTTATTGACCATGAGACTTGCTGTGCAAGAGTGAGGATCTCAAGCACCTCTCCTTTTGACGCTTTAATCCTGCAGTGAAGCACACAGGGAATTGGACTTTGGGACAATCAATGGAAGAAACGTCCACTGGAAGAGGGGAGTCCTGTACACTAGTCCCTGCTATCAAGACCATTTTATATATATTTCACATATATTCAGCAAATATTAAACAAAATAAAGTCTTCCTTTCCCAGCTGAATCTGAAGCCAACCTACACAGCCTTGCTTCTCCTCAAACTTATTTTCTAGCACAGTGGTTTGCTGCCAAATATTGTTTAAGAAGGGGGGATGTGTGTGAATCATGAGTCACTGCACAGAATAATCTGTACCCTGGTGCTTAAAACCTCTATTTAGAAAACTAAGTGTGGGTTTGTGTGTTTGTATGAACTGCCTGCAGTTGTGACCCCTGGAAGCACTGTAGCAAGGCCATACATATGCCTGCCAGAAAGCAAATAAGTACTCTCTAAGGCAATAGCCATGAACTCGGAAAAAGCCCTTGCTTGGACTCAGCCCAGTGAGTTAATTTATGAACTGAAAAGGGTCTGGGAATCCACTGCATGAATCCCAGGTTGGTAGTAGAATATGCATATATAAAAGTAATACACATAATGAACTTCAAAAATTAAGTACATGAAAACCAGTTTCTTTCATATACAAAATTCATATAGCATGATAATTTCATTAATCCCATGTGGTTTTCTCATACCCAGCCACAGGGATTTTGCCTTTTACTGATGTTGAATTCAGTGGCAGGAATGTGCCCTTGCTGTTTTGCCATTCTTCAGCAGCCTAGCTGGTTCCACTGCAACAGACATGGTTAGATTGAAGAGAAGCTAAGCAGCTCCTCTTCCACATACATTAGAGCAGAGAGGCATGTTGTGTCCCTCTTACCCCATGCTCCCAAAAGTAGTTGCTGTTCTCTGTGTAGGCAATTTTCCTCAGCACTGCAACTAATGCTGTTCAGCACTTTGTAAGGCAGAGATGCCAGAGGCAAGCATCTTCAGTTTCCCTGCCAGCATTTTGTCATCTTGCTTTTTTCGCTATGTTATCCAGCCACTAGGAGATGCCAGGTCACCTCACAATGCCCCAGAAGGGTACTGGTTTTCAAAATCTATGGAAGCTTCAATGATTACCAGAAAATAAAAAGAAGTATGCCACACTTACTTAGCTGTATGTCACAGTTTGTAGGCTAATCTATTCTACGAATATACTTAACAATATTTAACAAATAATAAAATTATATAATTATAGGTCACAAGCAAGAAAACAGACTGTGCTGCCATTGCTTAACTGCAGTTAAGCTGAATGGAAGATAAGTAGAACCCTGATAGAAAATTCAGCTTGCATTGAAGATAATGGAGAATGACAGTTCCCTTCATCCAGCAGCCTGATCTATTGATGCAGTACCTGGACATTTAAAGGTTTGAAATTATTACTTGTACAAAAGCATATAAAAAGAATCCATCTCTGCATACAATCGGTTTTAGACTCAGATCAACATCAGAGGCCTCCTGGAGAACAAAGGTGAATGCATTTGAAACGGTTCCTAGTAAAACCAACAACAGGAATGGAAAGCAGTCACTTGGTAACTGTCTAGGACTTAAGAAAAAGTAGGGTAATGAAATACTATCGAACATTTTTAATGGGTGTTAGAGAAGTTGATTCTAAAAAGTGAAAGTTGCAGAAAAAAATGAAGAAGCCCTCAAGCTTTAATGGTTTGTTTGTTGATGGCTGTTTTCGTAAAAATAATACATGAAACAACAGTCTAATATGTGGTTACAGTTAAAGGCAATAAACTACTGAAATATATCAAGGACAGAAAAAAATGCAAGGAAACATAATATTTTCTATGCAGAGAAAAAAAAAAAAAAGGAAAACCAACCTGATTGCAGGCTGTACTTGAGTTAAGCTGTGGGTTCTTTCGTTTTCTGTTGGAAGACTTGAATTGCTCTGGGGACAATGTACCAGTGGGAAACCAGAGGGAGTCTGGGAGTCCAGAATTTTTAAGTTATACATAATAAAGTCAGGCTAAGAAATGTTCAACTGAATTTTTACTAGAAAATTGTTCTTAGTAGTCTTACAGCAGCAACTTCTTTAAAATAAAACCCAAACCACCTCATGAAAGACAGAATTTACAAAAGACTGTGCATGTTTCTTGGAGAAATTACATTTCAGGAGAATATTCTTCATACGATTATTAACAGCAAATAAAGAAATCATGAAGAATGATTTCACTATAAGTACTGCAAGTGGGTGGAACCAGCAGGACTATCCAGGAGAGACAGTTTACATTAAGCAGAAACATGGAATAGCTCAGGGCCTTGATATGATACTGAATCATATTCAGGTTTTATGTTTTTATTAGTTTTATATCTAGCAGCAATGTTTTTGCTTTCTGAATTCTATTTGTATAACTGTTTAAAAATAAGTTTACTGGGATTAAAAAGTGGTCTGTGTGATCCACAGCTGTAGCTATTTGTATACAAGTCAGATTCAGCCACAACCCTGCAGGCCATAAGGGTTTCAGTGCAGTACTGGCTTTCATTTTGCCTGCACTCAAAGAATGGATAAGAGGATCAAATGCCTGGAGCATTTGCTCTAGACCTGGTTTCTATTTCATGCTTCATTCCAAACTGTTATAAAGCATGCTGCTGCTTTTCATAATGATAATATATACAATTATATAAATATATAAATCTGTCATTTGTATTTGGATCATTTTTGAGTCTTAGTCATTAAATAGCATTGATTTGCAGAAGTATTGTGATTTATAGGCTGAAATTCCCATCCAAATTTGCATCTTATCATATATCACTGTGTATGAGTGTACTTCTGGAAATGGTAGCAGATATTCACACTTGGATGTGATCTTATTCAGCTATATTTTTTAATATTTTGAGTTTCCTGACCTCCTTTGAGCTGGCTTTGAGGTATTACCTGCCTTGATTTTTATTTTGCTGATGATAGCTTATGAGCTTATGTGACTCATCACTTGGAACACATATTTGAGAACATGTCCTTCTTGTGTTGCTAATGCAGTGCATTGCAAATGTGAGAAAATTTTCAGAAAAGGGAGTATCCTATTTTCAGAGGTAGGCATGTAAAAGCTGTTTCAAATGACCACCATATTTTATCTCTTTAGATCAGCAAAAATATTCTGGCTTTCTACCTGCTGGAGTTTATTGTACAGGATACACTTAGACATCTGGTGTAGCAGTTTTAATATCTTGAAAAATTCTGAAATGTCACCTTTTTGCTACAACCTAACCCTGTGGACTTTAGCAGTGGACATAGAGGTTCAGTGCCAGTTACAATCAATAAGTTATAGAATAAAATTTCTCATATGTGGTTATGCAAGTTAAATATGGCCTTTAACAACATAATTATTTGTCAAGCCTCAGAAAAAATGTAAAGTCATTGGATTTGGCTTGTCAGCAAGGGTTCTGCTATCCCTTCATCACACAAGTAACCCATTTTTAGTTTATAATACTGCTGAAGTCAATATACAAACAAGACAGCTACCCTTAATAGGTGTTTATAAGAGGTAAAACCAATTTAGACTCACTACACTCTTAATTCTCAGTCAATAATATAAGGTTTTGTGATGATACATCTGCTTTCATCACAACAAAAATACACATCTGTAGACATCTTTCATTTGCTGTTTTGATTGTTAGGGTTGGAGGGTTGTTTTTTTCAGGAAGATGGATTATCCCTTGATTGAATTTCAGCCTCATGGGAAAACATGAACTTATGTTCAAATATGTTACTGAAAGCCTTGGAATTCTTTTTTTTTTGTAAGAATAGCTAATTGAACAGGGAAAAAAACAACAGCATATCCAGCAATGGCCCTGTC
The DNA here is from genome assembly GCF_033783945.1 of Neopsephotus bourkii. Classification (NCBI taxonomy): domain Eukaryota; kingdom Metazoa; phylum Chordata; class Aves; order Psittaciformes; family Psittacidae; genus Neopsephotus; species Neopsephotus bourkii. The sequence goes on from NW_026900553.1 coordinate 1,355,527, forward strand.
TGCAGTAGGCAATTTTTTCCTGAAAAGGATAGTAGATATACCCTGAGAACATATAATCAGGAAAGCCTTGGAAAACACTGACATCAAGCAGCATATTCCAAGAGACAAAGAACAAGCATGTTTGACACAGACACTGTATTTTTGATAGCAAAAAGAAATTTTTTTTCAGAGTATAGGGAAAAAGGTACACATTTCCCATATTAGTAGCAATCTACAAACACCACCCATAAAGAATACATTTCAGAAAACCTCAGTAGATAAAAAACACATAAAAGCAAGAGCATTGGTCTATAAAAGTTAAGATTGGTTTTTTTTTAAAGGATGCAAATTCAGTTTAATAGGTCATGTTTGTCATGGGACAAGTTAAAATATATTAAATTAACTATTGTCTTCTCCATAATTTAGCATACATCACTGCACTATCTGCGTACACATAAATGTTACAAAACAGAATTTTCAGTAGAAGTTAATCAATTTTGAATCAAAAGGGTATTTGAATTAAAGGTTCACTTGGGTAAACTAACAAATACTCAACTGTGAAATATATAACCAGATGCTGGTCCCCAGCTTGTGGGGATGCTGAAATACTTTTGTATTTGTAATTTTTCATGCGTTTCAGTTTAAGACAGTGAGATGAGAGAAAAACTAAGAAAAGTGCAAACTGAATAGATATTTGAACCGAAAACTGAATTGAAAAGTATCTGGAGGAATCAAGAGCATCATCTGCTACTGAAGTAAGATTTATTTTTTTTTTTACTGAAAGTGGTGTTATTTAGTCAGGATTGTAAAACTGTACTGACAAGCCTTAAAACTGATAAAAAGAATGGAAAAACAAAGTTAATATTAAAGCTAAATTATTAAGAAAAATGTAACTGCACTGGAAGCAGTGAATATACCGATATCTCACATGCTGAATAGAGGATACAAAACCTATTGAATGCTTAATTTCTTCCTATACAAACACTTTCTATACCCAGAATTTCTTCCTATCTGTAATCCATGAACAAAACAGTGGGTTTATCTTGTGGTCCTCCCCAGGGGCAGCAACTAAGTATGGGACTTCACAGCAGGTATCCCCCAAAGAGCCTGGGCTACACAATTTGCACACTTTACCACCCCTTTTCTCATTTTGCAACCCTTTTTGCCACCCTCTACCTCACTTTGTCCACCCTAGTCTTAACCCCCCCCCCCAAAAAAAGCCAATCAGCCTCTAATTACTTTTTCTATATTAAAGTTGTTCTACATCTGTACCTGAATTTGATGGTTCTGATACTATTAACTGTGTGATTTCAGCCTTGTATGTTGCTGTGGAAAGTACTACCTAGGTGTTACTGGTCTCACAACCTTGTACTCCCCAAAAGGTCCCCAGTATTCCCCTCCGATTATCTGTAGTGTTTGGTTGTTTCTCACATAACTACACTTTAACCACCTGTAAGAACTACCTATCCTTCATGGTGTTATTTGTAATTTTCGTTTGCTTCTCACACTCTTATTTGTTGTATTAGGCATCTCATGTCATGCCAAGTACTTCCCCCCATCCTGATCAGTTCATTTAACCTCAGGCCAGGACCTAGTCAGCAGTCCAGTCATTTGTCTGCAGCCCTTACATAAAGTTTTATATTTGCAAACTTCACCTGTATTGCTCTGTTATATACTTGGATACAAAATGGTTATGTGAAAGAATACTTTGCAAAGAGATTTTGTTGCTAAAAATTCCTCTCTCCTTTTGAGAGTCTTAGCCTCCACACCTCACAAGATGACTCTCCTTTTGACTAATCTGTACTTTGCATTAGTGTCTTCCTGGTGATGAGAACCTTCAGTACATCCTGGTTTCTGCTAAGAGAGGATACTGTTGAATTGTAAACATGAAAGAGAAAATAGAGAGAAACATTATCAGATTGGTAGTACCTGGCAACAAAAGCTATCTGTCATAGAATTTTGACATTAGATTGTTTTCATTTACTTTTAGGTAAAAAAATACTGTAGCTTCAAACGCTTCAGAAGCTCACTTTTCTTAGCTGTCATGTGGAACCACGGAACAATGCAGTCTTCCTGTCCTCTATTAAAGCTCTCAGTCATTATTCCTGTTTTCCTACTGGTGAAGTTTTGCTTAGGTCTGCAATCATGGCATGGAAATCCCTTTTTGATTTCATTTGCAGAAGTTTTGTTGTTCAAAATTACATAGTACCATATACAGTCCCCTATTCACAACAAGAATTAGCTGAATAAAGGCTTCTCCTACATGATAGGAAATAACATTAGACTACTTCATGCTGAGTAATATCTGTAAATATATTCCATTAGGAAAACATTTCTTCCAGCTGAAATTGCTAGTTTGCAATAGTTAAATAAAACCATATGCCTATGAAATGCAAACAACCTCCTTCCCCAGGCCTCTAATGACAGGGTGAAACCAAATGTGAAGAGCGCTATATAAATTATTACATTGTGCTACCATATTTGCTATTATGCTTTTCAACCACTCTGAAATAGTTCTCCTGTCTCATGGTTGACGGTAACAGAAAGCCAACACATATGGTATTGTTTGCTTTAAGGCTTTTGACACTGCTGTAATGAAATTTCCATATACAAACCAAGGAAATGTGGGATAGAGGAACACATCACAAGGTGCACATGTATTTGAAAAGTGATTCTCAGCACCGTTAGCAACGATTTGCTCCTGAAAGATTCAGAACATATCTATTAGGATCCCATAAATACATGTGCTGGGTTTAGTTAATACCTGCCTGAAATACTAGGAACAGAGTAGAATATATATCTATAAAGTTGGCACATTACACCAAGCCAGGAGGCTGGCAAACACTCAAAAAATTAGATACATGGCCAGGCAGACCAGTGGCAGATTAGGAAGCAGAAGGTAACTGAGGTTTAAAACACAAATGAGTAACAAATATGACCGATATTTAGGAAATAAAAAAAAAAAAAGCAGATGTAATTCTGTGGTTCATTAAGAAGTATGGAGTAGTAATATTACATACAACGTATGAGAAAACTGAGAAGGAATTAGGTTTGTCCTCTGTAGAGAAAAGGACAAGTTCAGGGGCAGCTGGAAGGAGAAGGGGAAAGAAAAGTCACAATAATGTATTGTAAAGAATATGACAATCAGGTTTTCTGGGATTTGGGGACATAGGCTGGATTTAGGAAACTACTTTGTAATCTTCAGAGGGGTAAAGTCCTATAACAGGCTATGTGCAGAGATCATGAAATCCATTTCACTCCAGCAGGTAGCAAAGGCTTACTTGGCTATTAATTAGCACATGACAGGCAGACCTGAGACAAATCTATTGACAGATTTTTTTTTCTCTTTTTTTAACTTTGTCACCTAAAAGCAAAAGGTATGAGATAAATAAGCTAATAACACACTTTAAAAACCATATGCTTTGGATGTGCCAAGAGTAGTCTTTGAGTTTGTTCAAAACCCTGTGGATCATATGTGGTTATTGTAGCATCAGACTTTCTGTCCATGCCTGCTAAAGGCTGTATGACTAACTCAGTCATGCCATTAGCATACAAGCTTCTGCTTCTCATACTCTTCCCCTCACTATCGCTGTTTGACGCCCATTTGCCTGGTATATCTTTATGTGCAAGACTTTTTGGTGACAAAAGCACCAGAGCAATGAATTTTCTCCAGGGGCTAGAGTTATACCACAGGGACCACAATAGCCTGTCATATAAGATGAAGTCAGAGACGGGAAATATAGTTTAAGCTGGGTTGTAAAACTACATTCTGACTTTCCATTCCTTTTGAATGTAACCGCAGAGTCGATCATTCAGCACCAAGACTCAGCTTACATGGAAGTGATGTTGCAATTCTACACCAGCCTTCTTCAACTTGCCCACCATGTGTGGCTGCTAATGGCCTTTGTCACAATGCCAGTTTTCAAGTTTGTCTCATTTAATTGTTCTCAGTGATTTTCCTCTTGTTTAAATCTTTAAACACAACCAACAGAAAAGCTTTTCCAGTGTCAGTGTTGACCACTGCCTGTGTTGAAACTTCATGAGAATTTTCCATTCATAAATATTTCATGAGAATATTCTATTCATTAATATTCATAGAAAACATTGAATCACCTCATTTCTGTTTTGCATGGTGAAAGTAATGTAGATGACATTAATTAGATATATATGAACTAAAAGCATGCCCTAGTTCTTTTTAATTAGTAGCTTTATATGAAAAATAATTAAGGAGACAATGATTTATTTTGGGAGATTTCCATAAACCAATAGACTTAATTTCAAGGAAATGTTATTTAGACTTTTCTCTGCCGTCATTTCTAGTAATCCAGAATTACTTGGGTTTTGTGTTAGTTTATGTAATTTAGGACTCCCTATTTTATACATTTGTTTCAACAGAAACATCATGAGTAAGATATAACCAGAAGTCTGATTCCAGCTGCTTGATCAGTGATATTTCTGAGTGCCATAAAAGTATCATGCAAGTATATCAAGCACAGGAGACACTGAACACAGGGAAGAGAAATAGATACATGCAAGTGTTCAAGGACAGGTTGGATGGGGGTTTGAGCAACCTGGTCTAGTGGAAGGTGTCCCTGCTCATGGTATAGGGGTTGGAACTAGATGAACTTTAAGGTCCCTTTCAACCCAAACTCTTCTGTGATTCTATGATTTAATTGAATGTTAAATGTAGAAGTAATTTTCTCTACTACTATGATATAGTATAGTCAACCTTGGAACATGCAAATCTGCCTTGATTTCCAAGCTGATAATTAAAAGCTGCATTTCACCATAGATTAGAATTTGGTGGGATTAGGTACCATAGTTACAGTTACATTTCTTCCCTTGCTGAAGAATTTTCCCTTTTTAGAAGTGCCTGAAGGAGGTTTACGTTTATGTCCATTCCTGCCTACCCCGTCCCCGACCATGCCTGTAAATGAACTGTAAGTCTCTGTCTTCTATGTACTGAGGCAGAAACCTCCACCTGTGGTGTGTGAAAAGATGCAAAGGCACTAAATTCCAGCAAAGAACCACAGGAAAAATACTCAATCCCTACATTTCAGAGCAAGGTTACTTTTCTTTGTAAGACCAACCAAAGATTGATTTGCCTTTCTTTCAACTGATTTTTGGGTTTGGATTGGGATTTTTTCTGCTCACTCTTGAGTGCAGTCTTACAAACTGTAGATTCAATATGCAGCCCAAGAGACATAAACATTTGGAGAGGAGAGTGCAAATGAACTGCTAAGAAGGAAGAGGGATTTCCTTCCCCTGCTGAAGAAATGTCTCTTTTTAGAAGTGCCTGAAGGAGGTTTACATTTACGTCCATTCCTGCCTACCCTCTCCCAGACCGTGCCTGTAGATGAACTGTTTATATCTCTGTCTTCTAAATACTGGGGCAGAAACTTCCACTGAGGTGTGTGAAAAGGAGCAAATGGCTCAAAGCTCGAAAGGTGGAAGGTGAATCACAAAATAACCATCTAATGGCAGTAAGCAGGTACCAACTCATATTCACCAGTTTGCTTAGGTGGCCTATCACTAAGTAGTCAAGAGTATTGAAAAAGAGATTTGTAGAAGAGATTTCCTTTTTTCTTTAATATGTGTTTCAGTCACTGGGCTCATCCAGTACTGAGAGGGTTTGAGAAACTTCTATGGAAATGAGCTATCAGAAATTATATGTGTATACCAATTATTATTATCTCCCTACAAATGTGTTTCTTTTAGTTTATACAAATAGTATTACTCTAAGACTAAGGATGTCCTCGCATCATGCATGGAGATGATGATGTGGATTGCATTAATGCAGCGTATTGTCAGGGATTTTTGCACAGTCAGTCCAAGCTCACTGGGATGCTAGTCTGTGCTGAAACCTGTGTTGTCGTATTTTGCCTGGGCTTATTTGACAAAATAAGCTTGCGCAAATTGTAACTACATCTTCATTTGCCATGTAGGTGTAGCCTTCAGAGTAGATTCATACAGTCTAATTGTAGTCTTCTAATAAATATATACCTACAGTAAAATAATTATATGTCCAGTGTTAACTTTACAGATAGTAAAACCTGCTGAACTTTAGTAAAGGCAGAATCTGTCTTTGGGGCAGAATAACATCAGGATATAGTGCAGGGTCCAGACAACTAAAAGGCAACTCTGAAGAAAAGAGAGAGGAAACAAGTAATGTCTCTCTTTTCAAGAGAGAAAAAGAAATTATGTGAGCCTTCAGAGAAGACAGGCTAATTTACATTTCTAAATAGAATCATAGAATCATACAATAGTTAGGGTTGGAAAGGAGGGTGGGGAAGTAATATCTCTCCAATTTGGTCTCAAATTCTTTTGCTTTATCTTCTAATATATTAGAAACATAAGGACAAGTTAGAAAGATTTTTCATTTATCCCTTTTTCCTCATTCTGTCTTGATTATTTGCTGAATTCAATTATTTTGTCCTAAACTTTCAACTGGCTCATTTGGATCTGTATCAGCAATTTTGAGAAAGCAATGACATAGAAATAACCACTTCATGACATTATTGACTCAAGGTATATTTAATTTACACTAATATACAAGGTACCTTACATTACAGCAATGAGAGAGGAAGGAACATCTGTCTCAACGACAGACAAGTCTTGGCTTGTAAAGTTTATATAGATTTTTTCCTGCCTGTCTCTTGGGGAGATGTTTCATGGCTAAATATCTGACTTTGGGCTGCGCCTAAGTCAGGTATTTGCCTTGAACTAATAAGAATGTTTTCCATTTAGTGGCTCCAAACTATTGCTCTGGCCATCTGGCCACTATTCCTGTACATATTTAAAATATTATTTTCTTGATTTAATGAAAAGAACTATGTGAATAGTAGATTTCAAAGTACATCAGTAATAAAGGAAAACAAATAGCCACAATGAGCATAAATATCAGGTACTGTGAGAATGAAGACCTTGGGCCCGCTGTAGGAGAGGAATTGGCTCGAGACCATCTTAAAAATCTGAACGTGCACAAGTCCATGGGACCTGATGAAATCCATCCGCGGGTCCTGAAGGAGCTCGTGAATGAAGTTGCTAAGCCGCTGGCCATCATATTTGAAAAATCAATGCAGTCAGGTGAAGTTCCCGATGACTGGAAAAAGGGAAATATAGCCCCTATGTTCAAGAATTGGAAAATGGATGACACGGGGAATTACAGACCAGTCAGTCTCACCTCTGTGCCTGCCAAAATCTTGGAGCAGATTCTCCTGGAAGGCATGCTAAGGCACATGAAAATCAACAAGGTGCTTGGTGACAGCCAGCATGGCTTCACGAAGGGGAAATCCTGCCTGTCCAATTTGGTGGCCTTCTATGATGAGGCTACAGAACTGATGGACAGTGGTAAAGCAGTTGATGTCATCTACCTGGATTTGTGCAAAGTGTTCGACACTGTCCCACATGACGTCCTTGTCTCTAAATTGGAGAGACATCAATTTGGTGGATGGACCACTTGGTGGATAAAGAACTGGCTGGATGGCTGCACACAAAGAGTTGTGGTCAATGGCTCAATGTCCAGCTGGAGACCAATAATGAGTGACGTCCCTCAGGGATCAGTGTTGGGACCGGTCTTGTTTAACATCTTCATTGCTGACATGGACAGTAGGATTGAGTGCGCCCTCAGCAAGTTTGCTGATGACAGCAAGCTGTGTGGTTCAGTTGATACATTGGAGGGAAGGAATGCCATCCAGAGGGACCTTGACATGTTTGTGAGGTGGGCTGATTGCCAACCTCATGAAGTTTAACCATGCCAAGTGCAAGGTCCTACACCTGGGTCAGAGCAATCCCATGCACAGCTACAGTCTGGGCAGAGAAGAGATTCAGAGCAGCCCTGCAGAGAAGGAATTGGGAGTGCTGGTAGATGAGAAAATGAATGTGAGCCAGCTTCAGTGTGCGCTTGCAGCCCAGAAAGCCAACCGTATCCTGGGCTGCATCAAAAGGAGCATGACCAGCAGGTCAAAGGAGGTGATCCTGCCCCTCTACTCTGCTCTCGTGAGACCTCACTTGTTTGCAGTTCTGGTGTCCTCAACACAAAAAGGACATGGATCTGTTGGAACAAGTCCAGAGGAGGGCCACAAGAATGATCAGGGGACTGGAGCACCTCCCATATGAAGATCGGCTGAGAAAGTTGGGGCTGTTCAGCCTGGAGAAGAGAAGGCTTCATGGAGACCTCATAGCAGCCTTCCAGTATCTAAAGGGGGCATATAGGGATGGTGGAGATGGACTCTTCATTAGGGACTGTAGTGATAGGATAAGGGGTAATGGGTTAAAGCTTAAACAGGGGAAGTTTAGATTGGATATAAGGAGGAAATTCTTTCCTGTGAGGGTGGTGAGGCACTGGAATAGGTTGTCCAGGGAGGTTGTGAATGCTCCATCCATGGCAGTGTTCAAGGCCAGGTTAGACGAGGCTTTGGGTAATATGTTTTAGAGTGAGGTGTCCCTGCCCATGGCAGGGGGGTTGGAACTTGACGATCTTAATGTCCTTTTGAACCCTAACTATTCTATGATTCTATGAAATATATATACTTTACCAAATACACTTTGACAAAAACACACTTTGCTGTCTCTGTCATGAGTGGGAATCAGCTCTCAGCTAGGATCCCACCCGTTACACTAGGCAATGTCAGGTGCCACTTTATCTCAATAGGCACCTTCAGACAGCTATTCCTTTCCCCTCTTAAGGGCCAGAGGCAAAGGAACAACCCCACTCAGCAGCAGTGCTTGCTTTATTGACCTCAGCTTCTCCCTTTCCTCCATCCCTGCCCTCACATCTGTATGTCTGCCCCATAGCTGCTCCTGTATTGCTGCAATTTCTCTATGCAGCTGCTCGATGACTCAGACCAGGAAAATGACCCACATGAAAAATAATTTGGATTTGGATTTGGTTTTGGTTTTAGTTTTGTTTTTTGTTTTGTTTTGTTTTTCTGTAAAATTATTCTTAATCCAGCCCCCTGGGTTGTACAGACAGTAAGAACTGGACTCTTATGCCACAGTACAGACACAGCCCTTTTAGCTTTTATCTGATGCATGTTGCTCATTTAGTAAACTGCCATCAGCTGATGTCATCTTAAAATGGTATGAATTTACTCCATTTTTTCTCTCAGACAGCACTATGACTGTTAGCATTTTTTCAGTCACTTGCATCTATTCACCTCTCACATTCAGTAGTCTGAGCTGTACTTGCCTCATAAAGCCTCCAAGCATCTGAGACAATTTCCTAAGAGAAGGAACAGAAAGCGAATGCAGTACCCAGTTATGAATTTACTGGCCTGAAAAGCACACGATAAATTTACACCCAACTTTGCACTAAACTGAAAAGCACATAGAAACATGAAAAAAAAATTAAAGTTTTGTCCTTTGAAAGACTGTTATTGTTTAAAATTAAGCTTTTTATCAGCTTGCTTGCCTTATTAGGACTGCATACCTTCTCAGTTCTGTGAACTGGAAGCTAAAAGTTGATTCTGGGCCCATTGAAGCATATGTCTAAACAGCAAATGACAGATATTTCAACACAGAACCCCTGGAAAACAGTTGAGACAAGGTCATTGTAGCTCCCAAGGAACCTCAAGTAGATTTTCCCAATGGGAACTGTTTCAAAATCTTCTTTATAAATGCTGCCTTAAAAAGACAAATGTAAAATTCCAACTTCCCCAAAAGAAGGTAACACTTAAATACCTTCAAAAATAAGTAAAAGTATAAAAGGGTAACCTTCAGTGAATATCATTTAAAAAGCAGTAATCACTTGAGTGTGAAGTTCACCTGTTTTCTTGAGGCATAATGCATTCTACAGGCATAATACATCCATCAGTCAACTGTTTGTATTTACATCTCATTCACAACCAAACCAAAGAAAAAAAAAAAGACACTTTTGAATTTAGGATTAAACACTTACTATCTCTGTTAAGTTAGTAACAATAATCTTATATGTATGTATGACTTGCTTTGAATGATCCAGTTTCTGGACTAATATTAGTTAAAATACCTCCATTGCAATCATAAGAATCACAGAATCACAGAATCCCAAGGGTTGGAAGGGACCTCAAGAGATCATCTAGTGCAACCCCCCTGCAAGAGCAAGGTAACCTACAGTGCATCGCACAGGAACTTGTCCAGGCAGGCCTTGAATATCTCCAATTTGGGAGACTCCACAACCCCCCTGGGCAACCTGTTCCAGTGCTGTGTCACTCATAAGAACAGTGTAATTTACACTTATTTTGACCTCATCCTCTAATCTGAACTTTACCAGCTGAGATGTCTGGGTTTCTAGCTTTGTACTGGATGTTGACTTAAATTATTTCTTTTATTCTCTCTTAACAAACAAATTCAAACTTTGAAATCTGGATCATTCCAAAGTCAGCCACCTGCCATTTGATAAATCCTAAATCATTGGCAAGTTCCTGTGTTCAGCTATAACTTGAATCCTTGCTGTCAGGTGTGGGCAATTATTCATTATGAGGTGGCCTGATGGCTACTCTACATTTGATCAAAGTCACCAGCATACAGTTTAAGAAGTCACAGGCTCAACTGAACTGACAATCCTTACTCCTAATTGAGAGGAAGTACGCTGGCTGTAGCTTCAGGGTGAAGGTTGAATAGAAGAAGAAAAAGTATTTCCTTCATTCATTTATAAGCTGGATTCCATATTGAATGCAATATTGCGGAAATGTGTCTTCAGTTTATGCATTTCCTTTCTGCATTTTTGAAATATGTGTTTATAGCTACTTAAAAGGGAAAACTTTTCAGACATGTAAGAAGTTTTAAGCACGTTTCAGACATGATACAAACCTTTCCTCCTACTCCGGACAAATAGGTTGCGGTAAAAATTGGCTTTAACTGAAAGAAGTGAAAAAGAGCAAAAAATAATCATTAACTTTTTCTTTTAAGACAATGACTTTTTTTTTTTTTTCTTTTTGCAACAGTTTTTCATTCTTATGCGATACCCACTACCAGCTATGCATGTACTTCCTTCAAGGAGAATGTTGAGGTTTAAGAAATATCAAAAGACATGACTACTATAATTTTTTCCCTAGGTGATGGCTTTTTTTTCACTGTTTCTTGAGCAACACACCTGAGAAAATATTTTATTACTGAAAAGAGCAACAGTATAATGCTTCCATGTTCGAGTAACAGTTACACAAAATGTTGTTTTAAGAGTCACAGTTGTTTTGTTGCAATGAGTTTAACAGACACTGAAGTTTATCTAAGACTGACATTCGTTAATAACTTTATCACAAAAAGTGGTTTGTTTTATTAGTCTAGCTAGGGCAAACTTTTAATTGCGTTTTTTCAGGTACTCCACTTTATTTTTTCCTCCCATTTCCAAAACGGAAAGAATATTCCCAAATATGTCTCTTTCTCTAAACAAAGTGATTTTTGTGTGTGTGATTTTTTTCATGTGGTTGAGAAGAAGATGTATGGAAACATTCTGGAAAAAAGGAAAAGGTTTGCTTTTTTCCACTTCAGCTTTCTTCTCTAAAATGTCTTTGATTAGAAATAAACAGATGACATTTTTTCCACTTAATAACACAAAAGGGGTATGTTTAAAATTATTTAAATTAATTTTCTGGATTTATGAGAATAAGACTTGGGACCAAAAGTCTGCAGGAATATGGATCAGACTGAGAAGACATATGCCTGTCTATTGTTGCAGGGTAACAGTGAGAAGCTATTCTACATATCTTGCATTAGACACAGCTGAGGAAGAGTAATTAACTAAACACAGGCAATGCTACCAGTATTCCAGGGAACAGGGTCAGAATTTGAAATTATGTCCACAAATTGGAAACATGTTCAGAAACAATAACCTGAAATTCAATAAGGAAAATGCACTTCAGCAAGAAGACTCAGACACAGTAATTATATATGGGAGAACAATTTGCTCATACAAATTTTCCAAAAAAGGATAACAAAAGAGATTATTTGACTATCAAAATTGAAAGTGAGTCATCACCCATGTTGCTAGAAAAAGACCTCATGTCTTCTATTATATAAACAGAGATACAACCTGAAAAAGACCTGTTGAAAGGCAGTAAGTATGTTAGACTTGAGATAAAGCACAGTTGGAAATGCCATGCTGGAGAAAACTCATGAAGTAATTGTGGAATGTAATTGCAGAAAGATCAGAGGAGAACAGGGAAACAGATCTGAAAAAAAAAGTGGCCTGTGAGGAAAGACTGAAGAACTGATTTAGTTTAAACTGGAGGAAAGTAAGATGAGACAGGAAAATACTGCTGAAATACATGATCAATTTGAAGAGAGAAATAATAACATTTTTACAGTACCGTAACAAATACAATTAATGGGTTTAAATCATGAGTCTGAGACTGAACACTAGGAAAAAATTACGAGTAATATTATGTAATAAGATGAGTATCAGGTACTGAGACTGTGGTAGAAGCTTTCCATCACTGGAGGTCTTTAAAAAAAATTAGGAAAAGATTTGTTATTAGTGTTTCTCAAGATTTGGTCCTGAGCTAGTTCATGTACAAAAGAACACCCTCAAGAACCATTCTCTCAGGCTGGTCTTGATTTTCTGCTACTACATCCAACTTGAATTTCTCCCTGGAAATGAGTCATTGGCAAAGGGCTGAGATCACTGAGAAAGAGGATTACAAAGTGCTGTTTCTGGCCACTTCTGGTTTATTTTTGCTTACTGAATTGTCAGACTTCATAATGCATTTCTTGTCCCCAGAGAAGAGATGACTTACAGTGACCTTATTTCTTCTATGACTTGCCTGTGAGACTGTAAAATCAAATATATTAACAAAAATGGAACAATGGTTACATATTTGCTCTGTGACTATTTCCAGATGAAAGATATTAAAGCAATTTATCAATCAGAATTTATTCTCAGCTTGCCATTCAAATCATTTCTGTGCTGTTTTGTTTCTTGGACATAGTCAGACAAGAACAAGTCTGTGTAATCCCAGGCACAGCTAGAGGTTGGGCAGAGAAGCGATTCAGAGCAGCCCTGCAGAGAAGGACTTGGGGGTGCTGGTCGATGAGAAAATGAACATGAGCCAGCTTCAGTGTGCGCTTGCAGCCCAGAAAGCCAACCGTATCCTGGGCTGCATCAAAAGGAGAATGACCAGCAGGTCGAAGGAGGTGATCCTGCCCCTCTACTCTGCTCTCGTAAGACCTCACTTGGAGTATTGTGTGCAGTTCTGGTGTCCTCAACATACAAAGGACATGGATCTGTTGGAACATGTCCAGAGAAGGGCCATGAGGATGATCAGGGGACTGGAGCACCTCCTGTATGAAGATAGGCTGAGAAAGTTGGGGCTGTTCAGCCTGGGGAAGAGAAAGCTGCGTGAAGACCTCATAACAGCCTTCCAGTATCTGAAGGGGGCTATAGGAATGCTGGGGAGGGACTCTTCATTAGGGACTGTAGTGACAGGACAAGGGGTAATGGGTTAAAACTTAAACAGGGGAAGTTTAGATTGGATATAAGGAAGAGGTTCTTTCCTGTTAGGGTGGTGAGGCACCAGAATGGGTTGCCCAATGAAGCTGTGAATGCTTCATCCCTGGTGGTATTCAAAGCCAGGTTGGACAGAGCCTTGGGTGGCATGGTTTAGCTTGAGGTGTCCATGCTCATGGCAGGGGGGTTGAAACTAGATGATCTTAAGGTCCTTTCCAACCCTAACTATTCTATGATTCTATGATTCTGTGAAGCACTGAGATTTTCCTGAGACAGGTTTTGGTTTACTTTTCCCTTCTAGGAGTGCTTGAGCTATTTTTGCCTGCATAGCACTTTTTTGTCTTTGCACATCTCTCAGTGCTATATAAGCAGTGCTAGTTAAGGAACTATAATTTGAAGTGGAATGAGGAATGTAACTAGCTGGAAAGAAAAAATGTTTTGTCTTCAGATGGATTATCTTCCCAATCCACTTTAGAAAGTGGCTGTGGAAACATTTATTCTGAAGTTGCTGTGTGTGGTTGAGAGAAGGAAGAAATTGCTTAATTAAGCATGGTCACTGAAGACATCCATAAGGAAAAACAGCCTCTGTAAGATAGACTAAAAAAAAACAAACCAAAACAACAGTTACATATAGAAAATAGAGCACACAAAGCTCTGTAAATACCTTATGAAATGCCATGAGTAGCTTTTAAGCAAGTCCTTCTACTGTGTGAATCTATTGCTAATCCTCACAGCTGCCTCTTTTCACTCTGGCTCTTGTAGGTATTTTGCTAATAAATGAGAACAAAAGGGCTATTCTTCTATACTTTAACATATACAGGTTTAATGTTTATCTTGAGCAATGATTTCTTACACGTTAATCAGTATCCAGGATATACAGGTTAAGCGATACTCTTCAAATCACAGAGGTGGGGCAGTGTTTCAAGCATTTTACAAGTACTTCAAAGCCACCAAGCAAACAAGCAAGAGTAGGAGGGAGACTTCACAGTCCAAGTCCATTAATTAATAAAGTACTGCTTTGCTCTTACTACTGAGACAAAAAATCTGTTGTTCATAACCAGAATTGTGCAACAAATATGTTTGGCTTGCCTTGGTGGACCACAAGCTGTCCATGAGCCAGCAATGTGTCATTGTAGCCAAGAAAGCTAGTGGTGTCCTAGGCTGCAGCAGGAAGCTCATAGCCAGAAGGTTGAAGAAGGTGATCTTCCCTCTAGCTCTGCCCTGGTGAGGCCTTACCTGGAGTACTTTGTCCAATGCTAGGTTTCCCAGTACAAGAGAGACATGCGGCTCCTAGAGCAAGTCCAGCAAAGGGCTACTAGAAAGATTAAAAGTCCTCATGTAAGGAAAGGCTGAGGGATCTGGGCCTGTTCAGCCTGGAGAAATGAAGGCTCAGGGGGGAATCTGATCCATGTCTAATAAGTATCTGAAAGGAGGGTGTCAAGAAGATGGGGACAGACTCTTCTCAGTGATGCCAACCAAGCAACAGGACAAGGGGCAACAGGCACAAACTGAAGCACAGGAAGTTCCACCTGAACAGAAGGAAGAACTTTACTGTGAGGGTGCGTGAGCACTGGGGTAGTTTACCCAGAGAGGTTGTGGATTCTCCTTACCTGGAGATACTCAAGAGCTGTCTGGACACAGTCATGAGCAATGTGCTCTGGGTGATGCTGCTTGAGCAGGGAGTTTGGACTATATGACCTCTGATGGTGCCTTCCAACATTAACCATTCTGTGATTCAGTGATTCATCAAAACTTCGTCTCTATGTTTGCTACACGAATAATGTCTTTCCATATTTCTCTTTCTTTACTCCTGACCCAGCACGCAAGAGTGTGGCCACTGCAACCTGAAAAATAACTTGCAAAATATGAAAGAACACCTGAATATAACTAATGTCAATCACATACTATTTTTGGATGTTTCTTTTCCTTCAGTTTCAGTTGCCCTACTCAGTAAGTCCATAGCATGAGAAACAGCTAATACCTCTTTCCTTCATGTTTCATCACAATGCTACACTCTAAAACGTGTGGGTTAACTTGCATCAGACCCGTTGTCCAAGGCAGAAAGTGTAAGGTAAGCAGAGGCCCTGCTTATTTATGTCCTGTACTATATGTTTCTGTACTAAATATGTCCTGTACTATGTTTCTATGGCATCTGTTTTCATAATCTATGCTGGTAAAACCTGCAGCATATGCAATTAAATCCTGTCATGAGCTCACTGAGGCCTCAGAAGAGACAGGTGTGGAAGTGAGGACAGGACATGACATTAGAGAGCCAAAGTTTTACTGTCTTATGTATGACTGACAAATCCCTGAGCGCTTGGGGAAAAATAAAGTCTGAATGTGCTGGGAAGCAACAAAGATAAAATATAAGCTGATGTGTTGCAAAATTCCTTTTCTAGCATGCCATATTGCTCCATGACTGTGCCCATGCTCTCTGTGAGGATGGATGTTACGGCCTTGAAAGCAGCACATAGCCCCACTCTGGAAACAGCTGTCACATTAAAGACCCAGAGCAAACACCTTTCAAGGACACAATTTGTCCTGCTTCCTTCACAGTCTTGGTTGTGTTCCTGTTGCCTGTGAATTACCAGAGTTGTGAACCCTTTTCCATGTTTACATGTACAACTTTTTAGGGGAAATAAACTCTATTTTTCATAAACAGTGAAAAACCCATGGTTGCACTTTTCTGCCAGCATTAGCTTTTAGATGAACATTGAAACTGAAATATAAATCAGTTAGGACAGGCATGTTTTGAGGAGTTCCATAGAGGAGGGATTTTTTAGGACACATTTATGAAACTAAGATAAACAGCAGTACCCTCAGGAAAGCTGGACAAATGTCTGCTTCCTGGCTGAGCCAGGGGAGCAGTAATGATTTTTGTTCTAGTTAACTTAAAGCACATACATTCAGTGAAAAAATAAGGTGACATGCAACAGCTGGTCAAATGAAGCTAGAAAGTTGCTGATTTGGGATTTCTACTGCTTTAAGTTATTTTTCTTGTCATAACTGTAGTGACTCTTCATGTAAATAGACAAAGTAACTAAAGAGACACAGAAAAGTCTGTGGATAAACATGTTTCATGACATGATCAATAGTGATATACTAATGAAACCACAACCTGTACCTAACTCAAGGTGAATTCAGCATTTCCTGTTTATTGCTTAAACTCCAGAGGCTTTTACAAGCTTGAAGAAATTCCTATTTAGGTCATTCAGCTTTCCACAGAGGGTTGTATGTTTTCTAATATATGGGTCAGTCTGCTAATTCATGCACTGCATGGTAAGAACAACGAAAAAAAAAAGCCCTTAGAAAAGATATATGTATTCTACACTAGCTCATGCCCTACCAGCTATCAATGAATGGAAGAATGGTTCAGGAGCACACTGCTCCTCAGCTGTACATGAAGTGCAGATTCTTTGTACAAGAACCACAGGCACAACAGGCTAGTTAACTGCTTTTTTTTTTCTGGCAACAGCAGCTCTGAATAAAATGTTCACCATGGCTGACATTCAGGGTGGAGCAGCTTTTCCTCAGCTCAGTACATGTCTCTCTCTAAGCACACAACTCCTGTGTCAATCTGTGTACTTTCTACACAGACCTCGTTTTGCATGCGTTGGCCCTCCTGAGCGGTGGGTGTTCTCTTGCCTTGCTGCTATGAATGAAATCATTGACATTACACTAGGAACTATTTTTATAACTTTTGGCAGCAAAGTGGGAGTTTCAAAATATAAACTAGTCTAACAAAGCATCTTATAAACTCATAGAACTGTATTACCAGCCCTGAAGGGAACAAAAAAATTATTCAGATTTCCAGGAGCTCTCAGTGACACTATTAGCATTTGTTTTCACTTAAGTTATCTTAAAAAACTAATTTTGTTAAAAAATTATTAGGGATAGATACGGATGTACATAACTTTATGCAGCCATTTTTGGCATACTAATGAAGGTAACCAAAAGGTCAAATTACATATTTTCTAGTATTTTCTTATTTGTCCACACACTATTAGAGCTAATTGAAAAAGAGAAAAAGAATAATTGGGTTTTTGTGGAAAAAAAGTATGAAAGGTAGCATTTTGAAAATCTAACATTAATAAGTAAATGTGTTCTATGATCATGCTTAAATTGTACTGCTAAGAGAATGACGATGACATTCTGAAGCTGAAGATGACAATGACAGTGAAGCTGAAGATCTAGAAATGCTTTTTCACTAAACATTATGAAAGCAGCTCAATTATCTTCAAGTGAGTATGAACACTTCCTTTAGGGCAAGGAAGGACAAATGGAAAGAAAACTGTGACAACTCTGACCAAATGAGGGGTGTGACCCTGGAGGTACCTCTCGCTCTCTGATAACTACCCAGAGAGCCCAAACTGCAAGGCTACACTAGGCAGTTAATTGATATATGCAGGCAAATTAAATTTCAGTTTAATGGTCTGTTTATATCACTTTAGCAATATGAACCTTATATCACCAACTTTTGAAAAATTTGGAAAAGGAAATTCTTGATAAGGAGATACCATATAGGCACCATTTGGCTTCACATTTATCCAAACCCCACTGGCCAAAAACATGAGGCTGTATTCTGCTGCTCTGTCTCCATTAACCTCTACTCACAAAACCACACTATTATTCACCCAAGGGGCTGATCATGTTGACAGTTCCCATTAGCCTTGGAGAGTTATTTAAGATGATAACTTCCATTTCTGCAGTTGTGATTTCCATGGAATAAGACATTCATTAGAGAGGAGATAAAGTCTAGCTAAGGGTCGTACAATATTAGTTGAAGCGTGTCCCTCATTTTCAGGGTTGAATCAGGTGCAGGGGGAAAAGGAGTACAGGCAAGTAGGAGACTGGGACAGGCAGTCTTGAGCTTCTTGCTGAGGAAGGGTGATGTCATTGGAAAACTGGCTTGGTTCTAAAATTGTGTAAAAAATAAGTGAATTTGACACATAAAGGTGGAACAAAAAGTCTGAACTTGCTGATGACACAGTAGAATCTTGTGGGTCACCCATTTTTATCTGTATTAGGCTATGATTGATGCCAAAAAGACACAAAGGAAGAACTTTTCTTGATGAAATACCTTACCTTCTGAACTGCTCTCAGGCCTGTTATCTACCTAGCCACTGTGTGCTTTCAGAAAATAAGTGTTCCTGTCTCTACATATCTTCGACATAATCATCCTTATCAGCTGCTGAGTTAAAGACAGCTAATCTTCACCTTAAAATAATAGGAAAAGAATAAGGAAAGAAAAAAAATCAAACATTAACATAAATAAAAAATGGCTGATAAATGTTTAACTTACGTTAATAGGCTTAGGGGGTTTATTTTATTTTCAATGGAAGGTATACCTGAGATATTTGAACAATTCAGAAAAATCCAGTCTTCTGTGATTATGAAGCATCATGTTTAATTCAAGTTTTCAGTGGAAAATTTCATTAACTGGAGACAAATCAGCTATGTATCCTTTTAAGAATAGCCATAAGCGATGGGTTTTCATGTACTACTATAGTTTATGTCCATGTTTCCCTTTGTACTATTGCATCCAAGGCTACATTCCAGTAAACCAGAAAATAAATCAGAATCCACAAGACTGGGAAGGAATGCAAATAATATCCCTTTTAAACAATGGCCATGTCAAATCCAGTAAAGGAACTTGATATTTTTCTAAAGACAAACGCTAATATTATCTACCTACTTCAAACATCTGTTGGGAGGGAGGAAAAGAGAAATTTATTAAAGATCTATACAAGCACAGATAAGAACATGATATACAAAAACATATAAATGGCAACAAGAAAGACAGCTACATGAAAACCATATGTAGAGCTATGAGGCATGAGCTGTGTTGGAAGGACAACTGTGAAAGTTTTTGGAAGACAGTTTCCTAGTGAGATTAGGAAAGTAAAACTGTGGTTTGTTATAACTTCAGTCACGCACACTGCCCATGACCTGAATGAACCTTTTCATGGCTTAATCCCAGCTGCCAACTAATCCTCACACAGCCACTCAGTCTCTTCCCCTACAGTGGAATAGGGGAGAGAATAGGAAGAATAAAAGCAAGAAAACTTGTGAGTTTAGATAAAATCAGTTTAACAGGTTAAGCGTAAGACACATGAGCATCAAAAGGAGCGTGACCAGCAGGCTGAAGGAGGTGATCCTGACCCTTTATTCTGCTCTCGTGAGACCTCACTTGGAGTATTGTGTACAGTTCTGGTGTCCTCAACATAAAAAGGACATGGATCTGTTGGAACAAGTCCAGAGAAGGGCCACGAGAATGATCAGGGGACTGGAGCACCTCCCATATGAAGATCGGCTGAGAAAGTCGGGGCTGTTCAGCCTGGAGAAGAGAAGGCTGCATGGAGACCTCATAGCAGCCTTCCAGTATCTGAAGGGGGCATATAGGGATGCTGGGGATGGACTCTTCATTAGGGACTGTAGTGACAGGACAAGGGGTAATGGGTTAAAACTTAAACAGGGGAAGTTTAGATTGGATATAAGGAGGAAATTCTTTCCTGTTAGGGTGGTGAGGCACTGGAATAGGTTGTCCAGGGAGGTTGTGAATGCTTCATCCCTGGCAGTGTTCAAGGCTAGGTTGGATGAGGCCTTGGGTTGTATGGTTTAGGGCGAGGTGTCCCTGCCCATGGCAGGGGGTTGGAACTTGATGATCTTAAGGTCCTTTCCAACCCTAACTATTCTATGATTTTATGATTCTATGAGCTAGGAATACAAAACAAGGAATTCATTCACCACTTCTTATCGGCAGGCGGATGTTCAGCCATGTTCAGAAAAGCTCCATCACACATCATCCATCATCCATCACAGCCTGCTCCATGGTGGGGTGGGATGAGAAAAGGCCTTGTTTCTGTGTAAACAGTGAACAGTATTAAGTAAAACATCCCTGTATTATCAACACTGTTTTCAGCACAAATTCAAAACGTCACCCCATACCAGCTACTATGAAGATAATTAACCTTATCCCAGCCAAAACCAGCACAACCTTCAAAACCTGAAGCTGAGGTGAATAAAGTAACTGTTTGTTTGTTTGTTTGTTTTTTCACTTGGCCTAAAGTGTAGCACTTAGTGGAATGGTACTTCAGGTGTTTTCATGTCACATAAGCACAAGCAGCTAAGTTACTAATCCATTTAAGGAACCTCAAGTCCCTGCAACTCACCCCTCTCATTTACTGGAAAAGAGACAAACATTTGATTCTTGAAGTTATCTCAAATCTCTTTGCATGCTTCAAATCAGGCCACTTCATAAGAAAATGTTCTCACTCTTTTGAAGGCAAGAAGACAAGGCTGCAATTTAGCCCAGTCTTCTGACTCGCTTGAATGCAAAACCACCCCAAATATTTTCTTAGTTCTTATGCTTCCAATTCTTATAATAGTCATCTGGTTTACAGAATTCTTTGGGGCTTTACTCTGTTTTATTTACTGGTAGACAGATTTTCCTAATCTACATTGTGTTCTTGCACCAGATTTGAGTTTGAAATGCAGGTGTGGGAATAGATGTAAACAGATGATTTCTAGATTCTGTCACATCCTGTTATTCAAGTATGTGGGGAAGGGGACGGAGAGGTATATCTGACTGATAGAATCTTTAAGAGTAGAAGTTCTCCCTTTTGGTTTTCAGATTTCCGTATGGAACTGACCCTAACACAGAAGATAACCACTTTTTATTCTTTGCTATTTGTTGTTTTGTATCTTTAGGTACACAAAAAGCAGTTGCAACGACCAGGCACCACCTCGCAAGCTCTGTATCTCTCACTTTGTGGCTGAAAACATGCAGTTTACAAAACAAAATTTGCCATTTTGGAATTAAGAAAAAAAAAAAGTGGACTCTTTCTGGTTTAATATGAATTAACTTAAGTATAAAAATGTAATGCAGACAAGTAAGGCTGAACTTTTGTGCTATGTCACCATATAGAAACATTACAGATCAATCTGCACAGGAAACAACTGTTACCTAGTAACCTCAGCATTCTAATTATGTCTGGCGGCTTACGTACAGAGAAAATTTTTAATCACAGTGGTTTCACAGCTCCTCTGCTAACATCGTAATATTAACTGAAGGTCTACCGAATTTTACTTTCAAGAGTCTGGATGAGATGCTTAATGAATCGTAACATCAAAGACTGCCAATAAATCACACTTGAAAAGAAATCTCATTTCTGTAGAAGAAATAACTAAGAAGCAGGCCTAGTCCTTTTCACTTCCAGCAAAGAGGTTTTTATTTCAGTGAATTCCAAACAAAAGCAGCTATTTTCCAGCAGAATAATTATGCAAAATAAAACTGACTATTATATTTACCAAAATCTATAGCATTTGGATTAACTCCACACAAGAAGTCCTTTGAAGTGTGCTTCAAAAGTGGAAAAAAATGGATTTAGGTCTGCACAATTTACACTCCAGAGATAGATTGAAAATAAGCGATTTTTAAGCAATTCACCTTTTAAAACCAGGAAAACAATTAACATAACACTTCCTTTGATGGATGTCCCAGTGTGCCGAACATTGCCAAACCCCCTTCCAGCATTCATATTGAAAAGGCGTTTTTGTTAGCTGAATTTTAGGCAAGCCAACGTTATTTTTGTTTTCAGTTATTTGATGGTGTTAGTGAAATTGTAATTTTTTTCTACAGTGATCTATTTTGTTCCCTTCCTCTGCCACATCTACTATAAAGCAAGGAGTAACTGCTGTACAGTTAATAAAATACCTATGCCGGACTGCTTCCCAAGGACACTTTTTGTAGTAACTGCCTTTTATCAGATCCCTTCAGCCTCTCCAGAGCAATTCCATTCCCATTTCCTTCCCAAGACTCTCTGATCAAGAAAAGAAAATATCAGCTGGTTTTCACAGCCTGCACTAAAGCCTTGTTCATGGTACAGTACTGTGCAATTCCTCTCTTTTGACAAAGAGACACTGGAGGTGTGATTACTAGGGGAATCATTAGCAGTCTTCACTGAGTAAACACCAATTGATCACAGGTAAATGCAGCTAGATTTTCATCAGGAATTAATCTTTAATTTACCCGTTTTTCTCTCTACTATACATACAAACGTTCACATATCATTTTTGGCAACGTGAAAAACTATTTCCAGCCTCTCCATTCACTACAGAGGAAACTGGTAATAAAGTTTAAGGCAAAATACTACTAAACTGCCAAAACCCCACTGTAGTTTGTTTTTAAACCTTTCTAAAGCAGTAAAAAAAGACCCACTGTGTTGCTTTTCCATATATGTAGTTATTTACTCAAAATATTCCAGTGTGCTCAATCACAATGCATCTCCACAGCTGAACACTAGGCCACTGAAAGACTCATTTCTGTTTCTAGCTTACCACCCCCTTTTAATGCTCATTTCTTGTTTGCCTGTTGCAGGGGAACGACAGAGAAAAGTTACAGCATGTGACAAGAAGTGTCTTACAGAAGTGAACATGAACTGAATGGCATGTTAGTGAAGTCAACCAGTGAAACCTTCAGAATTCAACTATATTATTCCCACTCATTTCCACACACATTAGGCAAATCCTTTAGTGGCTTTCGAGGCCAGTCTGGCAGGAAACATGAATCAAGGACTTTTAACAATCCTATTAAATGATATCTTCAGTTATAGATAGTCTGCACATAATAAAACATTCCTCCTCAAGTTTTCCACCTAGCCAGGAGGTGCTATCCAAAATGTACTTAATATTTCTACAGATGTTAAGTACAAGTAAGCAAATCCATCGCATATGATCAGTGCAATTTTTCAGATGTGTTCAAATTGTCAATGTCCCAAACTATTTTCAGACCCTTCTATTAACTTATACTGAAGGTAAAGATGGAAAAGAAAGAAAAGCAGTCTGTTTTTCAAAGCATGTAACTACTCTGGCATTTGGTATTGCCTCAACATGGCTGTGGGCAAGCAGCTACTCACAGACTTAAAGACATTCTGTGAATTTAAACTATAATTTTGGAAACAGCTTGCTGCTTATGCATTGAAAACTAATACTGGGGTTTTCCAGTGTGCTGTTCATTTGCTGGAAAACTTGTCTCTCCCTCACATAAAGCCAGAAATGCTCTTTTTTTTCTTGTTTTCCAAAAGAAGAATGGTACACTGAATGACAAAATAAGCAAGTCAATTTAAAGAGCTGAACAGCAAAAAAACCCTCAGTCATTCTTCTTTGAAAGACTGGGATCTGGGAGTGTGTAGATGGGGAGGTTCACTCCCAGAAGCAGGTCATTGTAGGATCAGAAAAACACTAGTGTTCACATATGGGAATCAGTGAGAGAATCAGCAGGAGCAAAGTACACTACTGAAATATTTGACCCCCTGAGCCATATGTATAACAAATACTAAAACATGAACAAAAGCATTTTGACTTTTTTTTCATTTTGCAAATAGAAACAAGATTTTAAAAAATGCAGTAGAATGTATTTTGATTTGGAAATGAAAAGAAAATTATATACCATATATTTAAAAAAAAATAATGTAATTCTTTGGGCTTTTTTAATTTTTCTCAAAATATTTTGTTCATTAAAAAGCTGTGCTTCAAAGTTTTTTTGGAAGAAAGGTGTTGTTTTTTTTTAAACCAATGCAATCTCACCCTTAATGTTATGCAAAAATGCTACTTCAAATCTCTATTAAGCAGGAAAAGATTGCTTGTTTATAGGAACTTTTCTTATTAATATTATTAGTGAATTTATACAGGCTTTGGCAATTATTAAGCAGAATGGCAAAGCAACTTGTTTTTACTGGAAAAGCTGATTATTTCTCTAGGCTATCAGATAAGTAGAAATAGAGAAGTAAATTAAACTGAAAATATTCTCCTGCTTTGGGGTAATGCACTTTCTTGGTACTTTGGTTTCCATAGACCATATTTTTGAGGGGCAAGGATCATTGTCAGGGTATTTTTACTATTTTGTTATATAAACTGCCCAGCTTTTTCAAGATTTTCATACTTAAGGATCTTTTCACACCTTCTCAAAAAATAAGATCATAAATTTAATTTACAAGATACCTCCTTCTTAAAATTAACAGGAATGGTTTCTTGGAGTTGTCTCCTTTTTTTAATTATTCCTTCTAGCACCATGTTCAGGTGGTCAGATTTTGTTTTGTGAGTAATGACATGTGGCTTCAATATCACAGGTGAAACACCCTCTTTGCCTTTTTCATTTTCCTTTGGATCTCAGGAGAATCATCTACATGAGGACTCCGCTGAAAGTGATACAACTTTATGAAATGTTTTTTCTTCCCCAGAACACATTATTCTACTAAAACTACAAAGCATCAAAGATGACTCATCTGAATCCAGATCTGCTCTTGTCACCAGGTTATCAGCCAGGACTACTGCACCCATTCATATATGTTGTTAAGATTTCAGAAATCCATATATGACTTGGCAATCTAATCCAAAGGTATTGGTTTTGTCACTTTTATCAACAGACGCATCATCCACTTTTTTTTTTTTTTTTTGATACAGAAGCATTAATGTGTTGAAGATTTACACTGAAAGCTACTTTAACGAATTCCTGGTTTTCTGTTAGAAGTCCACCTACATCCTACAGTTTTCACAAGTCATTTTTCTTTCTATGTACTTTCCAATGCAGTACATACTTTAAAGCTGAAATATCCGTACAGTCCTTTCCTGAGCATGTTTTTGTTTTCTTCTTTGTCTCTTTGATTTCTGAGTCTAGATTTCCCAGATCTGTGACTTCTCAGTCTAATAACAGCATTGTTTCAATTTTGTTAGCTAAGACATTCCTTCACATTTGAAATGTATCTGTGTCGTGTGAATACTGTCAGATGACAATACTAAATCACTCTTTAAATCACTTCAGCACGACCAAAGCAGTGGTAAGCTAAAGAAAATAAAATACATAAAAATATCAGTCTTTGGTGTGGCCTGGGAGATGCTAAAAGTAATATTAAAGCCATAAGAAACTCATATACCTGAAACACAGCACAAGAAGGTGACTTGCATATCTCTGTTTTTTACAGAAAAAATAAATTATTGGGGTTTTTTCTCTCCAAATCGAGGTTTATTTTGATTAATCATTTAAGAGATTACTGAAGAAATTAAAGCAATATCACACATGCAAGTTACATTTGACACATACAGAAGTGTTTCTAAGATCTCAAGATGAGGCCATGTGATCACCCTGCTCCATGCACAAAAGCAGGTCCATATTTATTTCTGTGTGCAAAAATTATCACAACCTAAGTCTTTGCCTGATAAGTTTGCAAATACATGAGGGTCATAACCTGAAAATTTGACTGGTAGCATAAAAACAGTCAAAAAGATACCTGAAAAATTAGCTGATACTGCAATACTTTCATTTTAGATTTCAATAAAGAGCACAATACATGTAAATTCTGATGGCTGTATAACTCAAAAGTACATTGGAACTGGGAAAATGATATAAAAATTCATGCCAAAACCAAATTAGATTAACTGCAAAAAAAAAAAAAACAACACCTCATTTAGTACCCATTTTTTTGTCTTAATGAAATGTATTTTCCTTAGAAACTGAACAACAGTGCTACCCTGTATTATCATGTTATTTGTTCATTCTACAGTTTTAAAAACCTAGATCTAATTAGAACAAACTTGCAAATGATGCTGGTGATTTATCTAATTAAATAGTTATTTTATCTGCACTTTACTTTTTAAACAATTTACTGCCCTGTAAATCTGCCTTTTATTTGCCATTGCATTACTGAGTGTTTTAAAAAAGAATGTTTTTAACATTTCTGATGGCTGGAGAGTAGATTTAAATAACGTTTTGAAAACCCTTTCTATTTTAATAGGCTAATTCCCAACAAGGAAAATACATGATCCACCCAGTCCACAGACAAAATATTTCTGTCACAGTTCACGCCTGTCACAAATGTCCCTTACATTCAGTTATTCTCTATGTTGCAAAAGAAATGCACATCCTTCAGATAAATAATTTCAGAGATCCAAAGGTAAGGTCCAGATGAGCGCTTCAACTTGTGCTTCAAATGAGCACTTCAGACGGTGCAAATTAGGCAAATTACAGCCTCTTTATGAAGGAGAAAAAAAAACACAAACCAAACCAAACCAAACCAAACCAAAAACAAGGAAGAATCCACACCCAGTTCCATAGACGAAGAGCACTTAAAATTTCTTAGAAACAGTATTTCGCTTCCTGAAATTTTAATCCAGAAGTTTGGCAATTTTATGGTGAGCAGTCACAGGAATCTATCTCCTCACCTCATTTATGACCTGTAAATTAGTCAGCCTTACACTGAAATCTGGCTGCAATCACTCCAAAAGCATGGATTCCATTGGGAACACCTCTCTCAGCAGAAGTCATTGTTTTACTCCTGTTTCATCCACAACTGGTGTACCTCAAGGATTAATAATGGGTCAGTCATTTTTAACTTTCTCATTAGTGACCTGGATGACAGGGTGCACTTTCAACAAATTTGCAGGTAACACAAACCTGAAGGAGTGACAGATATACCAAAGGGTTGTGCTACCATTCAGAGGGACCTCAACAGGCTGGAGAAATGATTGGGCAAGAACCTCCTGAAGTTCAATGAAGGAAAAGTTCTGCATCTGGGATGAAACAACCCTGTGTGTTTGCATATGCTGGAGACAGACCAGGTGGAAAGCATCTTGACAGTCCTTATAAACAAGCTGATTATGAGCCATGAGTGTATTCTCACTGCAAAGGAGGCTAACAACCCTCCTGGGCTATAAAAGAACAAGAGTTGCCAGCATGCTGAGGAGATTTACCTTCTCCTCAACACTGGTGAGACAAAACATCTGGGATGCTAAGTACATGTTTGGGTTCTCCAGTAAAAGAAAGACATGGCTTCATTGGAACTTGTCCAGTGAAGGGCAACAAAGCTGATTGAGTGTTTGGAGCACCTTTTGTATGTAGAGAGGTGGAGAGAGCTGGAACTGTCTAGCCTGGAGAAAAGAAAGCTTAAGAGGGATGTGCCTGAGGTTATAAATACCTGATGGGTACAAGACATCAGATCTTGAGATGTTTTGTCAGTGGTGTCCAAAGATAGAGCAAAAGGCAATAGGCAAAATCTGAAATACAGGAAATTCCATTTAAGAAAAGTTTCAGTGTAAGGATTGTCAAACACTGGGATAATTTCACCACAGATACTGTGGTGTCTCCATCCATGGAGATATTCAGAACCCAAGTGGGCATAGTTGCCAGCAACCAGCTGTAGCTCAACAAGCTCTAAGCAGACTAGACAATCTCCAAAGGTATCTTCCAACCTCAGCTATTTCATTATTCCGTAAGTTTTGGGTCACTGTAGATGGCAATATTCTACTGATTATTCCCATCGCTACTGCTTAGGTTCAGGCAGTAACAAAAGGATTTATTCCATGTGGACCTAACAAATTCCAGACACATGGGCAAGCTACAGATGCCTGACTCACTGCAGAGAACATGGTTAGGTGTGGCCAGTTCTTATTCAAGTAACTACTCTGTAAATTAAATTGCAGGTTATTGCTATCTCTGACACAAATCCAAAGCCCACTAAACTCTTACATCAAATTAAACTATTTTTGAATCTGAAACTTTCATTCTTATAATTAATTTGAGTTAAAAACAAAACCCAGCAATTAAATTATTTCTTATTTTAAATAAAATGTCAAACTGCATAGCTGATGGTTCTACCAATGCATTTGTTTTCCTCATGCCCTTTCCTGTTACATCAGTTAATATGTTGTCATGACAATTTTTTTCATCATTCAGGAATTTTGATAATCTTACAATTATGGGGTGTGGATTGGGAGATATAATTAGACATGCTTTCGGAGTAGGGAAGAAGTAGATTATAAAAACTTAAAATATTACCAAAAATTGCACTGAAACTGAAAGTTATTATGGGCTGTGTGATATAGACAATCTGATATACAACATGAAAAAGGCAACTGAGGCTATCAATTCATATAGTACAAAAAGATGTATTAACTGTAATTAAGGTTGGCTTATTTCTTTTTCAACTTAACTGGCCTCTGAAACAGCAGAGTTCCATTTATTACTTACTGTAGCAAAAAAAAATTATAATGGAAGAAAATGGTGATTATAAGGACCTAATATACAGTTCTACTCATGGTGTGCTGTATTTTCAGGATGAATGAGATGCAGAACATTTTAATTGCTCTTTCTTAATGTATGGTTTTCATCCTCACATTAAATTCAATGTTAATTTTGTGAACTGTCTTTGAATTTGACTTAGACATTTCACTTGAGTATTCTTCTGTCATTATAGGTTAATCTTGCTTCATCTCTCTTTGTATGCACAAGTTCAAGTGCCAGACTATATTAAAAGATTTTTTAAAATTTGCTGTAACATTTTTCATGTCATTGTGATAGAGAACACAAGAAAAAGTTGTCATAAGTAAAAGAATTTTAATTTATCAGCAGGTTTCCTGGAATTGAACTTTTCCCCAAGATTCTGATTTATAGCCATATGCAAGTACCTTTTCTCTCTGTATTGTCATATTTTCTCTCAACTCAGTAGTAGCACTCACCTGCAAAAAAATTCTATGCCTTTCTAAATATTCTCAACATTTTAGTACTGGTAACTCTTACTAATAAGATCATTAGATGCATTTCATAGGGATGGTGCACTGGAAAAAATACAACAAAGAATTATTATGGCACGATTAATTTTACTGGTGAAAGTTACTTTCACATTTGTGTTATAACTAGAAGCATAGATAGTAGAATTCATGTAAAGAAGAGAGGGAGAATTTGGGAGAAACTTTATTCATAGGATCATAGAATAGAATCACAGAATAGTTAGGGTTGGAAAGGACCTTAAGATCATCAAGTTCCAACCCCCCTGCCGTAGGCAGGGACACCTCACACTAAACCATATCACCTAAGGCCTCGTCCAACCTGGCCTTGAACACCACCAGGGATGGAGCATTCATAGCCTCGCTGGGCAACCTATTCCGGTAGCTCACCACCATAACAGGAAAGAATTTCCTCCTTATATCCGATCTAAACTTCCCCTGTTTAAGTTTTAACCCATTACCCCTTGTCCTATCACTACAGTCCCTAATGAGGAGTCCATCCCAGCAGCCCTATAGGCCTCCTTTAGATACTGAAAGGCTGCTATGAGGTCTCCACGCAGCCTTCTCTTCTCCAGGCTAAAAAGCCCCAACTTTTTCAGCCTATCTTCATATGGGAGGTTCTCCAGTCCCCTGATCATCCTCGTGGCACTCCTCTGTACTTGTTCCAACAGATCCCTGTCCTTTTTACATTGAGGACACCAGAAGTGCACACAATACTCCAAGTGAGGTCTCACAAGAGCAGAGTAGAGGGGCAGGATCACCTCCTTCGACCTGCTGGTCACGCTCCTTTTGATGCAGCCCAGGATACGGTTGGCTTTCTGGGCTGCAAGCACACACTGAAGCTGGCTCATGTTCATTTTCTCATCGACCAGCACCCCAAAGTCCTTCTCTGCAGGGAAACATTTCCATATTTCACATGGAAATAAATAAAATAACATGGAAAGAAATTAAATGACTGAAAATTTGGGCAGAAGAAAAGCTGAAGAAAAAGTAATCTTTTTAGGAAGAACAAAGCTGACGTATTTTTGTTTTATTTCCTGACACTGTGATTTTCAGGACTGGATGCCCTGTCTGAATGCTTAGATTTGTCACAACAGTAGACAGAAGGTTACACTTCCAGTGGTGTTTCAGTTTCTTTAATTTCTCACTATGGATTTTGCTGTTAAAATTCATAGTTAAATTTATAATTTTCTCATAATGTTGTTATGTGTTATTTAATTAATGATCTTATGGTGGGTTGTGGTGGTGTTGTTTTTTTTTTAATATAACAAAACAACAGGATTTTTCCATTCTTTTTGGTGGTGGTTGGCTAACTTGAAACTTCATGCTTTTTTATAAAATATCTTTCTACCACAATGTGCTGTAGCAGCAAAATCAATAGTACGAAGACAATAATTTTCCTGCTGTATGGGGCCAAGCAGTTTACACTAATACTAAGTGGCAGGCAGGTTCTTCAACAGGATGGAGTTATTACTGACGATTGGAGTTCTTAAAACTATTTTCTTTTTATAACAGCAACACCTAAAGTTTAATGTTATTAAAGCTCCTAAGTCATTGAGGCAGTGAGGGGACTGAATAGCAGGCCTACTTATGGTCAACACAGAGATGACCCTCCTGCAACAAACAAGTTTCTGCATCAACTGTGTCTTTAGAAGGGCCTTAACTAACTCAAGATCAAAACAATCCCCTAAATTACCTTTTAACATGTGTTATGCTTATCGTAACACTTGAGGAAAGCAGCAACGGAGTTGTTTAAGAAGCTGTTGCATGAACAGCTGGCTTGGGGCTGGACCTCTACTTCCAGCACTACCTTTAGACATAGGAATTTTCTTCTGGCAGAGCAACAGGTCTCATCACACAATACACAGACAGTGCTGAGAGGAAACAGCTCTGAAACATATGCCTTTCTGTGCACTGAACACATAAGGTCACAGGCAATTGATTTTTCATTATTTTTCACAGAGTTGTACCTTTAGAACTGCCTCACAGAACAGACAGCATAGGAACTATAAATCACATTAATAACAGTTTATTCTGGCTAGACTTGGGAAATGGCATATTGTTCCACCATCCTTACTAGTTTCCTTCAAAAGCATGATAAACTAAACTGAGGTTTCATTCTTGTTTAGCAATATTATTACCATGTAATAACTGAAAGCTTGAAAATAATTTTTTTCAAGTACTCAGGAAAATGTCTGGTCAAATCTAACCTATTTATTATGGTAAGATTAAGCTTATGAAATACCCTTTTCTCAGACATGTAGTTGTGTCAATTAAATTTTAAATAGAAGACAATAACAGATGAACATTGATTTGACAGCAGCATTGTGCCAAAATAGCTCAAGACTATGCTCTTTGAAAGCAAAGAGAAAAAAGTATGAAATCTAATAAATTGCCTCTTTCTGACTATTCAGCCATAGCTGGAAAAAAGAAAACACAGAAAACAATTTGATAATCCCAATTTTAAACTTAAGAATCCAAATATATGATGGAACCGTGGGGGTGAAGGACTATGTTCTTTCCAATCAGCCTTTCAGTCAAGCTGTGAGGAAGGATTGTGTCAGCTTTGTATTAGCATGGGAGAAGAAAGGTTGAGGATCTCTTTTCTCATAAAGCTGCCCCTCAATCCCTATAGGTCTTTTGCTAGCAAACTGTTATTAGGAAGTCACAGAGACAAAAAAGAAAAAAGATCTGTGGAGAAGCACAGAACAGTGTCTTGTTTCTTACCCTTTTGTGGACTGGCATATCCACTTTGAGCTGCCTTCTGGTTTTCAGGGTCTGCAGAAAAGTGTTTCCAAGTGTTTGCTTAGCAAGACAAGTAAAGGTTGGACTTTTTTCCACAGACACAGTATTTACTCAAATCCAGGGTCCTCAAACCCTAAAAATAAACAGATAAATAAGTAATTACCTAGAAATCACAGATTAAAACATCCTCTAGTAATTTCAGTAACTGTCACACTGAAGTCAAAAAAGTGAATATTGGTAAGTAAAAGTCCATGGCACCAACAAATAGCTTGCTGCCATGCATAATCTCAATGCCACACATCTAGGCATACACCTGTGCACTGTCCATAACCAGGAACACATAAAATGACTAGCAAGGGAAGACGACTACCCTTCTGCTCCCAAGGCAGTGAAAAAGTGTTGCAGAAACATCACCTTCTGAAACAGCTATTTCAATAAATGAAAATCTAACCTAATTTAGAAATATTACCTCTGGTTACACTCCCAAGCTCTGAGTATGGTAAACTCAGGTTTTTCCCTATACCTCGGCAACTCCATCCTGTGACCAAGGCTTTTGAAATCAACTCCATCCTGTGACCAAGGCTTTTGAAATACTAGACTAAGTAAAAGTACTGCCTTTCCTCTCTAAAGTAGAATTCAACTCCATTTATTCAGCAAAAGTTGAGATGTCCAACCTCATTTTTCAGTCTCTCTTAGTAGTCAATGGAGTGACTCACCTCCTCTCAGCTGTCTAAAATAGTTGGGATGAATTACACTTGAGGGGGCCTGTCCTTCTCCTTTCACTAATAGACAAAACAATTAGATTAGTCTACCTTTTTTTAACAGCTGGAAAGATGAAGGAAAGTCAGACCTGGAGCATTTCCCTGACACAGCTGTAGTAACAAATGTGGTAAAAGTATTTTTTAAAACAGACATTTCTCTCTTGATCTTTGTCAGTCTGGTCTGCAGTATCTGTCATAAGTGACAAATAATACAGGTAACAATTAGCCTGTAACTGCTAGTTAAGGCTGATGAGATTAGCTAAACCATAGACCTTCAAATGTATCAGCTGAAGTGTAACTTTATAACAAATTTGAAACCTATAAAAAAAGCTTGTGGCAAAGTCTCTCTCACTTCAATTCATTACTGATAGGACTGTCTGTGAAAGAATATATTGATGGTGAAAATGTTAACTATGCTAATAACTATGTGTATTTTAATGCTGGAAGAATCCCGGTCTAATCCTATTCCCATGAAAAATTCTTGCTTGAAGAATGAATCACCACTTTCTCTGTGTCGTGATGGGATTAATGCTTAAACTTGTGAACTGATATTCATTCATCACTGAGTTTATAAATACTTGAGAAAAAAAGCATCAAAGTATACCTACAAGATAGAACATAAGACATTCACCATTTGAGCCAGTCTCCATTTTCCTTGTAAATATGTGCGTATGCTAATATCCATAATCAATCACATGTCAGGGTCTACGTAAATAATGCATATTTTCCTCATTGCGTAGTTTCCACAAAGGTTTTTTTTCACATGAAATGTAAAGCAGAGGAATTTGAACCCAGCTGAATCTCTACATGCCTCTGTGATCACCACTGGCTTTTCCCACAGGAACAAGGTCATCAGATCTTCTTGTCTTATGATATGTCCATTCTAAAGGTTAGATCCTAGTCCTGTTTACATGGGGGTAAATAAGGAATGCTTGCACCAAATAAGAAAATGCCTTGGTCTTTGTCATGTTGGCCAGGAATGTTTGAGTTTGACTCCATAGCTTCATTCCATATTACAGAACAACCAAGACCTTTAAAATGTACTGATTATACATTTAGAGCACAACCTCAAAATAGGCAAGATTTCAGTGATCAGACCAGTCACCAGGCATCTGGGAAGACTACTTTTAAGTTATAGATCCTCTAAATTATGTCTCTAACCCAAGGAATATTTGTGATTTCTGTAACATAGGGTAACTCCAATAGGAAAGTGAATGCTTTGTGGTGTGAAATTAATTACTTAAACCTGAGGAGTTACTTAATTTGAAAATATCACCTAATTCCTAATCTACTTTCTCTGTTCCTCCTTAATGTATCTATATTTTATCTGAGAAAGCTTTCTCTAACCTTCATGGACAGAGGACAGCTGAGGTAGCAATTCTCTCTTGTTCCAAAACTAGATTTTGTCACCATACATGTTCTAATCTCAGCCCAAATTAAGAGTCACCTGCAGCCAAAACACAGCCCCACTACACTGGGGACAGCCTTGTCTATTTGGCATTTGAGTTCATATTTCAATCCTGAGTGTAGGGCTAACCAGTTTCCTGGGATTTCCAGATGCACCACATCAGTACTCAACCTCCTGAAGACGTCACAATATAATCCCATCTCAGAATACATTTGGAGACCTGTCATGCAGCCTCCTGTAAGCCCATTGTTACTGTGTTGTATGCCATAATTTTAGGGTAAAGAAAGACAGGAAAGCATATGGCTCCCCTGTAGCTTATAAAAGCAGTGGAGAGTTTCTGTTTCCTTACAGTTTTACACCTCCATAAAGCACAGTCAAGAGTTCAGTCAAGAGTCAAGTGTATCCCCAGGAATGCCTGCAAATTTATGGGCAGATATTTATGAAGTCAGGAACTTTCACAGGTGAGCCAAATGTTGTTGCTTTATTAGTTAAGCCATATGGAGATGCATAAAGAAAAAGAAAAAAAAAAGAAAAAAGAAAAAGGAAGAGAAAGAGAAAAAGAAAGAAAAAATAATAAAAAGAGAAAAAGAGGAAGATAAAGAGAAAAAAGAAAGGGAACGAGGAAAGAGAAAGGTAAAGGCAAAGGGAAAAGAAATTAATTTTTAACCCAACCATGAGCCTGCTAACCTTCCTGTTGTGCAAACTCCCCCTTCATGCCTTATTGTCTGCTTCTTTCATCAGCCTACATGCCCATTATTTTGCCCAGATGTATTCAAGCTCTTTAAATGCTCCCATTTAAAGGAGCATTTAGTGACTGATCAAACTGACAGGAAGTTCCCCACCTGAGGCTTTTCTGGTGATGCAATCGCTCTCTACAGGAGTGTAGGTTTCCCAGCAAGAGAACCATTACCTGCAGTCTCTGCAG
The DNA here is from genome assembly GCF_033783945.1 of Neopsephotus bourkii. NCBI lineage: Eukaryota > Metazoa > Chordata > Aves > Psittaciformes > Psittacidae > Neopsephotus > Neopsephotus bourkii. The sequence goes on from NW_026900553.1 coordinate 1,390,326, forward strand.
GGAGTAGAGCAGGGAAGGAGACAAAGGTGTCGAGGGAGAAACTGCCAAATTAAGGTCTTGTCCATTCCTTGCAATGCCAGTTATCATTACTTAGGGACATCGAGATAACAACTCTCACTACTGAAAGAGAGCCAATCCCTCCAATAGGAATTGAATACCAGGGGAAAAACAGGGAAGAAAGAGTTAAATTCAGAACAGAAAAATACCAACACTTAAATAGTGTTACTGACTTAAAAATCTGAACATGAACAAGTCCATGGGTCCTGATGAAATCCATCCGTGGGTCCTGAAGGAGCTGGCGAATGAAGTTGCGAAGCCGCTGGACATCATATTTGAAAAATCATGGCAGTCAGGTGAAGTTCCCGATGACTGGAGAAAGGGAAATATAACCCCCATTTTCAAGACGGGGAAAATGGATGACCCAGGGAGTTACAGACCAGTCAGTCTCACCTCTGTGCCTGGCAAAATCTTGGAGCAGATTCTCCTGGAAGGCATGCTAAGGCACATGAAAATCAACAAGGTGCTTGGTGACAGCCAGCATGGCTTCAGTAAGGGGAAATCCTGCCTGACCAATTTGGTGGCCTTCTATGATGGGGCTACAGAACTGATGGACACTGGTAGAGCAGTTGATGTCATCTACCTGAATTTATGTAAAGCGTTCGACACTGTCCCACATGACATCCTTGTCTCTAAATTGGAGAGACATCAATTCGATGGATGGACTACTCGGTGGATAAAGAACTGGCTGGATGGCCTCACGCAAACACTTGTGGTCAATGGCTCAGTGTCCAGCTGGAGACCAGTAACGAGAGGTGTCACTCAGGGATTAGTGTTGGGACCGGTCTTGTTTAACATCTTCGTCAGTGACATGGACAGTGGGATTGAGTGTGCCCTCAGCAAGTTTGCCGATAACACCAAGCTGTGTGTTTGAGTTGATACGCTGGAGGAAAGGAATGCCATCCAGAGGGACCTTGACACGCTTGTGAGGTGGGCTGATGCCAACCTCATGAAGTTTAACCATGCTAAGCGCAAGGTCCTACACCTGGGTCGGAGCAAACCCAGGCACAGCTACAGGTTGGGCAGAGAAGAGATTCAGAGCAGCCCTGCAGACAAGGACTTGGGGGTGCTGGTCAATGAGAAAATGAACATGAGCCGGCTTCAGTGTGCGCTTGCAGCCCAGAAAGCCAACCGTATCCTGGGCTGCATTAAAAGGAGTGTGACCAGCAGGTCGAAGGAGGTGATCCTGACCCTTTACTCCGCTCTTGTGAGACCTCACTTGAAGTTTTGTGTGCACTTCTGGTGTCCTCAACATAAAAAGGATGTGGAACTGTTGGAACATGTCCAGAGAAGGGCCACGAGAACAATCAGGGGACTGGAGCACCTCCTGTATGAAGATCAGCTGAAAAAGTTGGGGCTGGTCAGCCTGGAGAAGAGAAGGCTGCTTGGAGACCCCATAGCAGCCTTCCAGTATCTGAAGGGGGCCTATAGGGATGCTGGGATGGACTCTTCATTCGGGAGTGTAGTGATAGGACAAGGGGTAATGGGTTGAAACTAAAACTGGGGAAGTTTAGATTGGATATAAGGAAGAAATTCTTTCCTGTTAGGGTGGTGAGGCACTGGAATAGGTTGCCCAGGGAGGTTATGAATGCTCCATCCCTGGCAGAGTTCAAGGCCAGGCTGGATGAGGCCTCGGGTGATATGGTTTAGGGCGAGGTGTCCGTGCCCATAATTAGGGTTGGAAAGGACCTTAATTATTCTATGATTCTATGATAAATAGCTCCTAATATCTGTAACAGAATAAACTCCAAATGAATCCTAATGCTACTATTTTATGATTAAATGCTCCCTGTCAAGAATTAGATCCATGAAACATGATTTTTTTTTAATCCTATCTTCACTTTCTGTAACAGTGAAATATTGCTCAACAGTATCTCAGAACTACTGCAGAAAAGCGTAAGCTATCAAAGCAAAAGTGGGGCAAAAGCCCTGGGAAATTCTATTTCATTACATCAACAGAAATTCAAGTTCATTAGCTACATCAGTTGCAATAGAAAACACTAACAAACCTGCCAAGCTCTAGAGCGATGACTTTTTTTTTTTGGACAATATCAGGGTCAATCATTGCTTTCATAAAATTTTACAATGAGGAAAAGCTATAATGTACTTCTGAAGAAACACGACAGGGGCACAGCCTGTCGTCTCCCCTTCATGGGAGGAAGATAAATAGATCCACCAGACCAGAGGACAAGTCATGTCTGCTCACAATGACAAGGGCATATCTATAGAGGAGGCTGGCATTTCCTCTAGTGGCTCCTGCTTAGAGGTGGTTCTGCACTAGCTGGTACAGTTAAGCACTCTTTTACTTTTAAAACTGCTATTCATTCCCTGTGAAAATAAAAATAAAAATAAAAAAAGGAAAAGAAAAAGGTCTTATATGTTTGATAGACACGAGTAGCCTTCAGTCCCTTTGTTCCCTTCACCCTTTATGGATATTTGAAGGTCAAACCCTTCACATACAGTCTCTTCTCTATACACACAATAGCAGGATATATCTTATGTAAAATAACCATTTGCTCTAAGCTAGCACTCTGGGCCCCTTATCATCAACAGAGAGAGAGGGGCACCTTCCTAGTGTGATTCATTCTGCATGCTTTAAATAATTTTCTGTGCATAGACAGCCTCCAGAAATGCCTGTTTCTCCAGTGACTACAAATGAGTTGAAACAACTGGTTTAGATTAGATGCAATTTCATAGAAGGCTAATGCTAAGCAAGACAAATGTCACCTGCAGAGCGAAACAGGAGCAAGATGTCTTGTTTCCTTTTCCTTTCTGTCATGTTTGTGGCCTGGGGATCAAGGTATCCCTCATGTTTGACTTTCAGGGCAACAACTCTTGCTCCTTTCCCAGGGCCAAGAACATGGTCTTACTTGCTCCTTCCTGCAATGTAACAGGCTGGAGGGACAAGACCTGATAGTCCAGAAAACACTAAGGAGCTCAGTATCTGGTACTTCCCTGGCCAGCCATCATGCTGTCGTACAAGCTCAAAACTGAAACTCTAGGAAAGTAGTTTCATGTGTTTCAGGGTCCTATTGCATATTAAGGGGTGTATCTGCTAGCTAATGAGTGTTCTTCAGTACTCACAGCTTTAAGGTGTGTTCCAAATTCTATGTAGACAATGTAAATACTTCCATTGCTTTATATTTCCAGGCTTTTAATCTTTGCTTGTTATTTACTGTTGTTAGCAGCAAAATAATGCTTATTGCATGTGAAGATTTTCAGGCTCCACTAACAGCCTTTCAATAAGACATAAAAAATGTGTTTTGTTTGATTCCTTATGACAGTTTTCAGGTCTTACCTTCAGCAAATGCTAATATCTGTTTGAGAATGTTTGAGAATGTATCATGGTTTGTTTTGCCTAGGCCACAGATTAACATGCTTCTACTTTATTTTGTCAGAAAACAGGATTGCTGAAAGAAACAAAGTTGAAAGTTTTTTGGAACGAACTCCTTCTACCAGAAGATAACTTCATAATTTTCTGTGAAATGCCATTTTTTCTACAGCTTAATTAAAGCTACATCTTACAAAAATAAATTTTCTATTCTTTCATTTTCAGCAAGTATGTAACATGTTTCGGGGGGGTGAAAAAATAAATCTGAAGATACTAACTTAATTTCTCTGCTATTATATATTTATTCACATAAAACTTGAAACCTAAAAGTGTGTTATGTAATTGTTCTTATTAATGAAAAATGGACTAAAATTATTTTCTAGTCTCTCTGTATCATAAATATAATTTCCCCAAGGTTAAAATAGAGTCAAAATACAAATACATGCGTTTTTATGTCCTGGTTCAAAGCAAGTATGTTGTATGATCTTTTAACCCATACAAGCTTTGCCACTAGGACTATGTACACCCATTATAATCTATTATGGTTGAATGGATTTTGCCTGTTTTCAGTAGCTTAAAGTCAGATGTCTAGTCCAAAAGTCTCTCCAAGACTTCTTGCAAAAATGAAATTGAGAAAAAGTATCACTGCAAGAGTTCATCTTAGCTTATCTACATTGTTCTCTGGAGCTACTTTTTTCTCTTTATGTAAACCTCATTTAAAGTAAACTTCAAACTTTTAGCTAGCCCAGGCTAATCAAGATTAATTTCTACCTGATATTCATGGCAGTTAAAACAAAATACTTAATTAAAGAACTAAAAGCGTGTTTGATCTTATCCATGCTTCTATTAATTATCAATTTTCTAGGTTTGTTTAAATATTTTTTAATTTCTTATCCAAAAGCATCATTAAAATCATTTTTAGATGCTTAATGTAGATTTGATTAGAACTGTCTTAGCTAGAAAATGCCAGACTTTTATTCTTTAGAGACTTTAATACTCTGTATTTAAGTCCACCCTGAATGACATCAGTATAATAATTTGAACTGCCAAACAGTATTCTAAGAAATTCCGTGTTTTCAAATTTCCATCTGCATTGAAGTCAGTTCAGATATGAGACATATGTATAATAGACACAGCTTGCTAGGTCACCTGGAATCTTATTAAGCAGCAATCTTACTGCATGTCTTAAGAAACACTTCATGAGTAAGGGCACTGTGTAATATATATTTTTTGTATTTGCAAAATTATGTAGAGCCACCTGTCATTTTTAGAGTGTATCATTTAAATTTTTAGGTCTGAAAAAGAATACTTCAAACAAAATCAACACTGAATATGCGAGTTTGCTGCCCCTCAGTGATCAATCCTGCCTCAACTAAAAACAGTATCTACACTTTTTTCCCCTATGCTGCGAACAAGTCTGTCACAGGACATAGTTCACTGTCTTACCAAGGTTGCAGTTCTTGCATTCATAATCAGAAGTGTAGCTTTTAACAAATCTCAGTCAACTTCTCAGTAGGCTAGAGAAAAATGTGCCTGCCTGTTGGCACTCACAGTCAAGGTCAAAGCCTATCACCTTCTCACTCTAAGGTGATCCCAAAATATATTTAGTTAGGAATGAATCCTATCTCCTCCCCCATATCTCTTCTTTTTAGAAGTATTATTCCTACTGAAATTTATTTTCAGACCACAGCAGCCAAGTTGTGTGTATGTGTGTACAAACCTGTATTTGTGTGGGTGCTGATAAGTAGTTGCTATGTATACAATGCTGGAATTCAGCAGTTCAAATTCAATTCAAATTCAAATTCAAACAGCAGTTTGAAAGGAAACCTAGATTAGTTAGGTTGTCTAAATGTGACACAAAACAACGATTTTCCAAATGCATTGCACCAGCATTCATAAACAAAATTATGAAGAAACTGGAGAGGGCCTCATTTCATTAGCTTTATAAAAGGAGTCATACAGAAAATATCCAGACCTCTAACATCACTATCACCTCCACCCAAGTGTACATTCATGTACTGACCTCCAAACGATTAAAAGGATGCCCTACAGAAAGGAGCGCACACTATAAGTTCAACCACCAAATGCAGTCACAAGCTAAAAAAAGAAAGGTCATTTCCATTTGCAAAAGAGGTATTCCACTATGTTTTATAAGGAAAGTTTCCAAAGCTGCTTAAATCTGTAAGGTCATATTTCCACATTTCTCATGCTTAGCTGTAGACATCAGGGAGTCGTACTCCAGGCTGATAAGTATTTAACAGCTCAAAAAGGTATGTCCCATTCCCCTTAGCCAAAAGGACCACAAGGGCCACAAGGATGCAGGGGAGGAATCAGAAAAGACAATCCCTCAGGCTGTGAAAGGGCTTCCAAGGAAAACTTATCCCCTCAAATATAAATAAATCAAATAAACATGTGGCTCTGGCATCTGAGTGATGCTTTCCTGAAGTCTAAATTACAGGTCCAACTGATGACTCTGTTGAAATGAGTCACCCCTATTCCTGAAGCATCATCCAAAACACTTGAAATATAACTAGAAGTAGGGATCAGCACTTTTGGATAGTACTACTTATGACAAGAATTTGGAAATAGCAACCAGATAGCTAGAACTTGAACCAAACAGTACATTATTTACTTTTATTGCTGCCTGAAAATGTCTGTTTCTCAAGACTCAACTATGAAGTTTATTAGAATCAGCTTCAGTCAGAAAGATGCTGCAGAACTACCTCATAGCATAAAAATTTTTGTATTAGCTAGAATTTTCTTATTCTGTTTATAAGTCCTGCTAAATATCTTTAACTACAAGAGAGAAAGAAGATTATGCCTACACACCTTTCACTATTGCTAAAAATTTTTCTTTCGAGACATTTTGACTGAAAGGTGATTAATAAAATACTTTATATTCTAAGATAAGCAATATGTCCATTCAGTCAGAGAAATTGGTCATAGTCATTAAAAAATACTCAACAAAAAATTTGAAGAAATTTTGGGTACTTATGATGAGCTAATCATGTACACAAGACAATATCTGTGGAGAGATTTATGAAAGAGACCTGTTTCCATTTAATCCATTGATATGTTATGGGGATACAAGACTGTTTTTCAGATCCACCTGTTCTTCATGTCAGGACCCCAGAAAGCAACTAGCATTAGTTAGCATCTAATTCTACAAATGGTCTCAAAATGTCAGTGAGTTTGTCTACTCAAGTGAGCTTCATATCAGTGAAAACATGAATTTAAAATGAATTTATTATTTTCTATTGCATATTATGATTGATATTCATTCTACATACTTTAGCCACCAAAAATAGTGTAAATACATGCAGCAGGTTGAAAAGTCTCTGCATGTAGGATGTGTGGTCTTTCTCCAGAAGAATGAAAAAGATTCTCTATTTGTTTTAAGTGGTGGAAATAGCAGATACCTTTTATGACAGTCCATTACACAATGCAGTCAGTGAGGAAGACTTGGATTTAAGATCCTTCTTTGTCTCTTTTACAGCCTAGAATAACGTCCAGCTGCTCAGGTTATATTTCACCTGGAGAATGGACCAGAAATTTTCTGCCAGTCTTACTTAAAGCAATTCCTTTGTGAAGAATTGAAGCAAGAACAAGGGAGTGAACATCACCGTCAGTGTTCAAACTCTCGTTCGAGGGAAAGTAATTTTCCTAATTTCGCTCATAATAACTCAGAGACTGTTCAATGTTTTCTCAATGAAGCAGGGTTTGTACCAGGATGGGACAGGACGGAGCAGACAAGATGAGACTAGACTGGACTAGACTAGAATTTTGAGAGGAGTGGAGGTAAGACTGTAGTCAAACTATCAGTTGCTGCCATCATAGATGGTGTAGGAGGCAGACACTTTCTCACTTCAGTGTATTTTTGATATGTAAATGAAAGATAATGAGAGTTTCAGTCAGGCCCTGCATGGGCTGTTGGTCTTGCACAAGGGCAGAACAGAACCCTGAAACATTAGACTCCATCTTCCACCCTGCTGTGGCAAGTCATCTGGCCTCCATCTGATAGCACCTTTATCAGCATCCAGTCACCCCAGTCAGGGTCTTGACGTTGTTAGTTCCTTCACCACATATCTCATGGCCTCAGGCGTCATTCCTACACAAACTAGATAATCCAACAATTGCTAGCCACTCCTCATTGGACATTCCTTCCAGACCTTTCTACAGCTTTATTGCCCTCTTCCGGACACATTCAAAAAAACATCTTTCTTAAATTGTGGGGCCCAGAACTGCACACCATACTCAAGGTGAGGCCACACTGTCACTGAATACAGTGGGATCACCACCTCTTTTGACTGGCTAGTTATACTATGTCTGTAGTTTGCCCTCCTGGCTGCCAAGGCACATTGCTGACTCTCACTGAGCCTGCTGTTGACCAGCACCCCCACATGCTTTTCTGCAGGGCTGCCCTCCAGACACTCCTCTCCCAATTTATACATGTGCCCTGCATTACTCTTAACAGGCACACAATGTGGCATTTAGACTTCTTACATTTCATCCCATTAATGGAGCCCAATGCTCCAGTCTATCTAGATCTCTTTGCAAGGCATCTTGTTCCTTAAGAGAGTCAACAGTACCTCTCAGTTTGCTATCATGACAAGGAGCACGCCAGGACAAAGACTCCTGCTGTGATTCAGGTAACTTCAAGAAGACTAGGGAGTGAGACTCCTATTAGACAGCAAAGCAGGGGAAAACATATCGCAGTGCCAAAAAAGCATTTTTGAAATTTTGAAATACATTTGAAAACTTGCTGTAGATTGTTTGGATTACAGAATTCTTTCATTACACAAGTGAGGAGAGTTTCAATGTCTTTCAGCTCTGATATCCTGTCTTAATCTGTGACATGGTCTAGTAGATTGTAGACATTCATGAAGCCTAAAAAGGGAACCAGCTAGACAACATCTCAACCAGGAGGAAACAGTAAAGAGTTCCTCTTCAGTTCCAGCTAAGAACCCTAGCTACTTGGTCCTGGAACAGAAAGCTAGACTTTCTAAGGCATTTAGTGCAATAAGTTCTATTGTTATTAATTACTATAAGTTTTGACACAAGCATGGTGTTAAACAAGTCACTGTAGAAGATAACCAACAGATGCAAAACATTTGCCTATGAGCATGTTTAAAACAGTATACATCATGGCAAAATATGTTATAAAGCTTGATATATAACTACTTTAACTCAAACATTTTTTTAATATAAAAAACTGTTATTGGCTATAGATGCCTTTTCGGATAATTCCATTAATATGTTAAGTTTCTCAGTCATAAACATATTAAAAATGTTCCTGAGCATTCCTCTTGGGCTATTCTTTATTTCTCTTGTTTCAAAAAGCTTTTTTTTTGGCACTCTTTTTAGCCTACATTTAAAATACTTTGTGAATACCATTTTACATTGAAGGGCTGAGTCGTCACAATTATTTACACAGCCAAGTGTCTTGGGACAATGGTAACTAGGATAACTCATACCAGCTTTCACCTGGAAATACATTTAAATTCATTAATAACTCCATTCATTTTGCTGAGATTAATCATGTTCATAAGACTAAGTATATTGCTGGATTAAAATTAAACTGTTCAGGAAGTTTTCGTTAAATATACTATAGCCATATCATTCAATTAACGAAAGGAAAATATGGAGAACAGATACCACTGAAACACAATACACGGTGACAAAAAATACGAGGTCAGACTTCACAGTTCAAATCAGTTCTCTATAAATTACTCAAAGAAGGGTTTCTAGGAAAGCTAACAAGTTCTTTGTGAGACATTGCAAACTAGAAAATGGCTAAAATACTAGAAACAAAGTCTTCAATTGGTAGCAAAAGTTGGTGAAAATGGAAGATATTTGAGAAAATCTTTTGCTCTTGTGTGAGACAGAAACTGATAACAGTACGTTAGAGAGAAAAGTTAGCTTCTGTGTTCAGAAGGAAGAGGAAAGCTGCTGCTGCTGGGTTTAGGACTGATAGCATCTTCCATCTTCACAACTGGCAGCACCTAAGGAAATTAAGGAAAACAGCTCTCAGTCCTGAAGTATCAGAAGTATACCTTGGGGAAAACAATCCACAGTAGACAGGAGATTTCCAATCTCTTTCATCTAATAGAAAGAGGGACACAAAGAAGCAAAGGGTGATGTTAATCATCTGTTAGCTTGTTTCTTGGTCTCCACATGTATTTATGTTCCCATGCTGTGAATGGAAAAACATCCAAAGCAAAAGTGGCCTTGTTCTCTCACAGTTAATTCTCCCTCAATATACAGTGGTTTAATTTGTTGATTTTAAAATGCACATGATTTGAAGGAAAGAAAAACAGGAAGAAAAAAACCAAAACAAAACATAAGGACATATGATTGCCATGTTCTGAATTTTTTTCATCTCTTGTAAACATCTCTGAGGTGACCTGTATGCTTCCATTGGTGCCTATTTTAAACTATACAAAGAAAGAAATACAAACTGCTTTAACATCTTCCAAAATCTTAAATATTTTTTCACCATGCTGAAAAAGCTTAGAAAATAGCTTTTTTTCAAACTGATTTCCTAAGTAAAACAGATTCTATAATCTCTTTCTATATGTATGAAGCTCACAAATAATTTCTGAATATATTGCCCCAGTTCAACCAAATTTCGCAGAGATGATAGAGATCCCAAAGTTATAAAATTCATGCATATTTCATGAGCAGGGTTTGCCTGGTATACCTCAAGGGGAATGCAGACACCCTTAGTGAAGACTGTAATACGAGCTCACCATTTCCTAGACAAACGAGTCTAAGAGGGAGGGAGATGTTTTTCTTCAACTACAGGGAAAGCTTCACTGGAAAAAGCCTTATGGGACATTAGAAAAGCCAAACATAACAATTAAAAAAATACCTTAAAGGAATCATATTTCATTAGTTTCACCGTGAAGAAGTTCACAGATGAAAATCTGCAGAAATCTGTGACCTACATCTGAAAGCATTCCACCAGGTAAACACCAAATCTTCCATACTTCATCTGCAAATCAAAATCTGTCCTCCTGTAAGGGACTTCAAAGTTGAGATATCAAGCCTTCACAAGCATTGCTAACTTAACACTGTGTTTTATTGAGTGCAAACAGAAAGCAATTTCAATTTTTACCCATTTTATGTCACCTCACCACACATCCTATGGCCTAACCATCTGAAACTTGCCCTGTGTCTGAACCAGCATCGGTGCTGTAGAGTGTACACTGGGAGGTGCAGGAGCCAAAAACTGCTACCTCCCTTCACAATAAAGTCCACTACCACAGGTCATCGGCTCCACCTGCTCCATCAGCACTACATGTTCTGTCTCTGAAGCCATGCAAAACACTATGCATCTTTTACAGGCTTGTCAATAAATATTTACAGCAGATACATATCTGTGTGCTGTATAGTATAGCACAAATAGAAATTGAAGGAAAGCTATGTCAAAATGTTATATTTGATGTGAAATTGTATTCAAGACATTTATGATGAAAAAAACATTATATAAGTGTAAGATATTCTGGTCAAAATTAATCTCTGATGCATATATTTTTTTTTACCAGACACACATTTGTGTGTCTAAAAGTTTTTGTTATGTCCATTGGCATTACCCTATTAAACCTGGATCATGGTGTTATTGTGTTTATTCCATCTTAGTCTTCTCCCATTCTTATTTTACTATTACACATTCTAAGGAAGAAGTTACCTAATATTATGTTATTTTATGAGCCACAATAAATATTAAATCCAGACAGAAGATTTCTTTTCCTTTTTTATGAAATGAAACTAAATAGGGAAACAAGTGGTATCTTGAACTATGATAAAACTTTTATGCATGTTGTCTTTCCTTACATCTGCTCTTTTGCTTACATGCATTCAAAACTTTTTGGAGCCAAGATTTCTTTTAATTATGCAAAAGCTTTACTATTTTATTAAGCAAACTGTTTTTTCACAGCTACTGAGGATTCCATTCTAGTTAATATCTTAAAAAGAAATATCCTGATAAGTACTGAAACAAAGAATTTATCTTTATTGTAAAGCTCTTTCAGAAAAACACTGAATAAACTTGCAAAAAAAAGAACAACCCCCTGTGAATATTCTCCCTAAATTTGTTTTACAACTTAGTACATTCTCTAAATTAAAGAGTAAAATTAATCTGCTTCTGATATCAATAATATAAACTTAAAAGTATATTTTTTAAACAGCACTAGACCTTTTTTACACTTCTAAAGCATGAAAGAAGTCAGAAAAAGTTTTCAAAATATTATTGAAACCAATAGCATCACTACAGATAGACTGGTCGAAGGAGGTGATCCTAACCCTCTACTCTGCTCTCGTGAGACCTCACTTGGAGTATTGTGTGCAGTTCTGCTGTCTTCAACATAAAAAGGACATGGATCTGCTGGAACAAGTCCAGAGGGGGGCCACGAGAATGATCAGGGGACTGGAGCACCTCCCATATGAAGATCGGCTGAGAATGTTGGGGCTGTTCAGCCTGAAGAAGAGGATGTGTGGAGACCTCATAGCAGCCTTCCAGTATCTGAAGGGGGCCTATAAGGATGCTGGAGAGGGACTCTTCACTAGGGACTGTAGTGATAGGACAAGGGGCAATGGGTTAAAACTTAAACAGGGGAAGTTTAGATTGGATATAAGGAGAAAATTCTTTCCTGTTAGGGTGGTGAGGCACTGGAATGGGTTGCCCAAGGAGGTTGTGAATGCTCCATCCCTGGCAGTGTTCAAGGCCAGGTTGGATGAGGCCTTGGGTGATATGGTTTAGAGCGAGGTGTCCCTGCCCATGGCACAGGGGTTGGAACTTGATCTCAAGGTCCTTTCCAACCCTAACCATTCTGTGATTCTATGATTCTATGACTTAATGAAGGCTGTGGTGAGCTGTACTGTAAAATATCTATGACTCTATGATTCTATGACTGAATATATTCAAAAGTGGTTAGCAGTTATCTTTCTCAGAGATCCAGCTGCCTTCTGATTTTTGGCAAACACACATGGAATTAAGTCTGTTTTATTATTACTTAAACTCTCATCAGTCTCAGTTTGTAGTTTGTGTCAAAGTACCATATAAAGCCTGCCATATTATACCACAGAAGATATTGTTATTAGCCAAACTCCAGCTATTTAAGAAAAGTGCGGGTCCCAGCTCACAGCGTGCAAAAGCTGCTCACACTGGCAAAAATGAGAGCAACTATTACTAGACGGCAGTTCAAGAGATCAGGTTTTTCCTTGTCTGATGAGACAGCTTTTTGTGAGTAGAATTTCCAAGACAAACTCATGATAAGTTTAAACTGTCTGATTACAACTCCCTACTGCTTTTCTGGAGCTGATCCAAAGCCCATTTAATCAGTTGGAGCCTGTCCACTGACTTCAGCAGAGTCAGGATCAACACTCTTACAGTCTGCATAGCAATGAGATTTTGCCCAAATTTACTGCAGCTGAAAATTCTGCTTTAACACCATTTTTAAAGACAGATATTAATATAGGATAATAAAACATCCTTACTCCTGAAAATACTGAGCTTAACACCATGTTCTGCTAATCTTAGTGGAGGGGGAGAGGCAGACAGTACCACACAAGCCTTTATCAGGCAAATGTTTATAAACTATTCAGCACTTTAATTTCCAGTTATTTCCTTGGGAAATAAATACATCCAAAAACTCTTTCATTCAGTCCTGCAGACTTGGAAAGGTTTTTAAAATTTTGCTCAGACAAGCCTGGACTTCACCTTTCACTGTTGTTGACTTCAATGAGCGACTATCCAACAGCAAAGAAGATCAGGCTTTCTAGGTCACTTCAGGTAAATAACATTTATCAATGATACAGTTCCCCCATTTCTCGCATGAGACAAATAAATATGTCCACATTTGAAAGTACTATTACACCACTCCTCTCAATGTTATTTTTATACTTGAGTGCTGAGAACAGTCATTAAGAAATAATCGTATGTGTCTGTAAGGATAAAAGGCCAGCTTAATGTTCAAATTCATTATATTGAAACAATAGCTTCAGTGTGCAGAAAAGAAAAAATAATTGCAGCATCATCTTTATCTAATCCTTTTGCAAACCCTTTGGTTGCTGCTGCATCTTAGTCTCCTTCCTGAATTTTTTACTTACTATCTCAATTTCACAGATGTTCTCAACAAGTGGTGGGTTGCAATTTTGCTTAGATCAGCGTTTTCAGATGCTGTGGGAAGGATCTCACATACTGTGGCTATTGGAACCAATGGAATATATGACTGTATACTCATCATGGCGAATTGAACAAGCTTTTACTTCCTTTTGGAGAACCCCCAAAGGAAATGAGTGCAGCTGTGTCTTTTCTGACTCCACAATAATGGGGATCTTACAAAGTACATGGTTACTGTCTGCTTCCAGACACAGGAGATATTTCATGTTGCAACTGCACAGGCTCCACTATCATGCAGAATTTTCCCTGAAGTGTACATCCAGCAGAGGATGGTTCCCGTGTTCCACCTCAGCTTCAAACCATACTGTAACTTGATAAAATGTCAAACATATACAACCACAATGAGATATTTAGCCAGCCGGAGAACCTCCCATGAAATTGCCCCCTTCCTACCTTAGAGGTTTTAAAAACTCCAAGATCTTTCTCTTTCCCCTTTTCCTTCTACCCTCTCATCTGCCTTCCCACCACTGCATGTACTCAGCTCACACCTGCAGCTCCCCTTCCTGAGGGGCAGCAGCCACAACAGACACTCATATTTCTTAATTTCAGATGTTTTTTCTCAACCTACCTTCTACACAGCATTGCTCCTTTTGAAGGATGATTCTAATTCCTAGCATGAACCAAGGACACTAGCAATAGTTAAATTTGGCATGAAAACCTGAAAATGTGTATACACACCCTCTTCCTGATGTATCTTCTGAAGAGAAACTCATCTTGGTGTTCTGTTTTGGCACCAGATGATGGGAATGGCACCACTTGTGTAGCAACTTACCCTGCCACCATCTTCCTGATTATTATGTTGTGTTTGGGAAGGCTCTGAATGAAGATACAAAAAGGAAGGTTAAGGACTTCAACATTGGAGGAAAAAAAATTAATTTCACCACAGAGGATGGGACATGTTCTTGCTGCTCTTACAAAGGAAAGAGCGTCCTGTGAGAAGCAGAAGTGATGCAGTGATTAAAGAAGTGTATTTGTGTATTCCCATGTCCTCCTTCTACTCCTTCAGCAGTAGCTGCATGCAGCAAAATTTCCCACGCCCTGTAGAGTGGACAGAATAACTTTTGATTTCTTGTTTCCACCCGTGATTTGTTGTCATCAGCCAGCTGCCTACCTCACCCATGCCTACTACTAGCTGTAAGAAGTAGGGTTTCATACTGTGTTTTTACAATACTTTATTCTCAGAAATATGATATGACAAGAAGAAATAGTGATGAAGTGAAGCAATTTCTGGAAGAATAATGTTTTTCTAAAACAGCATGTAAATTCTCTGAACATTATTCAGTTTTTACTGAGAAATCTTTTTTATTTTTTTTTATTTCAACAATATTCACTTTTATAAGTGCTTGATTCTGAGACTTCTACCTCCCCTTAGTGGATGGATCTTTCATTGCTTTGAGACACAACACAAACAGAGGGGCTTCAGCTTTCCCATGTGAACATTGCTTAATTGTAAAGAGGTTTATATTACTGTTTGGCTTTTCTGGAAAGGAACTTCTATTATCAGCCATCCTGCGTGAACAATGATACCATCAAATTCTGAGGAAGTTCTGGTTAAATTCAGCCTGCCTCAACGGGATAAGAAAATGACAACTACACCCCTCAGCCAACATACACAAATACAGAAGGCAGTACACTTCTTTCTGTTGGAGAGTGTGAAAACAAAGACTAGAATATGCAGGGAGACACATGGAAGTTAAAAAAGGATTTATTGTAAAAACCTTTGAAGGAGAGAGGTTCCATAATCATGAATATAAATTTCATAGTCTTTTGTTACAGGTAGAGATTGATTTTGAACTATTCCAGTTAAGAATTGGTCTTTTCCATAGACAGCTCTGTTAAAACCCAACACACTGATTTTCTTTCATTTTAGAAAATTATAATCTACAAATTCAGATACAAAATTAAACCCAGTTCCTAACTTAAGATCCTTGGCTTTTATTTGGCTACCTCTGAGAAAAAAAAAACACAAAACAAAAAAAACCAAACAAAAACCACTTCAATATAACCTGGTATCTTGATGAAATAAGCAGACTTATCTCCTAACTATTTGCTGAATATCCTGGCAGCTCACATTACTTTCAGGGCATTGAGTCACACATCGCATGAGCCCTAGAGGAAAGAGCAACAAGACAACTCGAACCCATGACTACAGGAGTCCATGTGGCACCTCGGAGAGGTACCACTCTCCTTTGTCCCAGAATGTGACCTCAGCGGGTCAGTGTTCACAAAACAAGTACACAGATTCACAGTTTAGTTATGCATCTTCTCTGAGCCACCCCAAACATTTAAAGAGGGACACTCAAACAGGCAGTTTGATTTGAAAATCACATAGTAAGGAAGTGTGCTACTTATCAGCTGATGCTTGGCAGATGTACAAGCAAGGAGAGTTGACAAAAAAGGGGCCTATGGTTAACACATACAGCTACATCTAACCTGCTAAAATGATACAGTCAGAGTGAACTTGAGCACTGGATCTCTGGTTTTGCTCAAAACTTGACTATTTTATACATGATTCTGCTCTTGGCACAGCATTTAAATGTCTGATATTTTCAGTGAATATCTAAAATTTTCAGCCCTTTTTTTTTTTTTTTTTACTTTGGATGTATAAAACCTGAAGTTATTGAATTACCTATCCAGCATTTGAATTTCAATCTTTGCTGAGCTAGACCTCATGTTTGATACATAAACAGTGGCTCCTTGTTCTTGTCTATCTTTACTCCCTCCCACATCTTCTTATATCAGTGAGTGGTGCAGGACAAACTGCTGTGATTCATGTCTTGCCACTATTCACATGGCTGAGACTGTATCCCTGAGTTAGAGCTAGGAAACATGACAGACTGGAAACATAGCGCTCTTTGCATCTCATCACACTGAAACACATGGTAAAACCACCATGTGTTTCAAAGAAGTTATTTTAAAGCAAAAGAGAGCACCATAGAATCATAGAATGGTTAGGGTCGGAAAGGACCTTAAGATCATCAAGTTCCAACTCCCCTGCCATCAGCAGGGACACCTCACACTAAATCATGTCACCCAAGGCCTCATCCAACCTGGCCTTGAACACTGCCAGGGTCAGAGCATTCACAACCTCCTTGGTCAACCCATTTCAGTACCTCACCATCCTAACAGGAAAGAATTTCCTCCTTATATCCAATCTAAACTTCCCTTGTTTAAGTTTTAACCTTTTAAGTAGTCACTGGCAGTTATAACTAGAGAGCCACTTCACAGATTTTTGGGGGCCATTTTTGTAGAATAAAATGCTTTAGGCCTGAGGAAAAAAAGCTCTGTTCTTTTCCTTAGGAAATATTTACATTACATATGCCTCCTTTCTCCAGTCCCAATAGTCATGTAGGTCTGGCTGGGAAGGGAACTGATAAATAGAGCAGTAAGAAATGCAAGACCTCATGGGCCTTTCAGCGATAATACCTCTTCTAACAGATGCTGATGCTCACTACAGCAGTCTGATCTCATCTAACACTCAGTTACCTCAACAGCTCAAAGTAAACCAAAGTCACCTCATTCTCCTCACTTTTTGCTCTGCTATCCTCTGCATTAGTATGTGAGGCAGAAGGAGGACCACAAGTCCTGTTTTGGTAAGTGAACTGCAATGCAGGTTAGAGTACCTCTAATTAGTCTTTGCCGAGATGAATAAGCCTTAGCTT
This sequence comes from Neopsephotus bourkii, assembly GCF_033783945.1. Taxonomy (NCBI): domain Eukaryota; kingdom Metazoa; phylum Chordata; class Aves; order Psittaciformes; family Psittacidae; genus Neopsephotus; species Neopsephotus bourkii. The sequence continues at coordinate 1,407,559 of NW_026900553.1, forward strand.
AATAAAATTAAGCTTATTCTCAATAGCAGGAGCAGCATTCATAGTGTAAGAAGGACACATTGAAATAGAACTGGATAAAATACAGTTAAATTAGTACATATGTAACTCTACACCCGCTTGCAAAAGAAGTAGTTGAAAAGGCAAAAGATCTTTCAGTGTGCAGTTGTAGATATCTGGTGTCATACAAGCATTAAGTCTTTTAGATGGAAACGGCGCAAAGGAGACTCCAATAAGACGTAGTTATCAAACATCACCAAAGGAATAAAGTCAACGGGCATAGCTTGGACACAAGTATCAGAAGTTTTATTCCCTGAATATGATGTAGAAAGTGAATGATCCTAAATGGGTGTCACACATTGGAAACCAAACAGGAAATGAAATGGGTGAGAAGAGAAAGCTAAAATTTAACAGGAGACCAAATCTAAGTTTGCAAACATTCCTTAGAGTTCATGTGCAATGAGTCAATAAAATTTCTAAAACTCCATTTCATCCACTCTTTTTAAGTTAAGACCTTCTGAAGCACTAAATATATTAAAAACTAAGGTGCCAAATCTGGCAAAAAAGAAATGGAGTTTCCTAAAGGAAATTATTAAATGTTGTTACTGAGATCATAGGTCTAATGAGAATTCTTGAAAGACAAGTTTCTTTCAGTGTTTCAATCACAAACTAGTTACTTGCAGAAATAACAAATCTGTGGAAGGGTATCAAGATCAAGAGAGGGGCATTGTTTTAGTCCTTAGTTTGAAAATGTTTTGTTCAAGTCAAAAAAATGTAGGAGGAGTTGAAGTTGCTTTTCTTTTTAGGAGTGGTAGCACATCCTTCCAATTTTCATCCACTTCTAGTTCGTATTTTTGTTTGTTCCAAAATTCATCCATCTTTCACAGTTGGCACAAGGACAGGGACATTCTGTGCTAAGGTGACATAGATGGTTGAGGGCCAACTGAGTGCAATATTTAACATGGACCTTCAAGCGAGCACCTCAGTCTTGTGCTAGATTACAACTGCAAGGTGGCTTACATCACAGCTAACTGCTTAGAACTCCTGAACCTCACACTTGGAGAAAGCTTAAGTCTGAAATGGCTGCTTCTGTATGGATAGACTACAATTCCAGTTTGAACTCCTGGCTTAACCAAACATGTTTTGTGCATAAGTCAAATGAATTATATGATTTTTATATTTTTTTCTGCTTATTATTAAGTAATACAAAACCCCCAAATCTTCCCCTAGATTGTGCAGACATGTTGCCAAACGATGCTAAAAGAAGTTTACACATGGTACAGTGAAAGAAGAATATATGAATCTGGAAGCCATAAAGCCTGTAGAATAAGCCTTAGGTCTGTTGGCTAGGGTTTGACACTGTTTATTGTTTTTCTCTTACTGTCTATGAGAAGCTGAAAAACATGCAGATATTTGGTCTTGTATAGCAGAGGATTTTGGCCTCAACTTTTTTTAACCAAAACAATCCAACTGGATAGCAGAAATCAAGTTAGATGTCTAACCAAAAGCACATGGTTCATCCACGTCTGTGACTCAGAGGACCTGATAAACCATGTGAACATTACTTCTGTTTGTCAAGTTGCTGAGTTTGAAGAACAAGGAAGCCTGGCAGAAACCCACCTATGATGGCCAGCATATTTAGTCTCTTGAAAGTCTGTATCATTTAAGCAGTGTTGTTATGCACTCACCAGAAGTTTCTAATACAGTCAAGTTTTGTTTTAGTATCTTTGAGCCCAGTCATGAGCTACTGAGAGCCCTTTCCCATTTTGTACTGGTGGGCTGGACACCAAGACATAGTTTCTCACTTGCTGTTCCTTCTAGACTGAACTATCAAAATCATATCCTTCCAAGAACTTTACTGAAGGCAAAAGGAGTTTTATGGGAACAAAGACAGAGCAACATTAACATAAATCCCCTTAACTGAGATGGAAGCAGACAGTGCTGGACTTTGTTCAGTATTTTCCCCAGCGCAGTATGTGAGGACTCGGCACCAGTCACCATGCTTTGGCTCTTATTATTTATATGATTAGACAAGAACTTCTAAAGAGTAACTCACACCATGGGAGCTTTTCCCTAGCTTCAGCTTGAGATCAGGAGTTATGCCGCTGATGCAAAGTAGTCGTGTTCTGCTCTTTTTCTCATCTCACTTAAATTAGTACACCCTGGTAATTACTGTATCTAAACATGACCCATCTGGGTCACCAGATCCACCAAGTCTCCAGGCTCCTGCTGTCTTCCTCTGAGTTACTCAACAGAGGTCTCAGGTTGCTGAGGTGGCAGGAAACCTTCAGCCCTGCCCACCCCTCCAAACAGACCCTATATCTGCTATAGAGACCAACAATTAACTCAATGTCACAATAACAGGCCTAGTTTCTCATGTTCCAGGACCATCTTGGACCACTTGTCATCTAGCAGCCAGACACCTTTCTTTCAACAAAATAGTATTTATTGAGAACAAAACCACTGGAGGAAAAAATAAAGAAACTATTAACCACATGTGTGCATAACTAACTCACCTGACCTTTTATGTGGAGATCCCAGCAGACCGATCAGATGGTCATGCAAGCCTGGTCCGGAGTCAAGTCTGGCTCCCTGCACTGAAGCTGTGGTTTTATACAGCATCATATCTTTCATCTATTCACACCCTTTGAATAAAGGCAAAGCAAATTGTGTGTCTTCTATTGTGGAGGGAAAAAGACTTCAGAAGCAAAGATTTGCATTAATAAGTGCCTTGAATCTGGGCAGTGGAAATTCCTTATCTCACCCTTTTGGCCCGAAATGCAACAATTTCTTATATTAAAAGAAAGCCTGAATTTTATTTTATGAATCTGTACTTCAATAACAGTCTCATATTAGCTTTCTACTGAGCCCAATCTATTAATGAGATAAGCTAATGACAGAAGAAAAACAGTTGTTTGGTGTACAAAACCGCATTTCTCATAGAAATACAACTTTGCTATTTGCCAAAGAAACTCCTACTGCCATTGCATTTATTAGTTATATTTATACACTTTTAGGATAGGGTTCTATTTGCCTTAATTGTTAAAAAAAATCCTGTTTGCCTTAATTACTACTTAAGATCACGCTGTATATTGGAAACTTAAAAGCTTGCATTAAAAACATCACAAGTTGCTATCACATTTCTATGCATAGCCATTACACCTGCATAATTGCAAACAATGCATTATTTGTACCAGAAAGATTAGAAAATCATTTTAATCTGGAATGCCTGCATTTTCTAAAAAGATATTTCTTACTTCAAATCTAGCCTTCAAATGTTCACAGATTATACATGACTGAAAAGTCTAAAGTTGAGTGAAAATCAAACTGAAAAAAACCCAATTCTCATTAATTGAAAAGGCAATTTTTAATATGAATATTCCATAAGAACCGACAGGAGAGGTGCCATGCTTGACCTTGTGCTCACCAACAGGGAAGGGCTGGTTGGAAACGTGGCCCTCCAGGGCAGCCTTGGATGCAGCGATCATGAGATGGTTGAATTTGAGATCCTTAAGACAGTGAGAAGAGCGTGCAGCAAGCTCACTGCCCTAGACTTCAAGACAGCAGACTTTAGCCTCTTCAGGAACCTGCTTAATAAGGTTCCACGGGATATAGCCCTAGAGGGCAGGGGGGGCCAAGACTCTTGGTTGGTCTTCAAGGATCACCCGCTACAAGCTCAGGAGTGTTGCATCCCAACTAGAAGGAAGTGCAGCAGGAAGGCCAGGAGACCTCCTTGGATGGATAAGGAGCTGCTAAGGAAAATTCAAATGAAAGAAGAGTCTTATAGAAAGTGGAAGCAAGGACAGGCAGCCTGGGAAGAATACAGCAATGTTGCCTAGGAAGCTAGGAACCAGGTTAGGAAAGCTAAGGCCCAGTTAGAACTGAACTTGGCTAAGGATGTTAAGGGTAACAGGAAGGGATTCTACAGGTACATAGCAAATAAAAAACAGACTAGGGACAACGTAGGCCCCCTCTGGAAGTTTTCAGAAGAACTAGCTGCACAGGATTTGGAGAAGGCTGAGGTTATTAATGACTTCTTTGCGTCAGTCTTCTCTAGCAAAGGCTCTGACCACACCACCCAAGTCTTGGAAGGCAGATCACAGTATCACAGTATCACAGTATGTTAGAGATTGGAAGGGACCTCAAAAGATCATCTAGTCCAATCCCCCTGCCGGAGCAGGAACACCTAGATAAGGTTACACAGGAACGTGTCCAGGCGAGTTTTGAATGTCTCCAAACAAGGAGATTCCACAACCTCCCTGGGCAGCCTGTTCCAGTGTTCCGTCACCCTCACTGAGAAGTTTCTTCTCAGGTTTAAGTGGAACCTCTTGTGCTCCAATTTGTACCCATTACCCCTTGTCCTTTCATTGTTTGCCACTGAGAAGAGCCTGGCTCCATCCTCGTGACACTCCCCCTTTATATATTTATATACACTAATAAGGTCACCCCTCAATCTCCTCTTCTCCAAACTATAGAGACTCAGCTCCCTCAGTCTTTCCTCATAAGGGAGATGCTCCACTCCCTTAATCATCTTAGTTGCCCTGCGCTGGACTCTCTCCAGCAGGTCCCTGTCCTTTTTAAACTGAGGGGCCCAGAACTGGACACAATATTCCAGATGGCAGGGACTGTGAGAATGAAGACCTTAGGCCAACTGTAGGAGAGGAACTGGTTTGAGACCATCTTAAAAATCTGAACGTACACAAGTCCATGGGTCCTGATGAAATCCATCCACGGGTCCTGAAGGAGCTGGCGAATGAAGTTGCAAAGCCGCTGGACAGCATATCTGAAAAATCATGGTAGTCAGGTGAAGTTCCTGATGACTGGAAAAAATGAAATATAACCCCCATTTTCAAGAAGGGGAAAATGGATGACCTGGGGAGTTACAGACCAGTCAGTCTCACCTCTGTGCCTGGCAAAATCTTGGAGCAGATTCTCCTGGAAGGCATGCTAAGGCACATGAAAAACACCAAGGTGCTTGGTGACAGCCAGCATGGCTTCAGTAAGGGGAAATCCTGCCTGACCAATTTGGTGGCCTTTTATGATGGGGCTACAGAACTGATGGACAGGGGTAGAGCAGTTGATGTCATCTACCTGAATTTATGTAAAGCGTTCGACACTGTCCCACATGACATCCTTGTCTCTAAATTGGAGAGACATCAATTCGATGGATGGACTACTCGGTGGATAAAGAACTGGCTGGATGGCCTCACGCAAACACTTGTGGTCAATGGCTCAGTGTCCAGCTGGAGACCAGTAACGAGCGGTGTCCCTCAGGGATCGGTGTTGGGACCGGTCTTGTTTAACATCTTCGTCAGTGACATGGACAGTGGGATTGAGTGTGCCCTCAGCAAGTTTGCCGATGACACCAAGCTGTGTGGTTCGGTTGATACGCTGGAGGAAAGGAATGCCATCCAGAGGGACCTTGACATGTTTGTGAGGTGGGCTGATGCCAACCTCATGAAGTTTAACCATGCCAAGTGCAAGGTCCTACACCTGGGTTGGATCAATCCCAGACACAGCTACAGGCTGGGCAGAGAAGAGATTCAGAGCAGCCCTGCAGAGAAGGACTTGGGGGTGCTGGTCAATGAGAAAATGAACATGAGAAAGCAGTGTGCACTTGCAGCCCAGAAAGCCAACTGTATCCTGGGCTGCATCAAAAGGAGTGTGACCAGCAGGTCGAAGGAGGTGATCCTGCCCCTTTGTTCTGCTCTCGTGAGACCTCACTTGAAGTATTGTGTCCAGTTCTGGTGTCCTCAACATTAAAAGGACATGGAGCTGTTGGAACAAGTAAAGAGAAGGGCTACAAGACTGGAGCACCTCCCATATGAAGATAGGCTGAGAATGTTGGGGCTGTTCAGCCTGGAGAAGAGAGGGCTGCATGGAGACCTCATAGCAGCCTTCCAGTATCTGAAGGGGGCCTATAGGGATGCTGGGATGGACTCTTCATTAGGGACTGTAGTGATAGAGCAAGGGGTAAGGGTTAAAACTTAAACAGGGGAAGTTTAGATTGGATATAAGGAGAAAATTCTTTCCTGTTAGGGGGGTGAGGCACTGGAATAGGTTGCCCAGGGAGGTTGTGAATGCTCCATCCCTGGCAGGGTTCAAGGCCAGGTTGGGCGAGGCCTTGGGTGATACGGTTTAGTGTGAGGTGTCCCTGCCCATGGCAGGGGGGTTGGAACTTGATCTTAAGGTCCTTTACAACCCTAACTATTCTATGATTCTATGAAACACTTTGGGAAATTAAATGTTTGTGTGTCAGAAACTCAAAACCTAATATTATTTATACTTTCTATATTATTTTACTGTTTTTATGGTCAAGATCAACAGCCTGGGGAGCTTATAACAAGCCAGAAATCAAAATATATAAAGGCAGGCTAATTGGAGGTCCAAAATAAAACTGGAACTTCTATTTCTAAAGTGGCCAAAAGAATGCAATGGAAAATTGGTTTTTTGTAATTCACTTCCTAGAAACCAAATTAAGTTAATAATTTGTAGAAAATTAATTACTAAAACAATCAGTACAACTCTAATAAGACTTTAACAGCTTCTCCTAATATGGAATAGAAGGGAAAAGGCATCTTCTGCTTCATAAGTTGTTAGATGCCAGGGCATTTCAGAGTTGACTGCAATTAGAAAGAAATTTTGATTTTATGACATATGTATCTTTCATGTAGACTTCCTTATCTACAATGCAGCTTATATGAAGCTTTGCTTGTATGCTTTCTAAGCATTCGTTCCTAATCAGTCTTTTAATCTGTGCCCCAAAAGATGGCTTATTTCTCTCTCTTCCTTCTTGCTTTCAGTTCCCTCCGAAAACTGTTCTGACATTGCTTCTTTACTGTATATTTTTCCTCTGCTTTCTAAATCCACTAACACATAATCAGAAAGGATATATTTTGACAAGAATTTGATTTAGTTACCCTAATATGTATCCTGACAGATACGTCAAGGCAGCATGATTCGCTGCTGCCAGAGAAGGAAAATAATCAGCCACTTACTCCTGCCTCGATATCAGCCTTCCCTTCTTCCAGCTACTCCATGAGATGGACCAAGGAACTCTTCTAGATGAAAATTAATTCTGAAAAGTTACTAATTTTCATTGTTTTAAATGATGGTTGCTGTGTAGCAGCACAAATGCTCATGTCATCCTAAAGGTGGAGATACTCCACTGATGGTAGGAGGAGGTTGGACGGCATCTTTTGGTGGACATGTCATTTCACAGGAGCTTAAAGTAATCATTCATCTGCAGCTGTAATCCAACATGTACAGGTGTCTAAACTTCAGAGGTGTCTTTCACTTTTGAGGATATCTTCTGTAGTAATCATTTTGCCTATGTGCGTATATACAGAATGTATTTGTCAGCAGGTGTTAGTAACTTTCAGGGTTCAAGAACGCAAGGATTAGAACTTCAGTTCTAGTTTACTTAGTTTGTATTAGAATACAAACAGACAAACAAATGCATACACAGGTGTTTTTTATGACCAAACTTGGAGAAAGAACTATGATAATAATATACAAAATGTTTTCAGATCATAAGTATACTTTTCTCCCTGACATGTCAACACTGATCTCTTCCGTATCTATTGATATGCAGATATATCTCCATCAACGGACCCTAAATAAAATCTGCTATTTTTGTGCCAGTAGGTAACAATGAAAACACTCCTTATTTTGTGTGGATAGCAAGATCATTAGTCACTGTAATGAAGTTACTCTTCCAATTCCACTTCCATAGCTATACTTTCATTTTCAGATGCAAATTTCCTTTTTTATAGGTAACATTGCTTCTGAACTTGAGGACCAATTTTTATGTGGTTTATACAATTGGTAGAGGTGAATTATTTGTGACCTGGAGTTCTATACAACCTTGGCCAGCTTAATTATGAGAACTGAGCAGAGCAGTGATTTGTTGAAACTCACCTGTTTGAGCTGAAGATACCATTGCAAGTCTTCTTGCAACTGAGACTCCTTTTGACACCAAACAATGACCAACATTTTGTTTGAGAAATCTAATTCCCTGTGCAAACATGACTTTTTACAAGGAGCTTTTCTATCATGGGATTAGAACCCTACTGTCATGGTTTAACCCAACCAAACAGCTTGTTAACTCACTCCCCCCCTTCTTGCCCTCCCCCTACTCTCGGAGGGACGGAGAGGAGAATCAGGAAAAAAAAATGCAACTCCCATGGGTTGAGATAAGAAAAGTTTAGTAACTAAGGTATAACACAAATCACTACTGCTACCACCAATAATAGTAATGATAAAGGAAATAACAAGCGAAGAGAATAAAACACCCCATCACCAGCCGACCAATAACTTGCCCCCCCCAGCCTGACCAAGCACTGACTGATACCTCCTCCAACCCTGCCATCCACCCTAGCCCCCTTCCGGGTTACTCCCAGTTACATCCTGGGCATGACGTGCTGTGGTATGGAATACCTCTTTGGTCAGTTTGGGTCAGGTGTCCTGTCTCTGCTTCCTCCTGGCTTCCCCTCCTCCCTGGCAGAGCATGAGGCCCACAGAGTCCTTGGCCAAACCAAAACATCATTGTTTTTCAGTTCTGTTCCCAGCTGAAAGTCAAAACACAGCACTGCACCAGCTACCAAGAAGGAGAAAAAATGACTGCCACTGCTAAAACCAGGACGCCTCCTAACCTTCAGACGACTGCAAGTGCCTGGGAAGCTGTCTGGTTTTGCCACCCCAATTTCTTTGTCAGAAGAATTTCTTATTCCACAGATGCCATGCTTACTAAGGGAAATCACCTATTTCGGGATTTAAAAAAAAAAGGACATTCTGAGGGTTCAGTTTCAGCATAGCATCGTATTCGAGACCTTTTGTTATTCTTAATCACTGAAGAACATTTCTTTAAATGGCCAGAGGCCAGGTCTTGTGCCAAAAATCGATTTGCAAAATCCTTTGAGTTCAGTTCCGCTTTCCAATACCCACCATCAGTTTCCATTAAAAACTGATGAACCTGTAATGCCATTTTTTGTAACAATGGATGAGAATATTTTAAAGTTACTTCATCTAGTTTTCTAGAGTCTACAAGTAACCAATTGTTGCCCTGTCTTTGTTTAAGCAAAATTAAATGGGTCAAAGACCAGACAGTAGTCTCCAACATGTCTTTCTGATATATTTAATGGCCCTTCTGGGAAATGCACAACCATGGCATTAATAATGCTCAGCAAACAGACTTTTCCCAGAAACATGGATTTCTGCAGAATAATGAAATGAATCCACAGTAAACCAGAGCAAGATTCAGGAAGGAGAATTTGGGCAAAGAAAAGAAATGGTCATATATCTTGCTGCATAATTTCAGAGCACAAAGCATCTCCAGAACCTAGTGTATGTCAGGCCATTGTAACACATGCTTCAGTACTATCTTTGTAGAATACTGAAAATGCAAATTCTGGAAAATCACAAACACCCTGTTCTGTTCTGTGGTCTGCCTACACAGATTCATTCCCCACAGTCTGCACAGTCTTACTTCCATGATCAATATATGGTTTTTTATAACCATAAAGATTTATAGTAGTGTAGAACATTTTCCTAGGATTTTTTTTAAATGTGCTAAGAAGAATTATGTGAGTTGGACAAGCCAACAAGCAATGTACCTGAATTTTCTTTAGGTTTTGGAAAGTTGGCAGTATTTTGCACCCCGCTTCAATTTCAGTTACAGAAATGTGTCTGTGGTATACTTTTGTCTAAAAATAAGAGTATCTGCTGAAGTGAAAGTTTTCTAAAAAGTGCTATAAAATAGGTTGAAAAGGCTCAGAATTAATGCAAAGAAATAAATCTGCATCTCATCTTTCTGTTATTCCCACACACACCATGGAATAAAGAATATTTGGTACAAATGACAGTCCAGAGAGAAAAAAATAATGCAAAACAATGCAAATGATACTTTATAAAGAGTAAAGGTAATGCAAACTGACTTTAAGAGATGGAGACTCTTTCTCTGTTTTGTTTCTGGAAGAAATGAGAAGCGACAAACCCCTATAGCTGTGGCACAAAAAAATGAGGTCTGTAGTAACCTTTGGAGTGCCTTGGCTTTGAAAAGTTTCATTGCTTGATGAGTTCACCAGAAGATAGGTCTAATCCAACCCTGATGTAATTCAAGTCCATGGAACAATTAATTTATATCTTTCTCACCTCTGCTGCTTTCTCACTTTGTCCACATTTCCTTTTCTTCCTCCTCTCTAATAACCCAGCCTCAGTTCTCTTTCTAGATAGAGCTCTACACAGCACTCATAGTGCTGCAAGAGTTATGCTTTGCCTCCCAAATCTGACTCTTCTTCCACTTTCAGATCCAATTCTATTTCCTACTCTGACCTACTCCTAGATCAGAATTTTATTACTAAATATACTGACAGGGTAAAGAAAGTTAAGGTTTCAGAAAGGCAAGGCATCTCAAGGTATCAGGTAAACATGTCCAGCTTCAGATAGTAGGTGAGAAAGGGACTCTGCTAACAGCTGTGATAAATTTCATGGTTATATTTAGCAGTGTTATCATTAAGCCTGGGGATGTAGAAAAGGAGCCCGGTACTCAAAGCAAGCCTGTGTTTGTGGTTATGTCAGCTCTAGTAGCTGCCAAAATACAACATGAACTTGTATGTTCTCTGAATGAATGACATTGTAGAATGAATGAGATCTAAAGAGTCTTGTAACTGAATGGATATAAGATCCTGTTGTGTCACACTGAAGTGTAATAGTTTTCCAGTGACATAAGTTTATATGTTAAAACTGTACGTTTTGGTCTACTGAAAATCTTATGCCTTCTTCCTGCTACAGTAGACATGTCAACTTGTTTTGGTGATTCCTCATAATGACTTTCATCCTCTGACTGATGGACCTATCCATCACTACCCATTCTTGCCACATTGTTGAATGTGCGCACACTATGCCAGATTTATTTCCCTCACCTAATGATGCTCCCCATTTGCATCCTCCTGTGAATGAAAGGGTACAAGTTGACCAGGGCCAGAATCTTGTTGGTCACATTACATTAAGATTAAAGGTATGACTCAATTCATGGAATCATAGAATAGTCAGGGTTGGAAAGGACCGAAAGATCATCAAGTTCCAACCCCCCTGCCATGGGCAGGGACACCTCACTCTAAACCATGTCACCCAAGGCTCTGTCCAACCTGGCCTTGAACACCGCCAGGGATAGAGCATTCACAGCCTCCCTGGGCAACTCATTCAAGTGCCTCACCACCCTAACAGGAAAGAATTTTCTCCTTATATCCAATCTAAACTTCCCCTGTTTAAGTTTTAAACCATTACCCCTTGTCCTGTCACTACAGTCCCTAATGAAGAGTCCATCCTCAGCATCCCTGTAGGTCCCCTTCAGATACTGGAAGGCTGTTATGAGGTCTCCATGCAGCCTTCTCTTCTCCAGGCTGAACAGCCTCAACTTTCTTAGCCTGTCTTCATACAGGAGGTGCTCCAGTCCCCTGATTGTTCTCGTGGCCCTTCTCTGGACTTGTTCCATCAGTTCCATGTCCTTTTTCTGTTGAGGACAGCAGAACTGCACACAATTATTCAAGTGAGGTCTTAATTCATTATTTCAATGACTCAAGCTTAGAGACCTAAGTAACTCCTATAGAATGGACTGTAAAATGTTAAGAAGCTTACACATCACAGAAAAAACTTAAGGTTATTATAGAAGCATGGAAAAGTCCCATTTTCAGGGGATACTTAGCCATGAACAGCCAATGGAAGTAAGACACAGGCATCCTGGAGATCAGCTTGAAAGGTCAGGTCAGAACCATCATCGAGCTTTAAAATAATTCAAGCTTCCTAAAGAGATAAGAGGAGGATCTTCTGAGTTATTCTTTTTGTCAAAAAATACCCTATATAAAGTTTGATTCTGATACCAGAGTTATATATATGACCAAATTCAATTGCCAATAGACTGTGGTTGCACCCCTTTTCCCTCTTTCCTACCTCCAGAAATTTTTCTTTCCTTCATGTGCATTTTCTGTGGTTGTGCTTTCATGCTCATGGAGTATGGGTTCAAAATCCTTCTTCCTCTTGTGTTATGGTATCTTGGACATCTGTTTGATGTAGTGAAGGTCTTTCTGAATTGCTTTTACAGAGCTAGATGCACAGTTTTACCTGAAATGTTCTTGGCTACCTAAGCATTGTGTGGAATGGATTCCTTTCTCTGTAATGAGAACTAACATCTATGATGATATGTTTGAAGTAACTTCACACTTTAACTGCTAGATCCCATAGCAGACATTACTGAGTCACTAGCCAAAAAGAGAAATAGTCTAAAATCAGCAGAATAGTATATAATAAGTACTATTTTTTTCCCTTATTCAGGCTCTATAGGATGGAAACTAACTTGTCATAGAAACTAAAAAACTAAATTGAATTAATTTAAATTAATAAGAAATTTTCTGCAGATGCCAATGGCTTGATGAAAATAAATTCCAAAGGAAAAAGCAATTTAGTAACAATCAAATAATTTTATTAGTCAAATGACTTAGCAAACATTTTGTACTTTGAAGGACTTTCTGAAACTGCAAATTGATACATTTGAAAGTATCAATTTGAAGATGAAAATATCAAATATTAGGGAATCAGGCACTACTTAATTAGATCATGACACAGACTATGTTTGTGTGTGCACTGAAATATTTACTTAACATATAATAACAGACTCATGTAGTCATCTCTGCTTAAATTAAGATACTTGGCAAACAGTGGCAAAAAAAATCAAAAATAAAAAAACCTGAAACCAAACAAACAAACAACAAAAAAAAAAAAAAAAAAAACAGAAAAACCACACACACACCCACACACACAAAAGGCAAAACAAAAACAACCAACAAAACTACAAAACTACAAAACTCTCCGTTGTTAAATCAGTACATTTTTATGCCAGATCTATTTCCCAATTTATCAAGTGCATGACTCAATATAAAACATACCAGTAATCTCTAACAAGGTCACTACAGCAATTTTTGGCTGATCAAAGATTTGTTTGACTTACAGTCTGAGAGTGTTCTGTATTGCTGCATAAGACACTTTCTCCAAGACAGGGGATTTGAAATATTTGGGTAATCTTTGTGTGTTATGTAGAAATTCATCCTCAGGCAGACAACCCATTTCAAGGTAATCAGGCAACAGAAAATGGAGAAAGTTCTAGCAAGAGTGGTGACTAGTGCCACAAAATGTTGGTGTAACATAATAACTTGGACAGGATTAGAAAGACAAGGCAAGAAACTGAATACAAACAAATAAAAGGTAAGAAGAAATACCCTATACATTAAAATAACTGGAAATAAAACAAATTAGTCAGTTTTGCAACTCCACAGAAATGTCAGGTGATACTGAGACTGTTCAAGTGTTTTGTGCCTTTACCCTTCGGTTTTCACTGAGTCATTCAGTAGGGCATCTGTCAGGCAGAGGACATTTAGCAGCAATGGTGAAGGTATAACTAAACCAGGGAGAGGAAATGTTGGCATATTTGAGAAGGTAGGTGTTGATTTGGCCTAATGAAATTCATCAAAGCAGACTTAGAAATATGGCTCTTGTACACCCAAAGTTGCTAGCATTTACCTTTGAGCCAACAGAGGATGACAACTTTTTTCTTTAAAAAGTAAGAAATGGAGGAACAGAGGAATAATAGGCCAGCTGGTTTAACGCTGAATTTCAGAAAAATAGCAAAAATTCTTTTAAGAATTTTTAAGAATTCTTTTTAAGAATTTTGTTCTACAGAAGAAAACAAGAATCTATATAAACAAGATCAACTTATCAAAAAGAAATTGTATCAAAATAATTTATCTTATAAAAATGTAATAAACTTTGTGGATAGCTACAATGCAGTGGGTGACAACTGTCATAGATGACATTCCCTTAAGCAGATAAGGGAAGCAAACAAGTCTGTTCTGAATTTGGTAGTACTAATATATTCATTAATGATGATGGATTACAGAGTATACAGCATGCATTTGCAGATTATCTTCAAGCACTCTGGGACACAGAATTAAAAAATAACATTGACAAATTACATATGGGTTGTGAACAAAATAGCATTTAACTCAAGCAAACCAAAAGCAAAGTCCTGCAATGGAGAGGAATAATCAGACAAACTTGTCCTGGGACTGCTGTGTACAAAATATGTGAAGTAATCCTTCCACTTTAGTCAGTGGTGTTAAAGTCCCAAATGATGTACATTTTCTGGCCTGGAACATAAATGTTAAAAGAACCTACACAAATCATTAGCAATCTAGAAAAGATCTGAGAAAAAAAGCAGTGATGATAAGTTAAAAAAAAAAAAAAATCAGAAGGGAAAAAGAAATTAGTTTTTAAATAAACAAGATACCTATAAATATGAAAGTTCAGAAATAATGAACTTAGATTGAAGCAAATAAATTTAGAATAAAGATTAGTAGAAGTGATCTAGCAATTAAAGCAATTAAGCATTAGAGCCGATTATCTGAGTGACACTGGCATTTCTGGGATAAAGGTTGGACTTGATCATTTTAAAGGTCTTTTCCAACCTAGCTGATTCCATGATTCTATTTCCAGGCATCTGTCAGACATAACAGCAGGACTGATTCAGCTGCCTGGAGATGGGGAGCACAGTAGGGAATAGATGAGAGAACCATGCAAAACCCCTTCCAGAACTTGCTTTCTACAAGTTTCTGAACCTATTGCTTAAATCCCTTAAAACTGTTCTTCAGAAAATGAGGTGAAAATTAGTCTCAATTAGCTGTTTTTTCCTTGAAGTAAACAACTTCAGCAGAATGATCCAACATATGAAGACTGGAAATATGTCTGGGAGCCACACCACACTTAACATCATTTGCCAATTCAACATTTTTGGTGCTGCCTGCAAGAAGTAAATGGGATGAGGTACGTGTGTAACAGTGCTAGGCTTTGAAATTTTGCTTTTCCTCTTTTCTCTTAAGGCAGATACTGTTAACTCAAGGGAGTTAAACTACACCAATAGCTCTACATACAACATTAGAAATAAACACAATTTCAATAAATGATGTAAGCCAAATTGACTATCTTGCTTTATGTCATTCTGATCATTAAAAGTGGTGCTGAGTAGTAAGACCTCAGTGCTGAAGTTTACTGATCATTCATGATTCGGAACAATGAAGTCTGGCAAATTTTAAACATTTTTATTTACAGAAGGGGGGGGTAAATAACTGCCCTACAGTCCTTCTGTGTCCTGAGCACCTGTCCAGTGTTTTTGCTTCCAGCTTGAGGTCGGAAAGCAACACTGTTTACATTTTTAAACCCTGGAAACTTCAAAGGAAACAAGTTTTCTGGTGTTGCACTCTTCCTAACAGACTATCTTCTGCAGGGCCTAAAATTATCCTGCCATGTTTACCATCACTTTTGATCCGCCACAAAGTACCCCAGTATCATGCATGGAAAGCAACAAACAGCACACATTACTGGCTCCCCCGTCTGCATCTGTCAACCAATTCCTTATGTGAGTATTAAAACCCAAGGAAGGATAAGAATCAAGTAAGTGAAGCAAGGAGGCTCTGAAGGAAGGAGTGAGTGAAACTAAGAGCCCTACTGATTGTTTGTATGAATGCAATGTTCTGGAGTGCCAGCTGCTAAAATTTTATTTGGAGTGTAAATGATATATTTATTAATTAAAATTATCATTCTCATTATCACACTTTATGTACAACTGATAGAGCTTCAAGAGGGTGGTATGAATTAATGTAATGAATATAACTTCTAGAGGAAAACAAAATTATTTACCTCTGAACATTTCTTTTCCTTACAGTCTCCAATAGTTTGCTGTAATAAAATCATTCATCTGTTGTCATTGTGCTTGAGAATGATTACAGATTCTAAGCATAGACAGGTGAATGTAGGTTCACTGAAATCCAAATGATCACTAAGTATTTTTTTAAAGTGGCAATCGTGCAAAACATTTCCTCCTCATATGACTTTGAATTTCAATTCTTTGAGACACCAAGCTTACTGCTATCTAGGTGGAGACTTCTTGGCACATCACAGTATCACAGTATCACAGTAGGTTAGAGATTGGAAGGGACCTCAAAAGATCATCTAGTCCAATCCCCCTGCCGGAGCAGGAACACCTAGATAAGGTTACACAGGAACGTGTCCAGGCGGGTCTTGAATGTCTCCAAAGAAGGAGATTCCACAACCTCCCTGGGCAGCCTGTTCCAGTGTTCCGTCACCCTCACTGAGAAGAAGTTTCTTCTCAGGTTTAAGTGGAACCTCTTGTGCTCCAATTTGTATCCATTACCCCTTGTCCTTTCATTGTTTGCCACTGAGAAGAGCCTGGCTCCATCCTCGTGACACTCCCCCTTTATATATTTATATACACTAATAAGGTCACCCCTCAATCTCCTCTTCTCCAAACTGTAGAGACCCAGCTCCCTCAGTCTTTCCTCATAAGGGAGATGCTCCACTCCCTTAATCATCTTAGTTGCCCTGCGCTGGACTCTCTCCAGCAGGTCCCTGTCCTTTTTAAACTGAGGGCCCCAGAACTGGACACAATATTCCAGATGAGGTCTCACCAGGGCCGAGTAGAGGGGAAGGAGGACCTCTCTCGACCTACTAACCACCCCCCTTCTAATACACCCCAGGATGCCATTGGCCTTCTTGGCCACAAGGGCACAGTGTCGGCTCATGGTCACCCTGTCGTCCACCAGGACCCCCAGGTCCCTCTCCCCTACACTGCTCTCTAACAGGTCGTTCCCCAGCCTATACTGGAACCTGGGGTTGTTCCTGCCCAGATGCAGGACTCTACACTTTCCCTTGTTATATTTCATCAAGTTATTCCCCGCCCAGCTCTCCAGCCTGTCCAGGTCCCTCTGGATGGCAGCACAGCCTTCTGGCGTGTCGGCCACCCCTCCCAGCTTAGTGTCATCAGCAAACTTGCTGATAGTACACTCAATTCCCTCATCTAAATCGTTGATGAATATATTAAATAATACTGGGCCCAGTACCGACCCTTGAGGCACTCCACTAGATACAGGCCTCCAACTAGACTCCGCCCCATAGACTACAACTCTCTGGCTTCTCTCCTTCAGCCAGTTCACAGTCCACCTCACTACCCGATCATCCAGACCACACTTCCTCAATTTAGCCGCAAGGATGCTGTGGGAGACCGTGTCAAACGCTTTGCTGAAGTCGAGGTAGACCACATCCACCGCTCTACCATCATCCATCCACCGCGTTATTTCCTCATAAAAGGCTAAAAGATTGGTCAAGCACGACTTCCCCTTGGTGAAGCCATGTTGAATGCCCCTCATAACCCTCTTATCCTTGATATGCCTTAAGATGGCACCAAGGATAAGGTGTTCCATCACTTTCCCAGGAACGGAGGTGAGGCTAACCGGTCTATAGTTACCCGGGTCCTCCTTCTTGCCCTTTTTGAAGACAGGAGTGACATTTGCTTTCCTCCAGTCCTCAGGCACCTCTCCCGTTTCCCAAGACTTGGTAAAGATGATGGAGAGCGGTCTAGCAATGACCTCAGCCAGTTCCCTCAGCACCCGCGGGTGCATCCCATCTGGACCCATGGATTTATGGATATCCAGATTGCTCAACTGGTCTTTAACCCATTCCTCATCGACTAAAGCAGACCGCTCCGTTGACCTATCTTCATCCGGGGTCTCAGCGGTACAGGGCTCTTCAGGATTGCCTCCAGCAGAGTAGACAGAGACAAAGAAGTCATTCAGTAACTCTGCCATCTCTGTATCTTCTGTCACCAGGGCACCCGTCCCGTTCATCAGCGGGCCTACATTGCCTCTGGTGTTAGTTTTACCTGCCATGTATTTGAAAAAGCTCTTTCTGCTGTCCTTGACCCCTCTCGCCAGCTTTAATTCCAAGGAGGAATCCAACTGGAAGTAAATCAAGTAAAAATAAATAGTTCAGTAAACGAGCAATTCTGACTTGATCAGAAATGAATGTTGGAAAATATCTTCTACATTTTGGCATGTGAGGTCTATAAACAAACTTCAAAAGAACAACTGAATATTACACTGGGGAACATTTAATTTCTCAGTCACACTTCAAGTATTTGTAGAAGTCACCTGTTTTTTCTGAGCAGCTTTGGAGATGGAATGCAAAATATATCATCAAATCTAGATCTTGGTTACTGCCTCAGGTCTCACAAAAGTGTCACCAGTTTATGTAAGCTGGAAGGCCATCACAGTTTCTTCAACAATAGCCAGTTTCTTCTGTCAGTCATTTATGCGTGCTCTAGACAGATTCAAGCAAATACAGCTATGCCAGGTCTAGATCCCACTCCACTGACCTCAGCATCATTGCTCTGCATTTCACAGCATCATATAATGGTTTGAGTTGGAAAGAGCTTGAAAGATCATCTGATTCTAACCCCCTGACACAGGAAGGGACACATTCCACTATACCAGGTTGCTCAAAGTGCCATTCAACATCTGGAACACTGCCCGAGGGATGGGGCAACCACAGCTTCTCTGGGCAACCTGTTTGAGTGAGATCTCAATGAGATTTTATATGTCTAATGGAGGAATGAAACATCCTTGCTTCTTTTAACACTAGACCAAGATCCACCTTCAGACCAGTCAGGTTTTGATTTGTATTTTCCCCAAGCTTTGATTGAAAAAATGTCCCAGAGCATGACTGCTACAGCACTTAGAAACTTTTTTCTGATGCTTATTTCAAATACAATGTAGTAATGAGAAGGGTAATCACATATTATGCCAAGTATTTCCAACAAGGAAAAGAAAATATTAATAACATGAACTTTGATGCACTGAGGTCCCACCTGTGACAACAGCAGACTCTGTTCAGACAGGATTAATTCAAATCAGAACAGAAATGGAGAAGTATTTTAGGATGATCACTGATACTTTGGTTTTTTTCCTATTTTATGTAATGAGATTATATGAGCTTGGCTTGTCTTCCTTAGACAAATGAGGCTTGAAAAGAGCTATAGATAATACCTGCAGATGCACTGAGAAATAAACACTGAGATGAACGGGCAGTGTTGGAGCTAATGGGCATTGTTACACATGATCGCATGGATATTAGTTGGCCACTGATTTGGGCTAGAGATTAGCCACTTACAAGTTTCATTTAAATACCCCTACTTCCCTCTTAATAAAAGAAGTAGAGGTATTTAAAGAAAAAGTGGAAAGGTTAATAATGAACAGGTACAGCAACATTTTTTTAATACAAGTAAGTACCTAGATTCAAGATAAAACTAGATAGATATATGAAGGGATTTTTTTTTGCTCTGACAGCTATAAGAGAGATTAGATGTGATGATCTTTCACAAGCTTTTTCCAGCCTGATTTTCTATTTCATTTCTATGTTAGGAAAAATAAAATTATCAAAGAAAATCAGCAGTTTACTCGGGCACACTTTTACTTGGGGAAAAAATGACTGACATTTAGTTCATTTAGTAGTAACTCACTTGATTTTAATTATTTTTAAATCTTGCATATCAGAGAAATATAACTATATTTGTTCTAAACTAAATATTTATCAGTGACTCTTTGCAGTGATACAGCTCTTAGCAGCTTTATTTGTAGCCCTTGCTACAATTCCACAGTTTCTTGGACTGGTTTTGTTAGTATTCTATGATGGAAGTGACAGAGTAAATGCTGTCTTCTCCTTGATGTGGTAGTTTCTACTTCTGTAGACTCCTTTACATTTTGAACACAATAGTCCTCACAGAAATAGCAACTCGGTCATGACAGTGTATGTGCTTTAGTGATTGAGCCAATAAGAGTTCAAATTCAATGTGAATGTTGTAATTAGTTTTGGAGTGTCCTGCCCATGGCAGGGGGGTTGAAACTAGAGGATTATAAGGTCCTTTCCAATCCTAACTATTCTGTGATTCTATGACAAGGATGTCTTATTTTTAATGGGAAAAATTGGGAAAGGCTGATTTTTTTAAAGGCTGTCTCTGAACTACAACATTAATTAATATAAATCAGAACTCACAGAGTGTTAGGAGAGCTTAGAGATAAAAGTCAACACTATAAGTGGTACACTAGGTCCATCAAAGCACAAAACAAGTTTTCATCTGTATTTTACAAGCTTAATATATTGCTTCTGGCCATTAGACTTTTTGACTGAAAAAAGGCAAGGGTCTAAAGTTAAACATCTACTATTCATCTTTTTCTTGGCAAAGTCTCTATGATTTCATCAAAAGGCATGTTTTAAGACATACTAAAAAAGCCAAAGCAACAATATATGCATTACATGGAATATATAATGTCAATTTTATTTGCTAGGCTCACAAATCAGAGAAACAATTCCTTTATATGTGAGCATGTTTATTTTCTGTGCTTCACAAAAGACTTGGAATCTAATCATATTTGCCTGAGGAAAGCATCACCATTTGCCAATAAAAGTTAGGAACTACTCTAAGCATTTGTAGTGAGATAACTGTTTAATATGGGGCTGATGAAAAACTGAACTTCTACCTAAGCATGATATGATTTTTGTGGTTTTTAAGTGGAATAAAGGTGAAGTGAAACAAGCAACAGTACCCTATTAAACACTTTGTAACACATGGACACTTTCCAAGAGGCACAGAAAACCTAGTGGTGCATTTTCCAAGTTCTGACTCATATAAATTTGGACATAGGCAGATTTATTTCTGGCAGGAATAAAATGCTTTACACAAGGGGAGAAAAGAAAGGCCAGATTTGGGGGAAGGGGAGATTTAAGGAGATTATTGCTTAAAAGCAATATAACCACCAAGGATATGCTCTGTGGGTGTTTATATGTGTATGTTTCTGCTTGTCTATGCAAGATCCCGCTTTATTTATGAATAGAATTATACAAAAATGTGCCTGTATAATTTGAAAATGAAACATGTCTTTTAATGTTAGGTCTTGGGAGAAAAAATAACATATACATACTTCTATTTATTTTCCTTCTTTTCAGATGCATATTTGTTGAGTAATGCTGTTTCTTCCTGAGAACATGAAGAAAAGACATTCTCATGGAGAGGACACAACAATCAAGTTTCATTCTCTGCATGACTGTATTGGATTTCAACTTGTGGCATTCAGCACTGCAGGTAGATCACTTCCTGGATCGGGTTAGCTTTGCAGAATGAAAATCCATAGCATCAGGGGAAAATAATTTCAAGAAGGAGAAGAAGCAAACATTTACAGAAAAGAATTTGATGAAAGGGAAATATTTCATATAATACCCCAGAACAATGAAGAAGGCAACAACAAAACCTTTGAAAAGATGAAAGACTTCTCAACAGCAACCTCTTAGTCTAATATGGTAACAAACAAACAGTAACTTGGCTACTCTTTTAGGATCTGAAGCTAATTCAGTCATAACAATTTCAGGGATGGTTGCACCCTCTCGAATTGCTTTGAATCCCATCCCTCATTGTCATCAAATACTCTTATGCAAAAAAAATGAAAGGACTATTTTCTGTTATCTATGAGAAAGTTTTCCTCATTTTCTCAGGAAGAAACAAGATCATTCAAACATGCTATGGTAAATCACAAGGTTTATCCTGCTTTTGCTCCAAATAGGTCTTGTTAAGCTTTAGCAAGGAAGCAAATTATATAGGTTAGGTGATTCACTCTTTCAGGTATAACTAAAAGTGACTTCCTTCATTCTGCCACAATCTAGTTTTGTGATTTGCAGGACCAGAACCAGAAGTCATCTCTTGTCTCTTTGTCTTTCAATGATGGCAATGTAGACAAAACCAGATTGAAATTCCTGAGGTGGAGTTTAGACAGACCTTGGGCACACAAACTCAGGAAGCCAGTCCAAAAGTTCCTTCTCAGTTGGCAGGCACATGAGATTCTTCCAGTCCTGGGTGCCTGAAGGTGCAAGTTCAGTTGGACTGACAAAGGAAATTTGCTTAGGATGTAATTTTCCAGTAACCACTGACTTTTGTTAAAATCAAATCTATAAACTCACATCATACTCTTTCTGTACACTTCTCAGAATCTGGTGTTTGCTTTGGGGTTAACCAGTTCTGTAGATCCTTGAAACTTTTCTCAGACCCAAGTCTTGCACAGTGCTTGAAGAAAGTTAGGTATCTAAGATCAAGATCCATGGAATCACCACAGCGAGTAAGAAACTGTCCAATTTGGTCTAATTTGATTTGCTTTTTTCTTCCTATAAGAACTCTCTTTCATCTATTGGCCAAGAAACTTCCAAATCTAGAAATTACAAGATCATAGAATCATAAGGTATCTCGAATTATAAGGGACACAAAAGGATCATAGAGTTCAACTCCCTCCTCCTTGCAAACTACCTAAAACTAAATGATATGGCTCAGAGCTTTTTCCAGATGTTCCTTTAGCTCTGACATATCATGACCAAATCCCTGGGGAATCTGTTCCATTGACCAGCCACTCTATCAGTGAAGAACCTTTTCCTAATTTCCAAACTGAACTTCTCCTTATGAAGCTTCATCCCATTTCCTGGTCACCGGAGAGAGAAGAGCACCTCCCCAGAATTTTTTCTTATACTTTTGAAAAGAAGGTAGAGCAGTGGATTGAACGACTTTACAAGCTTATTTCGCACTGTGGTAACTAGCTGTGGAACTATCACTCAACTGGAAACCTAATCTTACAAAACTGGCTAGAGAATCTGAGTGGCAGCTTCAAGCAACAATATAGTATCTCTCCGAATGTAACAGAGAAAGTGTAACTAGAAAAAGTACAAAAATGTTTGTACATAGATCTGAATTTTGAGTCTGAATCAAAAAGCAAAGACAGGATATATGCATAATGTGAAATTCCTAATTAGAATTCGAGTGGCAGTCTTTTTTGGCAAAGAATCTTCCTCATTTTAGACCATTTCACTATTAACATAATAAGATAAATCAAAGGATAATTTAGAATTTACAACTGAAGACAGGCAATCTGTGGGTTTTTTTCACTTAATCTGAGATCCTTTCAAACTGAGATCAATGAAGGAGGGACATGTTTGTTATGGTGCTTTTCACAATAAGCAAACAGCACTGAATAGAAAAATAAAAGCTCTGGTGAAGGGTGGAATAGCTTATGTAAGAGGGAAAAGAGTTAATGACACATATTTTCCAAGGAGATATGAAGTGAAAATTACTGTGTGCACGCAGATGATTCTTGTCCAGCAGGGAGTCGGATGCAACCTTGGACAATTGCACATGGGCATTTGGGGTGACTGTGAGAGGAGACATACACCCAAGCAAGCAAGGAAGCACTCAGGGAACAAGGACATCAGATGTTCAGCAAAACTCTGCTCAGCTTCTTGATGAGCATTTCTGGCCTGATCTACACATTTTTTTCTATATAATATTCTCAAAATGGAGTTCCATTAAAAACCTGCTATGATAATTCCTTTAGGCATTGCATGCAGATGGAGGGCTGCATTTGTTTACTTTGCAAGCAGAAGAATTCCAAATAAAATATTTTCTTAAATATGTTCAGAATTAAATATATCCTGCAGCTATTTAGCTTATAGGAAGCAGAGAGCCAAGCATTCATCTGAGAGGACTAGATCTTGAAGTCATTTTCCCATTTTACTGGAAACTTGTGCTACTTCAGATTTTCCTGAAACTGTCCTTGTTTCAAGTCATGATCAAGCATAACTACAACAAAACAAAACACATGAAAAATTGGCATTTAAATTACATACACAAAACCACTTAAAGTTCACATAGAAAGCTGTTATTTTCGCAGACTGTAAAGGAAAAAACTCCACTGAAAATCACTTACCTTCTGCAGGGTGATACCCAGAAGATCCTCAAGTCCATATCTTTTTGTAGAGCTACAGCAAGGAAGAAAGTATGTGCAAGACAGAAGAGCACTATATAAGGCACATGTTGCTCTAGGGAAACATTGATGTCATCTGTTGCCTTGTCTGTTATGGCCTTACAGAAGAGGAAAAATGACCACCTGAGAAAGGCAGCCCCAAAGGCAAGTGTCTGCCTCTGTATCTGCAAGAGGAAATAATGCACATGATTCAATTAAACCCTTAAATATATGAAAAAATTGACAGTCAGGTCCATTGCATAAAAGGGGCTTGGCAATTTGAGCTAACGCAATTTTTCATGGAAGCTATAAAAAGCCATCTATAGCATTTTGTTATTTCAAATTCATTTTCTGTAGTAAGCCCAAACTCTCTTCATTTTATTGCCCCTCTCATCAACTTGGAGTGCAGCATTATGTGACCACAATGACACACAATCACATCAACAGCAGTTGCTGATTTATTCCTTTATTCCCCTGTCTTTATTAAAGTTTTGACAAAATGCATTTCCCAACCCTCATTGAAAACAGTTTGTCAAAAATAGAGTAAAAAAAATTCAAAACTCTTTCAAACACTATATCCTATTTGCATGGCAACTTGCACTCTCTTCCCTGCCAGAGGTGTTTGAGAGCAAAGCTTGACAACCATATGGGTAGTAGTTTTCTACAGTTGCTACAGTTACAGTTTATTGTGTACCATAACTATGCAAATAGACTATACACTCATCTGGGAAGCACATGTCTAACTTCCTTCAAAGTTTAGCTTTCAAGCAGAAAAAATTAAGATTCGTGCACAGCCTGGACTGCCTTGATAAACTTGAGTTTCGTAAAATCCAGTTGATCTTTGCACATCTACTTCATAGGAGATGTAGCAATTCAAATTCTGATTATTTAGCCTCCTGTTTGTGTCTGAAGGTATGGCTTGTCCAGTATTTCAGCTGAAGATAAAGTTCCTATAAAGATTTCCTTCTTGTGTCATCTCCCATGTTTCACCATTTTCCTATGTGTCATTGCCATCTGTGGCTTGGTGTTTCATTTTTCCTTTCAGTCATTTCACTTTCCTATTTTTGCATCTTTTTTCCTTCTTGCAAAGCTCTTTAGTCTTCTGGTCTCTTACTGAACGCTATGTTTATGCTGTACACTTAATTTTACTGCACCTCTGAGAGATACCTTTATTATAAGAGACATCTTTCTAATGAAAGTTCCCCTGAATGTCAAGTATAATGTTTTTGTTTTTTTTCTTTCATGCTATTTAGTTGTCTTGCAGCAACCTTTGCTTTCTGTGTCTCTAACAGAACCTGTACTAAAAATCTGATAACTCCAATACAGGAAATACATTGTCTCTAACTATTGCTTCTTTTCCTGTTCCCCATTTGTAATAATAACTGCCTTCAGTAAATTCTTTTCTCAGTCTTGGCATTTCCTCTTAATTTCAGTCCCTTTATTTATAGATTTGGCTTGGTTATGGAAAAGACATTAATATCCTCTTGGCGTCTAAAGAAACAAAAAGTTGTCACTGATTAATGTGATATCACTACCATAATCTGTCTGTCCAGTTAGGAGCTCTTGGCCTATTTCAAAAGCAAACTGATGGAATTGGGCCAATTTTTCTTGCATTTGCTTCAGGCTATAAGTACTCTCAAGTAGTTGTCAAGGCTTTAGCAAATGCGGAGGCTTTGTAATCAGCAGTAACCTGAACACAGAGCCCATTTCGTTCACCTTATTCACCTTGAGCGCAAACTGGGACAAAAGGATTAGCTGAAAAGCATCACGTAGGGTAAAGTAGAAGTATATTTATTTGGTAGTCCCATGTTCTCAGTATCAAACCAGAAGCCACTAGGCCAGTCACTTATGAGAAACATCCAAACAAGTGCACTGGATGTTTGTGCAACACAGCGTCTGGTGTTCTACAGGAGACAGTACTGAGTGGAAAGCTGACAGCAGAAAGACAAGCAGATATAAATCCAAATCTGCCCTACAAACCCCTAGTATTCAACAGTCTAGAAGTTTAATGAAAGTGAACTGGTACCGACATCTGAAGACATTCAATATCCATGCTAAGTACTTCCATAAATTTGCTAGACTCCCACATTTTTATTGCCTACTATCTGGAAATGTATTTCATTTTCTTGAAACCCGATAACTGAAACTTTTTGTTGGTGTCTGTTCATCAAAGAAGCAAATAATTGTTCCTTATTTATTCTCTCTGTTAATTTTATGACATTCTCCCCTCACCTTTAGCCTTTTAGGTATCTTTATGTCTTTTCCTAGGCAGAAAAGTCCTAGACTAAGCCAGAGCAACTAAAATCACAGTAATCTAATTTGTGGTATCAGAGTCTCTGCCAGACTGCATTCCCTTTCTAACACACTTACCTGGACCTGGTAGTTTACATTACTTTTGCTTATGTTCACAGCAGTCAATTTGTTTCCCTTAAAAACCTGGCTGGATGGCTGCACACAAACAGTTGTGGTCAATGGCTCCATGTCCAGCTGGAGACCAGTAACGAGTGGTGTCCCTCAAGGGTCAGTGTTGGGACCGGTCTTGTTTAACATCTTCGTCGCTGACATGGACAGTGGGATTGAGTGTGCCCTCAACAGGTTTGCTGATGACACCAAGCTGTGTGGTTCGGTTGATACGCTGGAGGGAAAGAATGCCATCCAGAGGGACCTTGACATGCTTCTGAGGTGGGCTGATGCCAACCTCATGAAGTTTAACCATGCCAAGTGCAAGGTCCTACACCTGGGTCGGAGCAATCCCAGACACAGCTACAGGTTGGGCAAAGAAGAGACGCAGAGTAGCCCTACAGAGAAGGACTTGGGGGTGTTGGTCAATGAGAAAATGAACATGAGCCGGCTTCAGTGTGCGCTTGCAGCCCAGAAAGCCAACTGTATCCTGGGCTGCATCAAAAGGAGTATGACCAGCATGTCAAAGGAGGTGATCCTGCCCCTCTACTCTGCTCTCATGAGACCTCACTTGGAGTATTGTGTGCAGTTCTGGTGTCCTCAACTTTTATGGAACTGCTGGAATAAGTGCAGAGAAGGGCTATGAGGATGATCAGGGGACTGGAGCACCTCCCGCATGAAGACAGGCTGAGAAAGTTAGGGCTGTTCAGCCTGGAGAAGAGAGGGCTGCGTGGAGACCTCATAGAAGCCTTCCAGTATCTGAAGGGGACCTATAGGGATGCTGGGGAGGGACTCTTCATTAGGGACTGTAGTGACAGGACAAGGGGTAACGGGTTAAAACTTAAACAGGGGAAGTTTATATTGGATATAAGGAGGAAATTCTTTCCTGTTAGGGTAGTGAGGCACTGGAATAGGTTGCCCAGGGAGGTTGTGAATGCTCCATCCCTGGCGGTGTTCAAGGCCAGGTTGGACGAGACCTTGGGTGATATGGTTTAGAGCGAGGTGTCCCTGCCCATGGCAGGGGGGTTGGAACTTGATGATCTTAAGGTCCTTTCCAACCCTAATTATTCTATGATTCTATGATTCTAAGAGAGAGAAACACTTAGTTCTGAAACCAGTTTGTTTTGTAACATATACAAAACAAGAACTGACTTAAATTTCCTTCCATGAATGTCACCTCATTTACAGATGCAGTTTCATCTCATTGAACCCATGCAGCAAACCACACACAGAATGGTATAGTTGTCCTATATTAAATCCAGAGTTCTCATTTTAAAGTACTATTTAAGGAACAATCTTAATTTAATAGGGCCTGTAGCAATAGGAAAAGGGGTAATAGTTTTGAACTGAAAGAAGGTAGGTACAGACTGAATATAAAGGAGAAATTTTATGCAACGAAGGTGCCCAGACAGATTGCCCGGAGAGGTCGTAGATGCTCCATCCCTGGAAAAATTTAAGGTCAGGTTGGACAGATCCCTAAGCAATCAGCTCTAGTGGAAGATGTCCCTCTTTGTTGCAGGAGGATTGGACAAGATGATCTTTAAACTCTCCCAACCCAAACCTTTCCATGATTCTATGATTTCCACATCATTGAATGGTAAAAACGTAGTCCGTATTCTTTAACTGAAGAATTGGATGGTAGTTTAGCATTACAACCATGAAGATAAAGACAAGAGAGAAAACTATCTGAAAACAGTTTTATTAAAAGTACACTAGTAAACATAACCACTATAGTGAAGTGCTTTAGTCATGCAATTGCATTCCAAGATTCATACATCTTGATCTTTTAGATGTCATGTTGACACTGAAGAGAAAATTCCTTGTAATTACAGGTGTGTAATGCACCTCAAGATGCATTTACATTCATATTCTTTCCATAAAAATATATATAGCTCTCCTGAAATAGTCCTAGAGAATCATTCTGAGTTTAAGATTGTATCTCTGACCAGATAGAGTACAGATGCATCTCCAGCTGTTGAAAAGAAGATTTTTTACTTTATTACATTCTGTTGTAATTTTCAAAGCCATTGTTTTAAGTAAAGTATACCCCCCAAACCTAATTTTTAAACATGTTTGCCAAAAAATTTTTGGTGTCATTTTATATATGTACAGATGGATTCAAATAGTCTTTTAATCAGCAGTGTTTTAAGTACTCTGATCTCTGTATTATTTAACTGGTTCTAGGGTAAACAGAGTAAAAAAGTCAAGATTTGGCAAAGACTTCTAAAGTAAAATTAGAAACTTTAATTATTTCCCTTAAATCTAGGCTAACATCAGAACAAGTTACTGTGTTTATTTTATTGCCTAATAAAAATGCCTTAAAATGGTATTTTAAAAGCTATTCAGAACCTTGGGTCATGAAAAGTTGTTTTTGAATGAACAGTTATCCTTGGAGCAATAGACTTCATGTGTGAAACTATTATTTTAAGGTAGAGATAATGGAATCTTATGTTTTACGTAAGAAAGGCCAAAAATTTTAATCCAGTATTTTCTGCACCAAACCTCCACCTCTCAGTGAATGACAGGATATCTTTTACAGCACTGGATTTCATCCTGGTATTTAGTTGCTCTCAGGAGCTCTGTAACGGAAAATAAAATTTAAGGCTTAATTTTCACAAAAGCACAGAATGGTTGCGGGCAGAAGGTATCTCTGGGGGTAGGTCATCCAGTCCACCCACCTTGCTCAAGTAGGGCCATTTAGAACCCATTGCTCAGGATCACATCTAGATGTCTTTCAAGTATCTCTAAGAAGGAAGATTCCACAATGTCTTTGGTCACCCTCACAATAAAGTTCTTCCTGGTGTTCAGATGGAACCTGCTGTGTTTCAGAGTGTGCCCATTGCATTGTGTCCCCTGCATCAGCTTTTGGCATCTAGCATGAACAACCTTCTGCCTAAGTATAAATTAGCCCTAGTGACGCACCACTCTGAAACACACTTGAACAAAGGTGGGTTAAAGCAAAAGTGACCTCCACCTCAGCTGTTCTGAGCATGCCTTGGCTACTGGTTCAAGCCCCATTTCAATAGCAGTATGGTTTTTAAATTACTTCAGCAGCTTTTGTATATAAAGGTTTCTAGCAACAACTTGTACGTTTTTAGTAAATATGTGACATCTCTACACATGATCTGACTAAAATTGAGAAAAGCAAATGAATAATCATCACTGTCTGAAAGCATTTTTTTTCCTTCTTATGACACATAAAGCTTATGACACATAAAGCATTCATAAGAACAGAGAAAAAGATGTGTTACAGTCCAGAGATTTGTGGTGAATTGCTCAATTTACGAATGAAAAAATATCATCCCATAAACACTGCATTTAATCAACTCCTTGACTGAATTATTGTTGCCAGAAATGTGCTTGTCAATAATGATCTTTTTTCTACTTATTCTAAGGCTGATGAATCAACTTTAACAGCATGTAGAATCTGTGCCCTGCTAAAAAACCTCCCACCAGTTAAAATATGTTTGTGTGACACAATTGTCTGTATTTTAACTTTCCATAATTTTACATGCTCACAAATTAAATATTAGTTATTCTATATTAACCACTGTTGAACTACACACAATGCACCCCGTGGATGAAATAATTTTTTCCTAACAAAACAATGCAATTTATAGCAAGACAATAGATGAAGGTTTTAAAAAAGATAAAATAACTCAACTGGAAGAAAAGTTAGACCCTCAATAAGCGTTTTTGAAACACATTTTGTTTAATACAGATCTAGACAAAATAGTTTTTAAACATCTGCTAATGCTGAGGTGAAATTCTAAGCTTTATTGCTGAATTTACATTTGCTGGTTACCTCCCCTAGCTCTAGCCATAACACCAGCACTCTCTTATCCTGCGTAAAACAGTTCACATCCAAACTAGATAGTCTTATTCTTCCCTGGAGATTATTGTCTAGTTTGCACATGAGCATCTCTGTCAGAAAACTACCAGATTCTTTGCAGAGGCAATCCCAAGTGTAAACTAACATCTCTGCAGGGTCGCCTATGTAAATAAGTAGAAAAAGGGAGCAAAAACATTTTGAAAGTGTAGATGTGCCTTTTGCAACATACAGAGCAACATATTATGGTCAACTTCAAATTATATAGGGATAATTCAAAGCTGCTTATCCCTATGGAGAAGCATTTCTGTAAGGCAGGGTTATTTTATCAACTCTGCCTAGTCTGAATTCAGATTAACATGTCAGTCAGTCACTACACAAGTCATCTAGGTTTCTGCTCCACAGCTTCCCACTGATCCTCACAAAATGCCTGTAGCTGATGGCAAACATAAGTTAAAAACAAAAATCTGTATTCATTTGTGATTTAACCTTAATTTTTGCAAAAACCACACCAAAATTATTACTTTTGTAAGATATTAACTTGGATTCCAGCTTAAACTGTCTTCAGACTCTGAGTTTCCAGAGTCCGGGTTGATGGCCATATTTTATAAAAAGTTAGTGAATCTTGTAATAGCAGAAGAGGAGGGTGCTTTTTAATTCAATTCAGTGATACGAAGAACTGAATAAATACATGTATATTCATCCCAATTCTTTACATAATTAATATTCTTACTTAAAACTGCAACAAGACTTTCCTTAACTGCAGACTTTTATGAAGAGCCACTAAAGTTCTTCCAGTCATCATCTAGCCGGTGGTGATTTTCATGGGCTGATATAGACACTCTTTCTCTCTTAATCCATTCCACATATAGGTCATGATTCTGAAAGTTATTCAGATGGGAAGGGTGGGGCTAGAATTTATCTTAGGATGGAAATTAATATTTTGTATTAGAAATAGAATAATGCAAAAAATATAATTAATGTGTAAAATGGATTCTGATGAGCATATAAATCAAATAGGTTGTTAAAACTTCATTCTTGGATAAACAAAACCTAGACATTTTCAGTTTGACACAACAGCAGCAATTTCTTATGTTTCAAAAATAATTTTTCATGAACAAATCTTCTGTCCTTGACAGAAAATTGGCAAAAGATGGATTACACAATGTACTTAACAAATCTGCACTGGATCTAGGGAATAAATGCAATATTGCCTATAAAATCTACTATTAAAAAAAACCCCACTTCTGTTATTAATCATAAATTACAGTGTGGAATGATTAAAAACAAATGGGTATGGAGGAGCAGTTCTTTAAATGGAGACATCGAGTCTGTGTTTGAAGACTGTAATGTTTACTAGAAATGTCAGAAATTCATCACACCTTTGATATGTATTGATATGTTTTGATTTGCATTGAATATTTTTAATAAAATGGTTAGTTAACCATTAAAATAAGAAGCAATGCAAAAAGGTACAATAACTGTATCTCATGCCTATTCCCAATATCCCAGTTTGTGACTGTAACCTGCATCGCAACAGTACACTGTTTTTCAGATTTCATATTGAATGCTATTTTTACATGAAGATCCAAACCCACATATATTCATATTTCATTTTCCTCTGTACAATATAACAGATACATACTATGGGGTACTTTGAGGACTGCAGGGACCCTGCTGGCTCCTGAGGCCTCTCAGAGGGTGAAACCCTCATGAAACGGCTGTGGAAAGCAACAGAAGGACTGCCACCATATGATGACCAGGCTGTCCTGTTGGGCACAAGCTGCTGAAGATACGATCCTTTCCAGCACCACACCTGGGTGTGAAGATGTTGGACTGGTGCATATTCCTCATGCCAGTATTAAAAACCTCTCTGTCAGAATATTCCTTCCATGCTTTCATAGGAAAAACGCTTCCTATAGCTGCCTGGTTGTCTGGAAGACATCTGTGGCTTCTGTATTGGGGATCAGTGTCAAGGTTTTGGTAGATGGGGTCTGCAGGGTGGCTTCTGTGAGACGAAACCAAGGGCTGCCCTATTCTGGAAACAGGACTCACCACAGGACACAACAGAGCCCATCAGCCAAGCTGGTGGTGCTTCAGGGAAAACAGATTTCAGAAAAGGTAAAATGACAGAAAGAGAGGAGGAGAGAAGGTGGAGAGAGGAAGGAAACAGGGAGAGAAGAACAGAATCAGAGACACAACAGAGGCAACACCAAGGCCAGAGGAGGAGGAGGTTGTCCATGGTAGAGCAGATGTTCTTGAAGGATTGCAGACCATGAAGGACCCACATTAAACCATAGGAAATGAACTAGAAGGAATGATTTTTATTTTTTTTCTTTACAAAAATAATTGGTAATTGATTTTCTTGCTTTATTTCAAGCCACAGTTTTTTTTGCTCCTGTCCTTCCTACCCTTTCTCCCATCTAAATGCAAGAGGGACAAACAAGAAAGCAACTGGCTGGGTGCTTGGCACTCAGCTGAGTCCAGCCCTCCACAGCTTTTTTAATAACTAGGGTCAACTAAAGGCCGAGCAGGACAGTAAAAAGTGCCAGCTGAGAGGACTGGAAATGATTTATGGGATTCTCATCTAGCCCTACTAGTCCTACAGCCCTGTTCCTAATGGCCAGAGGGAGTGAATTGAAAGGGCTGTACATTGGCTGTACATTTTCCCAGGACTCAAGCAAGTCACATGAACTGAATGTGTTCAGATTGCATAGATTGGCAGGTTTTATATTGTAATGTGATGGTTTGGAAGTATGCAGGAGAGATGGTAAAACTTCATGGGTAGTTGGTAGAGCAAGAATCCCAAGGTACCTGTAAGAAACAGAGTACTAAGCCTCCTTCCTGTAACAAGCCATCCATAAGGCAGATACAAAGAGCATGAAACTTTTCCTGTGATCTGGAACAAAATGAACTATTAGATTCTCTTCATCCCCTAACAGAGCCAGGAAAGCCAGCCAGCTATGCAGGACACCACACTGCCTAATAGGGATGCACCTACTCTCCTTGAAGAGTTAGTCTTAAAACACAGTTATGTTTGTAGGAGGTAGGTAGTGCCAGGCACAGCCAATGGAGTTATCTCCAAATTAGCTAGTTGCTGACACAAAGGCAATATGGGTGTGTAATTTGGGACTAGCAAAAGCCTAGATTCTCTGGTTATTTTTCTATTTCATCCAAGTCAAACAGCCAACAAATATCCTAATACAATTTCTACAACTCAAAGGCAGTGATTTTTCCCAACTGTATTATGCATCAGGTCTAATTTTAATGCGTTGTGCTCATAACCTGTGCACTTCAGTAATTTCAATAGGCTCCAGATTCATTATGCATGCTAAAAATTAATTTTATGACATGAACATATACGCAGTGATGCCTTGAACTCAGTGTTCTTGGTTTAATGCTGATTTATCCTCATGGTTCATTTCCATCTTGTTCAGAACATGTAGAACTATAAAAACAAGCACAAATTACCAGTGTGCTTTAGGAAGTGTAGATTTGATGTGCTGGCCACTTAGATGTGCTTGGCATGAATTTCATGGCATACGCATAAATATTTCAGCCAAAATTTTTCAGACAAGCAGCCTTTCAGGAAAGCTCCAGATGCCTGACCAGTAGATGAAATTATCAGCTCTGCTGCTTCTGGGATAAACACTGTTACTTCTATCCAGAACTACACTGGCTTTATAAGCACCCTGATCACACAACACTCATCATGTAATAAACACTGTGAGATAATGTCTTTAAAAGTTTTAAGCCACAATGACTTGAACTGTGAAGCCCATCTTCTTCATGCTCTAAGACTCAGGACTCTTACTTGTATCAGCATTTTCCACAGGGCCCAGTGTCCCACCCTTGTTTTTTCTGAAGTTTCTGCATTTGGACACCACAGGTCTGAATGATAGATGGTTGCTATGGACATATTTCATCATTTGAGAATAGTAATACTTTTCCAACTTACTAATCATGTTTTGTCATCCAAATGTACTTGTAATACAAAAGTGTCTATGAAAATTCTGAGGGCATTAGCTCTCTCTGGTAAAACAATGAGGGCACCAGATGTCTTTAGCAATAATTTCAGTCTCCAGAGGGAATATGTTGTTAAAATAGTAAAGTCAGCATACAATGGTACATTTCTATTGCTGCTAATGCTGATCTGAAAGCTAAAATAGAAATGAACTGTTTGTGCAGGAAAGACTGTTAAGCGATTGAACTTTTTGTGAATAGAGCAGAAACAAAAGGATAACAAGCTGGTTTTGGTGGGGGAAAAGCCAACTGTTTATTAGTCTACCTTCATATGTGTAGTTATCAGAGATGGTAGTCAGAAGCTATCCTCCAGTACTCATAACTTAAAAATTAGATAAATTACTTTATTTTAGAAACATTCATCTTCTCTTTCTAATACTACATGTAGCAACCAGTACTCTGTGCGTTAATAATCAGGTTCCAGCTTGGTTGTAGAGCCTAATTTCATCTTTAATATGGGCAAACACAGTATAAGTCTGAGTGTGAAGATAGCATAGCTCTATAACTGTGTTTTGTCAAGAAACGTGTTCTCCACCTTTGGAGGTCCTGGTCCAATAAGCCTAATAAATTATGTTTGCCTCTTTAATTTTTTTAATTTATTTTTCATCTAACTACTAATTTTGATAACAGACACAATGAAAACTTAGGACATATTTCTGATTCAAGATGCCTTGCAAAGAGATCGAGATAGACTGGAGCATTGGGCTCCATTAATGGGTGAAATGTAAGAAGTCTAAATGCCATACTCTGTGCCTGTGACTGAGCAATGCCAAGTACAAGTATAAATTAAGAAAGGAGTGCCTGGAGAGAAGCCCTTCAGAAAGAAATCTGGGGGTGCTGGTTGACAACAGGCTCAGTGAGAGTCAGCAATGTGCCCTGGCAGCCAGGAGGGCAAACTACATCTTGGAGTGCATCAGACACAGTATAACCAGCCAGTCAAAAGAGGTGGTGATCTCGCTGTATTCAGTGACAGTTGTTGTGCAGTTCTTGGCCCCACAATGTAAGACAGATGTTTTCTTGAATGTGTCCAGAGGAAGGCAACAAAGGTGGTGACAGGGCTAGAAGGAATGTCCAATGAGTGGCTAACGACCGTGGGGTTATCTAGCTTTGAGAAAAGGTGGCTGAGGAGGGACCTCATTGCTCTCTACAGCTTCCTGGGGACACAAAGTGGAGAGAGAGGTGCTGGGCTCTTCTGCCTGCTATCCAGTGATAGAATGCATGGGAACAGATCAAAGCTGTGCCAAGGGGAGATTTAGACTAAACATTAGAATGCATTTCTTTACAGAGAGAGTCATCAAACACTGGAACAGGCTTCCCAGATTGCTGGCTGATAGCTCAAACCTGTCAGTGTTTAAGAGGCATTTAGATAATGTCCTTAATAACATGCTTTAATGTTTGACCAACCTTGAAGTGGACTAGACTACCATTGTACATCCCTCACAACTGAAATATCCTACTATATTCTATTCTACTTATTCTATTCTATTCTAATTATAATTTTGTGGCTGGAAATATATGAGAAAGACTTTCTCTGTACTTTCATTATTTTCCCATTCTTCCTTTGAGTGTCCACTGCTAGGCACCAGAACATACAGAGCACAAGGGAAGATGAACTATTGGCTTCACCTGAAATTATTTCTTATGCTTTTATGAACTTGATGTTTTCTAGTGAAGGACTCTAACTATCCAAACAGCTACACACCTAGGGGAATGCAAAGTGTATTCTACAGTCTACAAACTGTAGAGTCTACAAATTCTATCTAGGTTTAACTGAGTCTGCCAAATGGAACCTACAATTCTCATGACTACAGTCATGAGAATTAAAAGACTGAAGAGAAATAAAAAAAGAAAAAAAAGACCATTCTGATTCATGGAAACCTACAAGAATCTTTTGTTGTGAATTTACTTTGTAAGAAGCTAAAAGTTTTAAGTTGTGGTGTTTTTTTTCTCCCCGCCTTTAAAATGATGAAGAGGCTGATTTATTTTTCACCAAGAAAGCAAGCAACAGTATTTTCCATTAAAATGTGTGAAAAGCTTCCTGAAATTGCTTCACCACATCACAATTGATCCATGTTAAGCACATTTCCTATCACTTACACCCTCTTCCTATTTTACTAACAATGTCTTCTAGTATTGTAAAGTTAAAACCACAGAATGGTGTTAATATTGAAAAAGTTGAGTCTTATTGAACCTGAACTTTGCTGTAGGTCTCTCTTTATGGCAAACTGTACCAAAACTTGGAATACAAAGACCTCCAGGTATTTGACCTCAAATTCATGCCTTCAGTGCAGCTGGAGGCTAGCAACATACCTGTTAATGGATGCTTCTGTTCTCACCTTCTGTTATAGCTGAATGTATTTCTGGTAGGGAATGTCAAAAAGACCAGCAAATGTTACAGATGTGTTTTGTCTGAGATTACTTCCTGTGCTAAGTCCACAAGCAGCCTCTGACTGGCTGACCAGCTAACTGAAATACACAGCCATCTATTACTTCCATTAAGAAGATTAAACATTCCAGACTTTTGCCAGACCAAATGCCATCCTCTGGTTTCCTCAGAGAGGAAAATCTGGCCACTTACAATTAGTATGAGCCAAGCAATCAGCCTGCCAGGTCTGCAGCTGAAAATCTGGAATTATAACAGCAGTAGGAATATTTAGGGATAAGTGATTGTAAGAAAGGACTCATAGGACTGGCAGCATTCATCAGGACTTTGGCCAAGCTAAACACCAAGTAGAAAATGCTCGTCAGTCATTGCAGCATAATCCCAGACCCTCTTCTGTCTACACATATCTAACAAACTTAGTTTAAGACATTAGAAAATAAATGTGCAGACAAAACAAAGTTTCACATCCAGTTCATATGGATTTTTTCTTCCAGGTGGAGTGTAGGAAAGAGTAAAAGGAGCAGCTTCATGAATGGCTTCAAGAGATGAGACACTGGTCAGCAGCAGCTTGAGAAAAAGACTGAAGACAGCCGCTAGTCCCAGTGAGACCTCTGCACGTGGGTCATTCAATGACCTTGGCAAGCACCTAAGGCTGTATTTCTAAAATAGTGGCTTTCAATCTGTGGTCCAAAGAACTCCGCAAGCCCATGGACTTTTTCTGGAAATGCGAAGTTAGCAAGACAATTCTCAAGAAGGAGAAGTTTGGTAAGATACTGGGTTCACGGGGAAAAGATTCACACACCACTAACAAGAAAAAAAAAAAAAACGATGAAAACTCTGCTGTACTGTATCTGATCTGGCCATCTTCTGTAGACATGAGAATGTTAGAAAGAAGATAGAGAAAACATAACACATAGCTGACTGTTACTTAGCTGGAAGGTAAATGGCTAAGAAAAATAGCCATAAAAATACAGGCAAAACTATTCTGTCACTTTAGAAAGAAGCATGGGAGCAGGTCTTTAGAGTGGTACTCTACTCACAGCTGCTATTTGGAAAGAAAACGACATCTGTGGCCTCATTTGTTTTCTCCCTCTCCCCCTCTTCCTTTCACACAGCCCAAAGATTAAATAATTTTATTTTATTTTAGCAGATCTTCCAATTTCTGCCATTCATGCCATGGTTATCTCTGACTTAGACTGCTAGGACAGCAATTCTGAAAGAGCTAAATTGTAGACATATTTAAGATGTAAGGCCAGTGTAGGATTCAGGAGGTTACATGACATCTCTTTCAAATAGTGCACAGCATAAACAAACTTGAACTTGCACTGGCTCTTTAAAGGTTAAGAGATACCACTTCAGGCATCATCTTTGTCCTGTAATTGCACAGAAATGCTGAAAGAATAATTCTCTCTATTGCCATAGTTCTACAGGCATGATTAGAGACTGTGTCTGTTGTGGCGATAGATTCATGAGCAAAGGAAGCATGTGGCAGAGTTCTGCATGAGGCTACCTGGCATATAGAGAATAGGGGCTTTTCCTTCAGATGAAAATTATTCTAATTTTCTTGCCTTTTGGACATTCTGTTTACCTGAGCTGAAAAAGATTCAGTTAATCATGGCTTTAATTTAGGTAATAATAGATGCAGGATTAAGATTTGTCTTAATTATTGTTCTGTGTGAAGTCTTTTATTTAAAAACTGGGTTTTGAAGTTTTGTGGAAATCAGTACCAGTAATCTGCACTATTAGGACAGAAGCTGTGAATGCTGGGTACTGTAACAAGAAAACAATACCATTTCTGCATCAGGAAACTTTTCAGCATGACTGAAATGCAACTATAGCATTTCAGCATTACTTCCTTGCTTAGCACAAGGTTTACAAATTAATGTTTCTACTTATTTTACACAGAAAAGGCTTACCTTTTCTTTCACTCTCTATTCTCCATATGTGGGAGTACTCACCAGGCACTAAATATTTTAAGTCCTCAACTGACAGAAAGTAGGATTGGTAACTGGAACTGCCTTAAAAAAAAGGAAGAGTGTAACATTTTACAGATTGGATAGACTAGGACAATCAAATTTTCAAGATTGTGAAGGAGACTTATTGAATTAGTTAGAAAACAGAATACTCAACTTTTTCCAGGTGTTTTCCTTGATCATGACAGTCAAATGAGAGAGTAAACTCAAACTACGGAATGTAGCCACAACAGCATCTAATTTTTACATATATTGCAGACCAAATGTATCTTCAGCATTGACCAAGGAGCTTTTATCCTAAAGCTGAGAACTTAAAATGGTGAGAAATTTGAGTTGGCCATTAGGAAGTAGTATGGGAGCTCATGCTTACTATCCAAAGGAAAATGGTGGTAAGACAGTCAAGCTAATTACAAGTACACATGAGCAGCTATGCTCTCCCTGGTAGCCTCTGTGGCTACATGAGATGAAATGTTTAATTTTTGATGAAAAAAGATTTTTTTCTCACTTTGCCTCACAGTTGTAACAAATTAAAGAGATGAGTTACCAGAGCCCATCTGACATGCAGTTGCTCATGAAGCCACAGGCACCCACCAGCAGATTTCAGCCCTTAAAAATCTGTCCTTCAACCAGCATTACAAAGAATCCGACATAAACCCTAGTTTTGCAAACAGGGGGTTGTATCCATTAATCCCCTCCACAGTCTGCAGATTGCTGGTCAGGAAAGGCACCATGGAATTGGAAAACCAGGATCAAATTATTCTTTTTGAGACCAAAAAAAAAAAAAATGCATTCTGTTAAGAGTACCCAAGACTGAAAGCTTTGAGGCAGAAAGGAGACAATTCCTTCTCACTTGTTTTCATTGAATGCAGAATACTGTGAGGTGATTAATTTAATATCTTCTGGACATGAGGGAAGGAGAAAATGGGGTGAAATAAAATTACTATAAGCTGATTAATAAGAGGTGGACCTACATTTCTGGCCCATAATCTTTTATGCAAAATATTCCAATAACATTTTGAAAATGGCAATTAAACAAACATTCAAATCAAATGTAGGCCCACTCTTAATTGAAATTATTTTTGAAGTTGAACCTACAAAGAAAACACTGAGTAAGACATTTTAAGCAAATTGAAATTATTTTTTTTTCTATTGTTATTCACTCTGGCAGTGGGCCAGGATATTAATTATTGTGATAAGGTTTCATTTAGTCTGTATAAAAGGAATGCATGGCGTGTGGGACATTTTCCATCTCCTGTGGATCTGTGTAATGGACTTTGTGAGTCAACACAAGGTTGCCCTATGGGAGGTGCAGAGCATGAGTTCTCTCACTGCCAGCTAATTTTTTTTGACAGTAGGATGACTGTGCATCTTTCACCATGTGGCACTTTTCTGTGCAGTGAAATAGCAGCTGACCAACTCCATCTCTCCCCCTTTTACTTGCTACTTTTGGCTGATAGTCCAAGGCCACTGAAGATCCAGGTGATTCCTGACTTCCAATGCTTTCAGGTCTACCAGCCTCATGGCTGGTTCTCAGAGCCAAGCTGGACACACCCAAATCCTTTCAATTACTGCTAATTTGCATCAGAGAAATGCACGTGGAATTTAAAGTTATGGATGTGGAGAGTAAGGCTTGGGCCAAATACTACCAGGCCAGTCTGTGTTCTAGAGATGAGATATCTGTGCCCACTTAGGACCCATTTCTGCAGAGGACACTCTGATACTGTACACAGAGAGGTGCAGGTGTTTGGAGAGTTCCCAGGCCTCAGCATATTTATTCTCTAAAGACAGACAGCCAGACTTACTGGCCTCCTGCTTTCCTTGGGCTGACTTCACCTAATGGCAGGGTTTGGTCCCTTGGAGCTCATTTCTGTGGAGATTTGGGGGGTGATGTGCATGTATTTCTTAAAACAAAAAAAAAAAAACAAACCCAAAGCAACAAAGAAACATTCCTGGGCAAACCAGTTTATCCTGTAGATTCCTATTGTCCAAGCTAAATGTTAATGCACTTACAAACAGCTAGTACCTCGAAGAGCCCTGGGGACGGTGAGGCATATTTTCCTAGGAAGCCATGCTTTGGCGATGAATGTACATTCTCAAGTGTCTAGTATGCATGAAGCTCACTTCTGCCATTGGGGTATTTAGTAAAGACTCTCCTGGCAGAACTTCATAGTTCTGATGATAGCTCTGCTTCTCAGACTTGTGGGCTCAAAAGTTGTGAGATGAGGATAAGCCAAGAAAAAGAGAAAGCTGACTTTTATACACTCTATCAAATACAGGTATACTGAACAAGCCCAGATTCAGATAATAGAATTTATTTTTCTGTTGACAAAGACATTTTTTTCTCTCCCAAAAATTCCACTCCCAGTGAGTACCAAATTAGCAGAAAATCCAACAGTCAACTGAAAAGCTTTTCTGTTGGCAGTCTCACCAAATCTGGTATGTTCATACAACCTGTTGCAGTTCTAAGTGATTTTTATTAATAAAATACGAATGATTGTAAAAGCCCCAAACAGTTAAAGCTTTGGATTGATTATACTTGAATTTTGAAAACAAATGAGTGATGCAAAGAGTAGAATTAGATCTGATTTACCAGTCCATGAGGCTGTTCATGCTTGTGTAATTTGGGTCAAATATATACTAACAGCCAGGAGTTTATGTGTACATACTTAATTGTAATCATTGTCAGCTAAAAAGAACAATATCATAACACTTTACATGGGCTGATAAATGTTATCCCTTTAATATGGATTTTTTTTAAGTTTCCTTGAGAACATTCTTTGCAACTGTAAATATCATTATTCATTTATTTCAGCAACCCAGTGTGTGCCTTCTATTCCTCCAATAATTTCTCCCTCTTTACTATTCACATTATTATTCATTCAGTTTCCCTCCACACCATGCATGTAACAGGCCTTCTTGAGGTAGCACTTGAAACCAAGACTAAGGAATGTTTCTGCTGTGGTATTCAGAAAATAAACAACTCTTTTAATCTCATAATTCAGTTCACTACCCAGCATCTCAGGTTTTGTACACAATTTTAATAGGTAGAACTACTCAACCAGATTGATTAGAAACCAAATTACTTACCACCCACATGATGTAGGGGGAAAAAAATATAAAATGGCAAAGATTTAAGGAGTAGTAATTCAATCCAATTTTTTTTCCTTTCTTTTTTGTCCTTTTTTGATTTTTTTCCTTCTACTTTTGGACCAATTTAACATTTATTTGTGTGAGACATAAATTTTAGGGGTATATGTTGGTGAATTATAACCCTTCCACCCAAGGCAAGCTTTCTATTCATAATAGATCTTTCATAACTTATTCAATTACATACTGAAAAACCTAACACTGCAGCATATTATGAAGATGTTTTCTGTCCAAGAAGCTTGTCAAAAAGGAGTCTAAAAAGATAAGACACATAAATTGTAAGTGTCCTAAGACAACATACTAATTCAAACAGATATAACTCAGTGCTAAGATGGCCTCCAATAAAATGTGTTTATTTAGGAAATTATTTGTTTGAAGCAAAACTTTTGAAGTAAATTGTTACAAAGCTTTTGAAAAGTCCCTATTTCATATAGTATTTTGATGGTTTTCTTATTAGTTTCCTCAGTTGTCTGTAAATACTGATGCTTAAATATAAAAATATTCTAAGGGTGAGCAATTTCAGATTCCAATCTTCTATTAAAATTACATAAGATTATGTATGATATCCCATTTCCTTCCCCAAAACTGCTACTTCCCCATGTCACCAGTACCTGTGTTATCAGGTGTGTAGGGTTGAATCTGATAATGTGCATATTTCTCTTAGTCTACTAAAATCTCAGCAAGGAGATCAACAATTTAAAACTACATGTGCATGCCTAATTGCTTTATAGATCAGAGATGAACCACTTGTAAACTTCCTAGGACAAGAACATCTTTTTGTACAGCAAAGGACTGCACCCTTTAGGGCAATATTAGAAGTAACAGTCATATGTACACATTGTCCAAAAAAGTTTTTTGGCCTTGGTATCTAACATAGAAAATTATAAAAGATGAGAGTTGGCTAATTTAATGATTTTGTGGGAGATCAGGAAAATCAACTTAAACCTCATGGAAAATAGCTTTGTAAATCAAAGATTTCTGTGGTGAGCTTTCTGTTTTATTCCTTTGTGGTTTTTACGTATGTCTTTAATATAAACTTGTAATGGTAAACTAAACTAACAACAGATATGTTTGGATTCTACTAAATCATTTTAACAAACTTAGACAGCTTTAAAATCATGTGGTATTACAAGTAAAACCTGATGTTATTCTTTTCTAATTGTTTTCCTATGTCTCTATTATTTACTGGGTATAATTCCCATTCAGTGTAATAAGATTGGAATTGAAAATTCAGGTGGTATTTTGAAAATAAAATAAAGCAATTTATACACACACAAACGTATATGTGTATACAAATATATATATAATGCATATATACATATGAATGCAAGTTAACAGCTCAGTAAATTTTCACAAAGATTCCGAATTTCTTCTTTATAGATGCACTATGTCCACATGAAAGGGTTAAAAATGATAATTTTGAACACAGTTTGCAATATGCGGTCAGTGTATTATAACTATACAGTAACATCCACCCAAGTCTTTGCAGATGTTACTTAGCTTTGCCAAGGAGTTTCAACACTCTGGATGAGGTCTTGAACTCAGGTTTGGCTGATCCACTGTAATCTACAGCATTTCTTCCCCAGTGTAGCAAGGAAACCAAATGCACTACAATTGCTCTGGTCAGCTGATTCCCTCACCTCCATTTCTTGCATTTTGGAATTACACATGACCAAAAGTTATCTTCTGAGGACCAAAGAGCACAAGAGAAGCTTCTGAAAAGCAACCACAAATAGACAGAGCTAAGTATCAACACTTAATACCAGCTTAGTCTCACACAGGATAAATACATTAAAAGGATCCAGGTTAACAGGAAGAAACTGTAATCTTTTTATCTTATCCATGTTATTAAACTCTATTCCTTGATGAGGACCTGATTCAGTGCCTTGCAAACATAAATGTCTAAAGGAAAAACACCAGTCCTTTGAGTAATTATTAGCACTTCTTACTTATCTTCAGGTTTTCTTTGCAATGAGATATAATAAAGGAGAATTTGGGGGAATATAAATAGCTAAATAAAAAGTATAGTCAAGTCAAAAAACAGTAAACAAGAAAAGACCTTAAGACCTTTTCACAAGTGTTTCCCAATGCTGATTTTTAGCCCACTGAAAAGATAAGTGTCATCATTAGTCAGTAACAGCTAGTAAAAGACATTTTCACCACCCACGCTGTTCCCATTTCAACAAAAATAAAATGGAATTGTACTAGTACTGTTTCATCCCTTTACACATTTTGGAACAGTAAATTCTGTATGGGAAAACATCCCTTTTGTGCCACTAAGCTTCCCAGAGAATGCACTTTTTAAGAACATCAATTTCCACTCACCTATTTTCATATTTGCTTTGAATGAGTCCTTGGGAAATCATCTTATGAATTCTCTGAAAAGCCGATAGCAATTACCATCTTTTTACAAGGAGTCCTTCCATGCTTTGACAAAATGAGGACTTGGGAAGAGTCACAGGTGTGAAATGACATACCTGTAAGAAACCTTTGTCTTCCAAGGTCAGTTACATTTGCGAATATATAACATATGAATATATGCAAAGCAAATCCCATACACAAATATGCACCACTGATGAGAGTTTCACTTTCTCATGAGATTTATTTTTGTCTCCAACTTCCTAATAGATGGTAAATTTAACATAAAGACATTAAGTACTCTACCTTCAATGGCAGTGGAGCCTTTGTCTTCTCTCAAAAAGTGACTAGGTTCCTAAGATTTTAATCTAGCTAATTGGCACTTATGCTCCAAAAACTGCAACTTACTGTATTATTTCGAAGCAGAAAATGAGATTTACTCTTCAAAATTATGCTTGAGAGATACAATTCAAGAGAAAAGCTGGTGTTAGATCCTCCCAGATACAAGTTACTTCAATAAGGAGTCGTTTGTCTTCTCCAGGGCATTTCTGTACGACTTTTATTGATCTATTTTCCACTTTCAACTCAGGCAGCTGCAATTGCTAAACCATCAGACTAAATCACAAAAAACTGCATGAAGCAAAAAAGTTGCACTAGGGAGGACAGCTTACCTTTACATAGATTAACAGAATTGTCTTTTTTGAACTTTCTGTCCATTAACAATGTCAGGGATCTTAAAACTTTTGTAACAGCTGCAGTTAAAATGCTAGTGATTACAGTAAATTACTGCTTCATTTCTTATGATAATTTTCATACTTTTGGCACATCAGAGGGCTAAATCACTGTCAGTAAATAGAAGGGACAAGGAGGAGGAATTCAATTTTAATGACAAAAGAACAACTCCAGAGCACACAAAAATAAAACTGCGAGGTTTGGAGCTCAAGTTCATGATTGTTCAAATAAATTTAAACATCCTATAATCTTTAAATAAAGTTTTTAAGGGGGAAAAGTATTCAGAAATCATAGTCTCTAT
Source organism: Neopsephotus bourkii (assembly GCF_033783945.1). Taxonomy (NCBI): domain Eukaryota; kingdom Metazoa; phylum Chordata; class Aves; order Psittaciformes; family Psittacidae; genus Neopsephotus; species Neopsephotus bourkii. Next base: position 1,452,431 of record NW_026900553.1, read on the forward strand.
ACATTTATTGTATTCACCACTATTCTTGTCTTCAAGCTAACTTAGATTTCTGACTTGTCTTGCTCTTGCATAAACATTGCTTCGAATTCAGGCACCAACCTCCTTTGCTTAAAACCCTGATAAACTGGCTTACCTAAATGGAGAATCATACAGTATCTTGAATCAAGCACTTAATTTTGAAATAAATCTCTTTACAAACCCAGTCAGCAATATTTTTGATACAAAGGATAAATTCGAAATAATTTGTATTAAAGAGAAAATTGACAAATAAACATGTTGCTAGCCATCACTTTACAGCTGTTAGCATATTTGAGTGCAAAAGGCAAAGCTTGAAAATCACACTACGTACATATGAACACATTCTCCTCTGCTCTTCTTTACCACTTGATTTCTCAGGTTGCTCTGCACAATGTAAAGCTTTGCTGGTGGATATTTCCTGTACACTGCTCCCTGCTATTTGTACTTTTCTACACCCCCATGCTCACTTATCTCTTTTATATCAAAACAGCTGAGACAAGCAGCTATCTACTTTCACAAGCAGCTACCTTGGGTACCATTAAGTTTGGGGTTTTACTACTTAAAATCATGTCGGCATCCAGTCCAGCTGAGGATTTAGGTCCTCCTTAGGGATTAGTATTTCCCCCAGACTCTTTCCTGTTGTGACCTCCACCTCTCACACATAGTCTAGAAGATACCTCAGATGTACAGCAGGACTGCACCATCAATACAGGCTTGTCTGGCAACTAGGGCTGTTGGCTGCCCTGATTAACATCCTGAACCTGATCTGATCTTCTTGTTTGGGTACCATCTGTCTCGGTCCTGCTTGCCTTGTTGGCTCTGGGCTCACCTGTCCATGCAGATCAGCTGTGGTCCTGATGCTCCCTGACAGCTCTGGGTTCATGCAAACCAACAGCTTCAATACAATACCTCTATCCTGGGGATCAATCTGACTCCAGCTCATATTTCAGAATAATAAGGTTCTTTTAACAAGAAGCATCAGGTTCTGCACATGACAGAATTGAAGCCATATGCAATCCCCAACTAACACTGTTATTTAAAAATCGTAACTTAGATAGTTTAGAAACACAGGGATTAATAGGAATTGAAATAGTTCTGAAATAGTACTTATGGGAATCATGTTTCGAAGAGTTCTTTCATGATGCCTGAACACCTAATCCGAAAGATAATTCAAACTAATACATAGATTTTGGCATGGATACTTGCTTTTAAGCCAGTGAAAATTATCCATCTGAGTCCTACGCAAGTTATACTGTTAGATTTTAAAGTAAGAAGGGTTTTGGACAGTTTTCTAGACAGTTAATTTCTGCCTAAGATTTTTAAATGAGTGCTCTGTTGCCAGAAACATGGGCTGGCTCTCACACTAGCAAAAACAATGTCGCACACATTAACATAGGGCTATTCCAGGGGTGAAGATTTTTACACACAAAGTTTCTACATATTAAGGTGACAGTCAATATGACACTGCATTGACTGAGGGATGAATCATGATTACTTGATAAGGAAAGGCAGTATCTGAGAATTTGCCAAAATAGATCAAATCTGTCCCCAGCACTCGGTTCTAAATAGCCTGGAATTTGTGTAATAATCCATATTATGAGTGATCCTATATAGCATCATTTTGTTAATGTTAAATTCTTAACAAGAATTAAAATGTTTAGGGGTGGAAATCACATGATTTTGAAATCACATGCTAGACATATGCTAGATTTCTAGTTTTTTATTTGGATGCAGGGGGAGTGTTTGAAGCATCAGAAGGGGCCTGCAGCGAACAGATTGAGTAATCCACTGGAAACCGTCAAGAAGACAAGTATATCTGCAAACTCTGCAACTTCCAGTGCTACCACACTGCCTTACATTCCTGTGTTCTGCATCTGCCTCATACTGAGGTCATGGTCCAGTGTCTTCTTACAGGCAGACTTATGTGCTGAAGTGATTCCTCTGAATACAGGTTAATGGATCAGCTATCCTTAAGGTCCTTCCAAAGGGAAAAAAATAAAATAATAATAAAAAAAATTAAAGTTATTACCTTGTTTGAATTTAAGAAAATAGGAAAAAAAATGTAAGGGGGGGGGAGTTTCATGCGTAAGGTGAAAGATTGTATATCAGTGTAATGATTTGGCTAAGTAAGTGCCTGTTAACTGGTCTTTGCCCTTAAATATGCTGGGTTATTAAACCTTAGCATAGACCAAATGTGAATGTGGAATTTGAAGTCACCAGCTAATTACAACAGTTGACCGAGATGAAAGAAAATGGCAAATCAATATGTTCAAGTCAGAACTCTGTGGAGAAGACTCGAGAGAGGTTCCCAGCACTGGGAGCTGGGAATTTCAGTTTGATAAATGTCAGCTCAGAACTGTCATGGATGACAGTTCCTGACAGAAAGTGCTAATTTCATCATTATATATATTTTACTGTGCTTTTAAATATGTAAGCTTATAGCCTGCAGATATTTATTAAATGTATTTATTAAATATGCATTATTGCCTCTTCTAATACTGATGGGGTAGAAATGCCATTAACATTCATCATCGTCATCATCATGGATTGATTTAGCGAACGAAGATTTGGGAAGGGCTTTTACCCACGCTTACTACAAGCGCGCTGATGACTAAGAAGGCGAATGCGGGATAGGCAAATCCGGCTACAAAAAGCACAGCAGAAGGTCTCCTTGGGTGGAACAGGTGGGACACGATTCTTCCTGCGTTGTCTTTTCTCCTCGAGACTAGTTCTTCGTGAGCACTCAAAGGAGTCAGCGGCATTATGTATGGTGTGCCTCCAAGTCTCCCGATTGGAGGCCAAGGTGGACCACTGATGGTAGTCAATATGGCCAAGGCTAAGGTATTGTTTCAGGGAGTCCTTATAGCCATTAACATTACTGGAAAAGAATAAGACATTTGTCACTGGCTATATTCCATCATATGGTGCCAGACAATTTTCAGCTAGAAAAAGAAAGGTGGCATAATCAAATATTATGTTCCTTTCATATAAAGCAGGAAGTAAAGAGCCACACAAATTCCTGCAGTTAGTTGTGAAATCCTTCAACTACTCTATCATATAACCAGTGAAAAGGTCTTAGGATGTGGTCTGTCTCACGGATTTGACAAGGTCTCTGCGGTCCTACAGAGCTGAAGGTATGATCTGTTTCTTTTGCTTCTGTAAGTGTTTGCTCTGCCAAACCGATACATTTTCTGCTCCAGAACATCCCAGACTGGTGTTTGTACACTTCTTCTATGACTTACATCTTAGAAGGTAGTGGCTCAAAGTAACTCATAAATGCTCAGTGGGTTGTTTCACCATTTTACTGGCCCATCAGCATGTATGTCCTGTATGTATGCCCTGCCTTCAGGACTTACATGACCAGCCTTCAGTAAGGGGCTGCTCTGGGCTCTGTAAGCGCTGACATTTCTGGGGAGCAGAAGGCCAGGGTGACTTACTGCTATGGATTTCTGGGGTTTTGCTACTCGTTGTTAGGGCACTTCACACAACTTCTCTCTTGCATTTGGAGAGTGGGAGTGAGTGGCATTGCTCTAGGGGGAACTGAAGAATTCTGGTGAACTGATGCAAAATTTTCAAGGGCTCCAACAGTGGCCTAATGCCTGAATATCTGCAGTCATTTGGAAGCCAAAGTTCAGATGACAACCTCAGATTATACTCACAAAAAATATCTGTTCTAAGGCCTTTAAAGGTGCTATAATTGAGAGAAGCAAAATAACTACCTCATGTAACAGAGCTGCACTCTGTGCTACAAAAGCTTTTCTATATCCTTTCCTATTCACCAACAGAAAAGAATATGGTAAAGCTCCTTTCCTGTACTTAATATGAAATTCACGACAGTTAATCTAAAGTAGCTAGAGTAGTGAATTTAAATTGTATTAATCAAACCACATTAAGCATTTGCATAATCATTCCCATTCAGTATTAAAATTCTTTAATATTATATATATATATTTAATTGGCTTCCCAAGTAAACAAAACCATGCTTGTTGAAGAAGATGACCTCCTTCACTTTCTGCCCAAAGTTTATCACCAGCTCCTGAGAACTTCCTTGATTATCTCTGAATTTTGTAGTAGCAGTTTACTGTAGAATCATAGAAGCCTAGAATGGTTTGGGTTGGAAGTGACCTTTACAGACCAGCTAGTCCAACCTCCCCTACAATGAGCAGGGCCATCTTCAACCAGATCAGATTTCTCAGAGCCCTGTCACAGAAACCTGTGCCAGTGTTTCACCACCCTCATCAGAAAAAGCATTCTTCCTTATATCTAGTGTGAATCTATCCTTTTTTAGTTTAAAACTATTACCCCTTGTACTATCACAACAGGCCCTACCAAAAACTCTGTCCCCATTTTATAAGCCCCATTGAAAGGCTGCAATAAGGTCTCTCTGGAGCCTTCTCTACCAAATAGACTTAGCTGATAAGTCTGTGTTTTCCAGAAATCTTGAATCAATGCTTCATTCCTCAGCAGCAGCTATTTTCAGATTTATCCACCTCATGTGTCCTGTTGGAGCCATATAACCTACAGTATGATGTTTCACCATTTTAAAATTATCTTTCTTCACAGGCTGCTGAGGCAACCAAAACAACTTCCTTAAATTAGATACTTTTTTTCAGGTGGTTGAAGTTAGGTGCAATGTATTTCACTCTGTAGATACTGTGTAGAGTTTTATATCCTAAGGAGAAAACAGTCTGTCTGTTAAAAATTGTGGTTTTATTTCCCTTATTGTGCATGTTTGGATGATTAGTATTTACATGAAATGTGAACAGCCGGAGCTTTTTTTTGTTCATGCAGGAAGCTTCTTCACATTTAATGTGCTATTTAAATTTTAGTTGCAGACATCTGTTCTCCACATCACTTCCCTTAATAGACATGGCTGCTTCAGAAAGCTGACAAGGTCCAGGACATAAATACATAGTCCTAAACACCAGCATGTGATCATCTCCAATGCTGATTTCTCAGCACAGTCCCTGGAAGGCTTTTGGCCTTGCCCAGTCAGTAATTTTCCAGCAGTTTCTGGGCACAAGTCAGAAGGAATCTGGTCCGTGGGCTGCTCCCCATGAACAATTACAATGCAGCAGCCTCAATTTTGGGGAAGTGGTTGATGCAAGACAGCTTAGCTTTGCTTTATGAGTGCAGTGGAGTTTGTCTTATGGCCAGAGAACAACCTGTTGAACATATAGGAAATTGCTGGGTATGCTGAAGTGGAAGAGAAGAGTTTACAGGTCATGGAAGGAAGGGCTGGCCACTTGGGAAGAATATAAGGCTGCTGCTAGAGGATGTAGGAAAGCTGCTAGGATGACTAAGGCCTCCTTGGAATTAAAGCTGGCGAGAGGGGTCAAGGACAGCAGAAAGAGCTTTTTCAAATACATGGCAGATAAAACTAACACCAGAGGCAATGTAGGCCTGCTGATGAACGGGACGGGTGCCCTGGTGACAGAAGATACAGAGATGGCAGAGTTACTGAATGCCTTCTTTGTCTCTGTCTACTCTGCCGGAGGCAGTCCTGAAGAGCCCTGTACCGCTGAGACCTCAGATGAAGATAGGTCAACGGAGCGGTCTGCCTTAGTTGATGAGGAATGGGTTAAAGACCAGTTGAGCAATCTGGACATCCATAAATCCATGGGTCCAGATGGGATGCACCCGCGGGTGCTGAGGGAACTGGCTGAGGTCATTGCTAGACCGCTCTCCATCATCTTTACCAAGTCTTGGGAAACGGGAGAGGTGCCTGAGGACTGGAGGAAAGCAAATGTCACTCCTGTCTTCAAAAAGGGCAAGAAGGAGGACCCGGGTAACTATAGACCGGTTAGCCTCACCTCCATTCCTGGGAAAGTGATGGAACACCTTATCCTTGGTGCCATCTTAAGGCATATCAAGGATAAGAGGGTTATGAGGAGCAGTCAACATGGCTTCACCAAGGGGAAGTCGTGCTTGACCAATCTCGTAGCCTTTTATGAGGAAATAACACGGTGGATGGATGATGGTAGAGCGGTGGATGTGGTCTACCTTGACTTCAGCAAAGCGTTTGACACGGTCTCCCACAGCATCCTTGCGGCTAAATTGAGGAAGTGTGGTCTGGATGATCGGGTAGTGAGGTGGACTGTGAACTGGCTGAAGGAGAGAAGCCAGAGAGTTGTAGTCTATGGGGCGGAGTCTAGTTGGAGGCCTGTATCTAGTGGAGTGCCTCAAGGGTCGGTACTGGGACCAGTATTATTTAATATATTCATCAATGATTTAGATGAGGGAATTGAGTGTACTATCAGCAAGTTTGCTGATGACACTAAGCTGGGAGGAGTGGCCGACACGCCAGAAGGCTGTGCTGCCATCCAGCGAGACCTGGACAGGCTGGAGAGTTGGGCGGGGAATAACTTGATGAAATATAACAAGGAAAAGAGCCTTGGGCAGGAACACAGGGAAAGTGTAGAGTCCTGCATCTGGGCAGGAACAACCCCAGGTTCCAGTATAGATTGGGGAACGACCTGTTAGAGAGCAGTGTAGGGGAGAGGGACCTGGGGGTCCTGGTGGACGACAGGGTGACCATGAGCCGACACTGTGCCCTTGTGGCCAAGAAGGCCAATGGCATCCTGGGGTGTATTAGAAGGGGGGTGGTTAGTAGGTCGAGAGAGGTCCTCCTTCCCCTCTACTCAGCCCTGGTGAGACCTCATCTGGAATATTGTGTCCAGTTCTGGGCCCCTCAGTTTAAGAAGGACAGGGACCTGCTGGAGAGAGTCCAGCGCAGGGCAACTAAGATGATTAAGGGAGTGGAGCATCTCCCTTATGAGGAAAGACTGAGGGAGCTGGGTCTCTATAGTTTGGAGAAGAGGAGATTGAGGGGTGACCTTATTAGTGTATATAAATATATAAAGGGGGAGTGTCACGAGGATGGAGCCAGGCTCTTCTCAGTGGCAAACAATGATAGGACAAGGGGAAATGGGTACAAACTGGAACACAAGAGGTTCCACTTAAACTTGAGAAGAAACTTCTTCTCAGTGAGGGTGACGGAACACTGGAACAGGCTGCCCAGGGAGGTTGTGGAATCTCCTTGTTTGGAGACATTCAAAACCCGCCTGGACACGTTCCTGTGTAACCTTATCTAGGTGTTCCTGCTCCGGCAGGGGGATTGGACTAGATGATCTTTTGAGGTCCCTTCCAATCTCTAACATACGGTGATACTGTGATACTGTGATATCAGTGTTGCCACAAGGGAATATGTAAACATTTAACTGACTAAAGCTGCCTTTAGATATTTGATTAAATGGTCTCTAAATCAGAACCTACATAATAATTTAAATTATATGTGTCATATATAGTATATTACTGCTTATACCTTTAATGCTTTTGCATTTGAAGCAAATAATTTTTCTACTTACAGAGGCTGTTACATAATATACTTGTAGCTGGGATAGAGGTAAAAATAGCCAAACATGGTGGCTGAACTGCATACCCGGAGCATGAGGAATAGATCTCATACTCTACTTAATTATAAACCTCTCCTTAAGACCGTTGAAGGGTAAAGAGACTCAAGTACATGCTTACATGCTTTGCTGAATAACCCCAAGTCTTGGTATTACTTCCCTTCATTTCAGTGGGAATATTCAGAGGCTGTAAAGCTAATAGCATGTGTAAACATTAAAGACTGAATCTTTAAGAGGATTACTTCTTAAGATGCCATTCAGTTCAAGTCAAGTTTACAAAACTACGAAGTAAGCAGGCAATACACCAAGTTAACATAGCACTAACAACTGTTTTTCTTATACTGATTTTCAATTTTTGACAGTATATGCATAAAGTCACTATATATAAGCAACACAGAAATATGAAATATGCTTAGGATTTAAAGCAACTAAATAATTTCCTAAGTCCCTTCACAACAGTTAATTTCACAAAATAGCAGCTAAAATAGCAGCTTAAAATTCCACTTCCAAACCTTTCCACTTCACTTTTCTGTAAGAACCCAGGTTTCCTAGCAAATCCCTCTGGGCTGCTGAAACCCCTGCACACAAAAAGCTAGAAATGTGTGTTCAAAGTAGAAAAGGTCTGCCTTGTTCATAAAGCAAGCACATAAACTCCATAAAAAAATATGCTGAGCTGACTAATCTGAATATTATATCTTTTTCTCCCTAAGTAATGTCAAAAAAAAAAAATTCTTATACATGCTCATTTCAAAGCATATATGCCAAATAGAAGTAAGTAAATCCCCATGCATACTTATCATTGCTTAGTGAAAATCACTATATATGAAAAGCAGATATTCTACTATTAGGGGTGCATATCTCTAAAAGTGCAACAGAGACATTACACTTTCTTTAGACTACAAAGTAGTGGCTTTCAAGTACTTGACATGAAACCAGAAAACCTTTCCTTTAAATTTCATCTACCAACACACAAAAACAGCATCAACACAATCAAAATCATTTATATGCATTTATCTTAACTTTAGCAGAAGGAATCACCTTTTATAAAATTAATGATCTTCCTAATTTGAACTGAACCCTTTTGGAGTGTTATCAAACATGCACAACCATTTTCTGCAAATAACATTTTTGTAATTCCTGGCCTGTTTGAATAAAGCATAAAATGTTTCCCTTAATTAAGGGAATTTAATTTTAACCACTAAATATTGAAATAATGACACACATGACTCATCTCCAAGTATACAGATTTCAGGCATAAATCTAAAAATAGCTGCTGCTGAGGAATGAAACATTGATTCAAGATTTCTGGAAAATACAGACTTATCAGCTAAGTCTATTTGGTAGAGAAGGCTCCAGAGAGACCTTATTGCAGCCTTTCAATGGGGCTTATAAAATGGGGACAGAGTTTTTGGTAGGGCCTGTTGTGATAGTACAAGGGGTAATAGTTTTAAACTAAAAAAGGATAGATTCACACTAGATATAAGGAAGAATGCTTTTTCTGATGAGGGTGGTGAAACACTGGCACAGGTTTCTGTGACAGGGCTCTGAGAAATCTGATCTGGTTGAAGATGGCCCTGCTCATTGTAGGGGAGGTTGGACTAGCTGGTCTGTAAAGGTCACTTCCAACCCAAACCATTCTAGGCTTCTATGATTCTACAGTAAACTGCTACTACAAAATTCAGAGATAATCAAGGAAGTTCTCAGGAGCTGGTGATAAACTTCGGGCAGAAAGTGAAGGAGGTCATCTTCCCTTCCCTGAGGAGATGCAAGAGTCATTTATGTGTATTAGTTTTAGCTCAACAATAGCTTGCAGCAACCAGCTCAAAGTTGATAATAATATTTATTGTAACTAATAAAAGCAAGTATGTCTGTCTGTCACTGTGCTACCCATTTCTCCATCATAGTTTCTTCCATGGCTTTCATGACTTCCTAAGTGACACCACGTCTTCAGCCATCTGTAAAAGAAGCTAAAGAGTGATTTATTTTTGCACATTTTAGGCTCTCCCCTGGCATTTCAAAGCTTCTTAAGGAAGAAGAATAGCCTCTTAAGGAAGAAAAGATGTATGTGGACTCTCTGGCTACAAGGGATTTCAGGGGATGCAAGTTTAATAGATTAATTCTGAAAATCAGTTTGCAGTCTCTGAATCAGAAGTTTTAGGTTGATTTCTTATGTTATACATACACACCTGTGTGTATACATACATGTGTACCTATGCATATGTACTTACTATTATAACAAAAACGGACAAATATAAACTGCCTCTGTATAAAAAGAGCGGGGCATTCAGTGAGTATTCTATAACAGCAGGGAGCTTGCTGAATCTGACAGGTTACTTAATGTGAAATATGCTCCATCTATTAAGGCCAAGATTGAATTTTGTTATTTCAGATACAGATCACCTAAGTTTCATTTTGTTTATAAGATCTCCATAAATACCATATTTAGAGTCAAAAGGACATGAGTCCTTTACTAAGAGTCTAAACAACTTAGATTAAATCAAAATGTGCACACCCAAAGGAACCCAATATTGTAGACTAGCATTTAGCATCTCAGGTATAACTTTGCCTTTGAAGAAACAGCTTATAACTAGTGATAGCAGGATGATGTTTCTTCCAGAGTAGTTGCTAAAACTCATAGGTCTTCTGTTTCATGATGTTGCATATTTTGTTACAGTCGCAAGGCCACTTTAAAGGAAACTTTATAAGGAAAAAATTCAAACAACATTTTAAATTAGTGTCTTTTCATTGGAAGAGATAGTATTCCCTGGAGAAGCTTCTCAAAAAAAGAGTGTTTTCCCAGCAGAAGTTTCTCTGAGAGATCAGCCAGCACTGTGCCACGTGATCTCCCACGTGCAGACTTAAACAGCAAACAAAAAATGCAGCTACAAGTCAGTGCTGCTTCATGCAGTGACTCCAGATCTTTCTGTCCCCGAGGTCTTTATTAGTATAGGATGTGAACTGCTTAAGAGAGCCCCATCTGGACACCTCTCAGTGTTGTGATCCACTCTGCTTGACAGAGCAAGAGCAGAGTTTTCACTGAGGAATATATCCATTACTTAGTGTGAGGAGAACAGTCAAAATGGTTTATACATAAAGCTTGAATATAACCACCTTGAGCATAGGAAGCTACAGGGTATGGAGGAACACATTTTATTTTCTCAGGCTCATGTGTGAACACAAGAGCAGAAAGGGGCTCTAGCTCTGAAAAGTCTCACTTCTCAGGTAACAAGCAGCTCAACCCTCTTTGGTTTTGTGGACATTGCCGTCACACTGATCACCCAGTTTCCTGCCATTTGTGCTGTGAATGTTGTGACTCACACTGGCCATATGTTCCCTCAACACCCAACCTGCAAAACATCTTTTCTGGCATGTTTGATATCGGCTGTTGTTTTTGGAAGCTTGTGTGGTTTACTTTTTATTCCTGCAGTTGGTCTGAGGGTTCTTTCTTTTCCTTCTGTAGCTATATATACTTCTAGAAGTTTATGTTAGACAAGTTTATGTCCAAGCAGGTCTTGGGGAAGTTCGAATGGTCTTTCCTTCCATTAATCTTCTGTTATGTTCCTTCCTGTTCATCGCAGAATGCCTGAGACCTCAGGGAAGCCCCTAACTCCACAGCGTGAAAAGTCTTTTTTTTTGAGTGGGGCCTAAAAGACTCTAGTTCCCAGTATAATTGCGCTCCTGCAGCTTTCAGGAAATAATAATACAGATTGGTGACTAACACATAATCTTAACTAAAAAAACACTGAAAAGAGACTGAAGGTACTGTACCCCATACCTTCAGTCCCTCTTCAGTGTCTTTTTAGCTAAAATTATGTGTTACTCACCAATCCATATTGGGGTGTGTGTGTGAATAAATCTAAATTCCATGAAAAAAAAAAGAAAACTTTAAATCATTTACTCTAAAAACCATGCAGAATTAGAAAACATTCAGACTTTAAAAACCTCATCATTCCCTTTTTTCTATCCATATTTCATTAACATTTCCTCTCCAGGAATAAATATTTTTACACAATGAAATGTTTAACAATAGAAACCATTTCTGTCTTTATTATTTTTTAATTCACAGAACTCTAGATTCACAGAATCCTTTAGCATATTTTATATCTTTATTTAACCCAAGAGGACATTATTGAGGAAAATGTAGCTTTTCAGAGTAGATACACTACATATTTTAGTGCCTTTTACTTTCTGCTGTGAATTATCAGTATAAAACTATTTTGACTACTTTTTTCTGTATAATCCTTTTCCTAAAAATATCCTTTATTTCCCTCAGTTTAAAACTACTGATTTCTAGAAGTCATCAATTTTTATAGAAATATTTATGAAAGAATAAATGAAGTAGGTATAATCTTCTTCTATAGAATCATTCATAACAAAAGAGTTTAAAATGTAAATAAATAGTCCCTCAAATAGGCTTTATCTCTTTGGACTTTGGAAAGTTCTTATTCTATCAGAATGTTTTCCAAGTTCTGCAAGATTCATTATATATTATAAATAGTAGGAGGGCCACGAGAATGATCAGGGGACTGGAGCACCTCCCATATGAAGATCAGCTGAGAAAGTTGGGACTGTTCAGTCTGGAGAAGAGAAGGGTGCGTGGAGACCTCATAGCAGCCTTCCAGTATCTGAAGGGGGCATATAGGGATGCTGGGGACGGACTCTTCATTAGGGACTGTAGTGATAGGATAAGGGGTAATGGTTTAAAACTTAAACAGGGGAAGTTTAGATTGGATATAAGGAGGAAATTATTTCCTGTTAGGGTGGTGAGGCACTGGAATAGGTTGCCCAAGGAAGCTGTGAATGCTCCATCCCTGGCAGTGTTCAAGGCCAGGTTGGACGAGACCTTGGGTGATATGGTTTAGTGCGAGGTGTCCCTGCCCATGGCAGGGGGTTTGCAACTTGATGATCTTAAGGTTCTTTACATCCCTAACTATTCTATGATTCTATGATTCTATGACATTGACATATACTGTGTAAAAGATTTGAATTTTGAAATTTAAAAAGCAGCTGCAGTGCCAGATGATTTTGCTTTGTCACACATGACCATCTCACTGGTACTGTACCATCCTGTACGAGGGAGTTGTGGTACTGCTGGCCAGGAACATAATGCTTTGTCATCTCAATCACTAGAAAAATGGTGAAAGGTCACATCCTAAGAAGAAAATCAAATTTGCTTGGAGGAATGTAGATCTCTCACAGAACGTTTCTGGCCACCAATAATTTTTCCTTCACTGGGAATGATTTAGTTTGCTTCAAGAAGGTAAAATTTTGTTATTAAAGTTTGTTTTCTATAAGAAAGTATTTGTACATTTTCAGTAAATTTAAAATAAAAATAATAGAAAAAAGATTAAGAAAAACAGTTATTTTATTAGATAGCTTAAGGCTTTGATGATGTATTTCCTCATTCTTTTTGCTGGCCAAAACAACTGCTTTGTAGTCTTTCTCCTTTTACCACTGCAATATCTCTTCTAAATGTAAATTCTTCATCTAACTAACTAAACAAACAAACAAACAAAACCCCTAAATTAATACTTTCAAGCCACAAATGTACATTATTGAAGACAACCTTCTGGAGATACTCTAGAATATCTTGAGTAACAACTTCTCATTTTGACACAGGCAGATTCTCCCTTCTCCCCATACTGCACTGAGTAACTGCACTCATTCAATATTGTTGGCAAAAATATCCAGAGCTGGGCAGAAAGGGTTGCTGAAGGGAAAACGAAGTCCAGATATTTTACACATACCCCTTGCATTCTAGTAACAAATACTTCTAGAAAGTATTTCAAATAAAGCATGACTCTCACTAACAACTGCTAGTTATTTTTTCTGAGATACACTGTTAAAGAAAAGTCTATGAAAGGATAAAGCTAGGTAGGATTTATGTAAGCTATCTTTATGATTCATTATAAACACATTTAGGTGGTTTATAATCAGAAGGTATCTCCTCTGTTATCTCCTCTGACATTTCTGCCTCGTCTTTGCGTAATAAAGAGCAGAACACCTCCTGGAATTTCCTGGATATCTTGTTGAATAAAGTAATTAAAAGAATTAGAATTTATAGTTAAATCCTTCCAAGACTATACGAATAAAAATCACTGGATATATCTCTTAACATTCAGCAAAATCTCAATCAAAATTATTATATTTGTCAGTCTCAGAAATAAATTAGAAAAGTTTAATTAGTAAATTGTTAATCAGCGGGATTTAGACATATACTTGGGTAGAGAAAGAGGCCATGCAAAAAAAAGATATAATATTTTCCAAAATGTACAATTTTCAATCCATTAAGATGCATTTTTCATGCCAAAGAAATTTCTTAATCCATGACATGTATTAGAAGTAGCTTGCCCATGATAAAATGTGAAAAATATTAGCAGTAACTTACCATCACTAGAGGTATCCATAATAACAAGTTAGCAGTAAACTGTTTGTTTGACTTTAATGTGAATAGCTTTCTTAGGACTTTCACTGAGTTAGAATCCATATTTTGACTTCTCCATAATAAGTCTTTCCAACTTATTTCATAAGGAATTCCTCAGGAGCAAGCACAATCAAGTATGGAATAAATGTGACTTCCATATAATTTGTACCTTCACCTAAACCACAGTTCTCTCAAGAACTGACGCTGCGCCATTTGCACCAATGCATTGAAACTAGTTGTTGTAAATACATGTTTCCAAAGCCATACTTCCCTGAAGATAAGCCTCACTCTCTACCCTGAGCACAACAAGCACATCGTTTTTTTTTCTTTCTCCCTTTTCCCCACTGTCAGAAACATTCATTGCTGGGATGAGAACCTTTTCCAAAGCATATGGCATAGGATAAGCAAAGTATACAGGGAAAATAGGCCTCTGTGTCTTTTTTCCTATGGCTGCAAAGAGTATATGTACCCTTCAACTTTCAAAGGTAGTTTGTTCCTGGTTAATTGGGTATTTTTTATCTGCCACACTGTATGTTTACTGAAATTTCTTATTCTCTTGATTTTTTAACTCATGCTTACCATGAATAAGATTCTTTAATTCTTTTCATTAGCTCCAAAAAGTTTCCTTCTCACTGTGCTGAGTAAGCCTCATGCTGCTGGAGAGTAAGTCTAACACCAACATCTCTGTACTGGATTAGCACTGTGGTAGTAGCTACAGTAGCTATCGACATTTGGGATTCACCTCTTAACCCTCATCATTGAAGCAGGACACTTGAGTCTTTGCTCTATCTTGACACTTTACCTTATAAGCTTTCCTTCATAAGACTACTACTTACTTTGTATATGGCAACCTGCCAGGTTCAGCCCTAATGGAAATCATGTGGCTTACACTGTGGTTCAGCTGATGTTTCCCTTGGCAGGTATTCTGATGTAAACAACTCTCTCAGCCCTTGCCCAGAGGTATTCCTGCTTGCTCCTATGCCATCCCCGTCAGTTGTACAGTACAGCTGTTTGTGGGCCTGTAAGGTGAACCAAACCAAAAAACTGATTTAAAGGACCAAAGGGTTAAAATGGCCTCATTTTTATTTTTAAGACATTTTTGCCCAGAATGAGCTGACCAATATATGTGTGATCAACTAGCAAATCACGTTTGCCAGATGAGACCATAAAAATCTCTAGTGGCACAAATGAGGAGATGATATAAAGACAAGAATAAACACTGGGGCAGGGGAGGTGGGCAGGAACAGTTTAAACCAGCTTTGCTGCTAAGAAAAGAGTGTAGGACCAAGGCCTTGCTGCCAATGTAAAAAAAGCACAAATATAAAAATTTTCAA
Organism: Neopsephotus bourkii; assembly: GCF_033783945.1. Classification (NCBI taxonomy): domain Eukaryota; kingdom Metazoa; phylum Chordata; class Aves; order Psittaciformes; family Psittacidae; genus Neopsephotus; species Neopsephotus bourkii. The sequence continues at coordinate 1,467,619 of NW_026900553.1, forward strand.
AGCTTGCTTTTGAACATCATCCATTTTGTGACTGGTGAGAGCAAGGGCCTCTCTGTTTATAACATTACTTACAGAACGAGTGTTTAATACATCAGCAGCTTGGCAGGATTCGTTTTGTGTTTCCCTCTTTCTTTGAGGGAGCATCTGGCTTCATCAGCTGCTACCCAGTATAATGAAATATCAGACTTATCCAAATCATGTGAGTTTCAGATATGTGTCATGAAAAGAGTCCAACACTTAGGGCTGTTTGGTTGATTATTTTCTCTTTTTTCCTCTCTGTATTTATTTTGCTAGATTTATCTCTGTTCATTTTCTTTCTCTTCATGACTGCAGATTTTTAAAATTCCAGATGAAATGTCTTCAGATTATATTTAGAAAAAAAGTCTTTTGATTACTTAGGACTGTTTCTGTATTTAACTTCTATATGTGGAAATGAAGTAGACACTAACAAGAACTCTCCCAGGCAAACTTTCACTGCTAAGGGAATAGATACAACATGACTGAATTCTGAGTCTTCTGAATCTCTCATTTCTATTACTACTCAATCCATACTGAAGATTGTTGGGTTGGCAGAATCATCTGAAACAGACATATTTTATGAGGTGGCTCCATTTTGTGCACTTACGAAGGATCACATGCAATCTGAATTATAATACATTGATTAGTGTCAACCATCTTAAAAACAACAAATGCAGTCTGTACAAAAGTCTTCACTACACTGAACTTTGTGATTAAGGCTTGCTTCTGACAAGAGTTAATGCAATAACCATAAAATGTTTGCTTTGCATCTTCTACTTCACAGGTGGATTTTTTTCTTTTTAATTGCTATTTCATTCTGCTTGTCTGGAGTCTATTTTTGGCTTGGGGTGCCTTGAACATGCCTAAATTTTCATGACTTTATCATTTAAAAAATGCTTTCCTCTTCTCAAGGTGTGTTTGCATGTGTTTGTTGTAAGCCATAAGGTTAAAAAAAAAGAATGTAATCATGGATGGGCTAGAGCACAGAAACGTAGAAAAGTTAGGGTTGGAAAGGACCTTAAGATCATCAAGTTCCAACAACCCTGCCATGGGCAGGGACACCTCACACTAAACCATGTCACCCAAGGCTCTGTCCAACCTGGCCTTGAACACCACCAGGGATGGAGCATTCACAGCTTCCTTGGGCAACCTATTCCAGTGCCTCACCACCCTAACAGGAAAGAACTTCCTGCTTATATCCAATCTAAACTTCAACTGTTTAAGTTTTAAACCGTTACCCCTTGTCCTATCACTACAGTTCCTAATGAAGAGTCCCTCCCCAGCATCCCTATAGGCCCCCTTCAGATACTGGAAGGCTGCTATGAGATCTCCATGCAGCCTTCTCTTCTCCAGACTGAACAGTCCCAACTTTCTCAGCTGATCTTCATATGGGAGGTGCTCCAGTCCCCTGATCATCCTCATAGCCCTCCTCTGGACTTGTTCCAACAGTTCCAAGTCCTTTTTCTGTTGAGGACACCAGAACTGCACACCATACTCCAAGTGAGGTCTCACAAGAGCAGAATAAAGGGGCAGGATCACCTCCTTCGACCTGCTGGTCACGCTCCTTTTGATGCAGCCCAGGATACAGCTGGCTTTCTGGGCTACGAGCACACACTGAAGACCGCTCATGTTCGTTTTCTCATTGACCAACACCCCCAAGTCCTTCTCTGCAGGGCTGCTCTGAATTTCTTCTCTGCCCAGCCTGTAGCTGTGTCTGGGATTGCTCCGACCCAGGTGTAGGACCTTGCACTTGGCATGGTTAAACTTCATGAGTTTGCCATCAGCCCACCTCACAAGCGTGTCAAGGTCCCTCTGGATGGCATTCCTTCCCTCCAGCGTTACCAGCCGAACCACACAGCTTGGTGTCATTGGCAAACCTGCTGAGGGCGCACTCAATCCCACTGTCCATGTCAGCGACGAAGATGTTAAACAAGACCAGTCCCAACACCAATCCCTGAGGGACACCACTTGGCACTGGTCTCCAGCTGGACACTGAGCCATTGACCACAACTGTTTGCATAAGGCCATACAGCCAGTTCTTTATCCACCGAGTGGTCCATCTCTCAAATTGATGTCTCTCCAATTGAGAGACAAGGATGTCATGTGGGACAGTGTCGAACACTTTACACAAGTCCAGGTAGATGACATCAACTGCTCTACCACTGTAAATCAGTTCTGTAGCCCCATCATAGAAGGCCACCAAATTGGTCAGGCAGGATTTCCCCTTAGTGAAGCCATGCTGGCTGTCACCAAGCACGTTGTTCTTTCTTATGTGCCTTAGCATGCCTTCCAGGAGAATCTGCTCCAAAATTTCAGCAGGCACAGAGGTGAGACTGACTGGTCTGTAATTCCCCAGGTCATCCATTTTCCCCTTCTTGAAAATGGGGGTTATATTTCCCTTTTTCCAGTCATCAGGAACTTCACCTGACTACCATGATTTTTCAGATATGCTGTCCAGTGGCTTTGCAACTTCATTCACCAGCTCCTTCAGGACCCACGGATGGATTTCATCAGGGCCCATGGACTTGTGCACGTTCAGATTTTTAAGATGGTCTCAAATCAGACCCTCTCCTACAGTGGGCCCAAGGTCTTCATTCTCACTGTCCCTGCGTCTGCCTTCCAAGACTTGGGTGGTGTGGTCAGAGCCTTTGCCAGTGAAGACCGAGGCAAAGAAGTCATTCAGAACCTCAGTCTTCTCCAAATCCTGTGTAGCCAGTTCTCCCGAGAGCTTCCAGAGGGGCCTATGTTGTCCCTGTTTTTTATTTGCTATGTACCTGTAGAATCCCTTCCTGTTACCCTTAACATCGCTAGCCAAGTTTAATTCTAACTGGGCCTTAGCTTTCTTAACCTGGTCCCTAGCTTCCTGGACAACAACCCTGTATTCTTCCCAGGCTGCCTGTCCTTGCTTCCAGCTTTAGAAGCCTCTTTTTTCCTTTGAATTTTCCTCAGGAACTCCTTATCCACCCAAGGAGATCTCCTGGCCCTCCTGCTGCACTTCCTTCTAGTTGGGATGCAACACACGTGAGCTTGTAGTCAGTGATCCTTGAATATCAGCCAACATTCTTGGGCCCCCCTGCCCTCTAGGGCTATATCCCATGGAACCTTACTAAGCAGGTTCCTGAAGAGGTCAAAGTCTGCTCTCTTGAAGTCCAGGGCAGTGAGCTTGCTGCACGCTCTTCTCACTGTCCTGAGGATCTCAAATTCAACCATCTTGTGATCGCTGCATCCAAGGCTGCCCTGGAGCATCACATTTCCAACCAGCCCTTCCCTGTTGGTGAGCACAAGGTCAAGCATGGCACCTCTTCTTGCCAGCTCCTCTATTATTTGCAGAAGGAAGTTGTCTTCCACACAATCAAGGAACTTCCTGGATTGCTTGTGCTGGGCCATACCATCACTCCAACAGATATCAGAGTGGTTGAAGTCCCCCATGAGAACAAAGGCCTGTGAGCGTGAGGCTTTTTCTATCTCTATAGTGCTTCATCCGCAGGTTCTTCTTGATCAGGCAGTCTGTAACAGATCTCCACAGTAGTGTCTCCCATAGCTGTTTTCCCTTTAACCCTGACCCACAAACTCTCTGTTAACTGATCACCTGTCCCCAGACAGAGTTCCATACTCTCCAGACTATCCTCAGCATAAAGGGCAACTCCCCCTCCCCACCTGCTGGGCCTGTCTTTTCTAAAGAGCCTGTAACCTTCTGGTCCAACACTCAAGTCATAGGAGCCATCCCACCATGTTTCTGCGATGCCTATTATATCGTACCCCCATAGACGTGAACACATCTCTAATTCCTCTTGTTTGTTCCCCATGCTACGGGCATTTGTATAGAGGCATTTGAGTCGAGCTGCAAATGAAGCCAGCTCATTGACTGGAGCAGCTGGAGTATCTCTACATTGCTCCAAGCATTTATGATAGGTGCTGGCAACGGACTGGGTGTGTTGGGATGGAATGATGCCCCCCTCCCCCAGCACATCTAGTTTAAAGCCTCCTTGACCAGTCTGGCAAGCCTCCTACCAAAACTGTTCTTCCCTTTCTTTAGACCAGCTCCACCAGCCCCCACTAGACCTGGCCTACAAACTTAAGTCCCATGTTCAAGACATCCAAACCCCTGACTATGACGCCACCCTTTTAACCATTTATTAACCTGGCCAATCCTCCTAGCTTTTTTTAGGTCCTCCCCTGTATCCTGGAGAATTGACAAAATGACAATCTGAGCTCCAGAGCCCCTAACCACCTCTCCCAGGGCTCTGTAGTCCTTATGCCCCCCAGGCTACTACTATCTATATCCCTAGCACCCACATGGATCACTAGAAGTGGGTAACAGCCCATGGGACTTACTAGAGTAGGCAGCCTCTCTGCCACATCCCTGATCCATGCCCGTGGTAGGCAACACACCTCTCTTGAGTCCGGGTCATGCCAACAGATGAGTGCTTCTGTCCCTTTCAAAGTAGAGTCCCCTACTACTATGACCCATCACTTTCTCCTGGCAGCACCAGTAGAGATCTTCTTTACCAGTGCATCAGCCGGCTGTTTCTGGTGCGAGTGCGTTTCCTCATTAGGCCCAGAAGAACAGCAAAGTGGTTCTGCATGGGGACAACAGAATCAGAAGGAAGCCCCTTGCTTTTAACTGTCCTCTTCCTCCTTTGTTTCTTGGATTTGTTTTTTTTTTTTTTGTCACTAATTCCCAGCTTCCTGGGTTAATGGCCTCCTTCTTTCCTTCATGAGCTAGAGGGGAAGCTTGAGGCCCCTGCACAGTTTGGGCCTGCAGCAAGCATTCCTGCTTCCTCTCAGCTTGCCTGACATCTTGTAGCCTATTAATAGCATCCCGCAGCTCAGCCTTTGCTGCAGGAGAACCTCCACCAGGCAGCACCGAGTGCAGGGAGCCCATTGTGCACCTTTCCCTCACCAGACCAGTGCAGGCACTCTCTACACCCCAAAGTCTGCACTGCAGCCTCCCCTCTCATCGGCTCTGTCTGGGTGCCTACGTTGGCCACTGCCGGGGCAGCCAGAGCAGAGCTCCCACACCAGGCCCTGGTCATACACCAAGCACTCACCACCATACTCAAACTCCCTCAGCTCATGCTCCCTGGGGCAGGTTTTTAACCAGACAGGGCTGGCACCGCCCCTCCTGGCTCTGCTCCCTGTGGGTCAGCTGCTCGCGTCAGCTGAGCTGCCGGCTCCGGGGTAGCGGTTAAGTCCTGTTGAGGACTTGAGGCACCCTCGGTGGCTCTCGCCGGTCTGAGTTGAGGCTCCTGGATGCTGATTTCCCCCCCCTCGGGTGGTGAAGGCAACCTCTCTCGAGCTACTCGCCTCAGCAATAGAGCAGTTGATAGTTGTCTCCCTGCAAGAAAGAGAGGACAGCTACCAGCTCAGAGCCCATTCCAAGGTTCAGAATCTTGAGCAAGTATGGCCAAAGTCCAGCTGGGATGAATGGGCAACTCCTGATGGAGCTCATACACAAAAGAGAAGACCACAGAAGGTGGACGTTCCCAGAAGTATTAGAAGCACTGCCCAAGTGTGCAAGGATGGGATTAGGGAAGTCAAAACTCAGCTGGAGGTATAACTAGAGAGGAATGTTAAGGGCAAAGAAGGGCTTCTGTAGTTGCATTGGCAGTAAAATGGTTAGGGAACATCTGGCTATTGGGGCACAGGACCCAGTAACAAAAGCCTGTTTTCACTGGTAAGACTTGCACTCTGACATCCCAGTTCCCCAAGCCTACTAGCAGAATCTGTGAGAGTGAAGCATTACCCACAGAAGAGGAAGACACAGTTAAGGCGTGCTTACACCACTTGGACACACTGAATTCTGTGGAACCAGACAGGATGCACTTGAGGACTGCAGCAGCTGGCTAATGTCACTACGAGGCCTCACTCTAACATCTCTGAAAGGTCACGGTGACCAGGAAAGTTCTCTATGACTGGAAAAAAAAAAAAGATTATCACACTTGTCTTCAAGAAGAGAAGGAGATTCCAGGAAACTACAGGCTTTTCAGTCTTAGGCTTCTGGGAAGAGCATGGAAATCTACCTTAAACCCATTTTCAGGCACCTGAAGAACAAGAAGGTGGCAGGGAACAGGCAGAAAATCACATCTGACCAACCTAATCACCTTCCACAATTCAATGACTAGCTCCATGGACAAGGAGATGTTGTGCATCTCGACTTTAGCATGGCCTTTGACGCAGTCCATGGTATCTTTATAGGCAAATTGCTGAGACACAGACTGAATAAGTGGATAATAAAGATAGCTGCTGTTAAGTCATTGTATGGAATAAACTAGAAACTCATCTATACTGAGAAAGAGATTATTTTTAGATTTTTTAATATAAAAGGAATAATATGAAATGACTCAATAGATGAGTGAAAGTACAAAAAAAACTTTGTTTCCAGAAGTACAGATAATACCAAAGAAGGTTAAGCATTCCTTTATGTTTAGATAAATCCTTCATAAATTAATAGACAGACAAGCCTCTAAACATAAAAATATATTTAAGAAGAGAAGAAAGAAAGCTGAGTTTGAAAGAAAAACACTTCCCAAAGGAGGTGGGAGGAGCAGAAGAAATTTAGACTGCCCATTGCAAAGCCTGTGTTCCCAATTACTTAGCTGAATCCAGGTTTTCTTGTTAAATCCTGACATCCTGGACCCTTCTTTCAGCCTTTATTCCCATTTTATCAATTAGTCCAAAATGATCAACGTCAGCAGAATGATTCCTGGGGCAGAGCTAAGACCCTTGCAGAACTATACATCGCTCTTCTCATGAAAAGAGTGTAGTTTTGCCTGCAGACATTCCTCAAGGCAGTTTCTGTCTCTAAGTAGTCATATAACACCACCACAACTAGAGGTTATGACATTGTTTTAATTCATTTATTTTAGCCTCTTTATCCTCTTTATAACTTCATGACTACAACTTCAGCCCTTCAGGGGTGAACACTTCTGTGATTAAGAATTTCTTTAGTGGATTCACAGACTACAGTCAAAGGAATGTATCAACATGATGTATTCTTCATCATGCAGAACTGCCATTTCACTCCACCGATGGTGCTTTTCATTAAAAACATTCAGTGCAAGTCAACAGCACATTTAACTGGTTTAAGTGAAAAGAAATTTAAAGAATTATAAATCAAGTTTAGAAAAATTTTTCTATTAGATTTCTACTTGGATGATTCTCTGCATCTAACTTCAGTTCTTTTTATCATTGACAGAAAAGAGGTGAACAAGTGAGAGAAGTCTATACTGAGCACCGACACTTTGACCAGATGCATATTTATTTTTATTTTTTTTTTTTACTCAAGATGCATTTTTTTTATCCCAGATAAGAAAGGTTACTGAAAGGTGACAGAATACAGGACATCATTCATTTTACAGCACTGACAAATACTACTAAAGTAGTGGGTTTCAAATTCTTATTTAAGACGCACGATCATTTTCAAAATATAATAATGGACATTTCTCTCTCCCAACTACCACAGAAATATAGTCTGAAATGGAACAAAATTTGCAGAAGGATCAGCAGTTTCAATAGCTTGGAAACATCCAGCTTTAGTTTACAATCTGAGATATATGGCTACAGTCCTGGGTTACCTTTCAAAAGGGGATACCAGGAGGAAACCTTTGAAAGCTATTCCAAATCCGAGAAACTATACCTGGGGGAACAATTCCCCTTTGGCAAAGACACGGACTAGATGAGCTAGAGGTGTTTTCCATTACTGCTCAAGTCTTTTAAAAATCAATACATGTTTAATAAATTCTTATAGCTTCTACAAATGCCTCAACCTATACTAGCAGATGATTTGAGTTTAATCAGAAGGCCCAGCTCAGCCTGACCTTGCAAAACCTTACATCAGAAGTGGTTACCTATATAAGCAGAGCCTGAACTTAGTGAGTTGTAAGGCAGCAGCTTACAACAGCTAAGAGACAGCAGCTGGTATCTTCTGTTCTTTCCTTCCCTCATAACAGTTATGAAGCAAGTAGAAGAGAATGAATCCTACCAGTATATGAGGACCTTGATAAACAATCAAGTCACAAAGGCTAAGAAAAGGATTTGAAAATGGAGGGCTAATCCCTCCATTCAATACTATTTCCTCCATTTACTGATTTCCTCACCATGGAGGAGTGCTTCTGGCAGGACTGCTTTGAACTTCTTCTGTACTCTAAGAGATAAGAAAAGAATGGGACATGTTTTGAGATAAGGGACTAAGTCCTCTGTTTCTCAATACCTGTGCAAGCAACAAAACAAATGAAACAATTAATGAGTCAGAGATTTTAGAAAACATTTCAACAATGAACTTTACTTTGACAGCTGCAAATCTGATTACTAGCAAGCACAGATGATGCCAAAGAAGTCTGAGTAGTTATAATACAAGGTTTAGAAAATAATTTCATTGGTCAAAGCCATTAATATTGCTTTCTAAATGTCAGGCAACATACCATTTAAATGTTTAAATGTTTTAGTGACAGCTACAAGAGAGATGTCTATTAAATGGCTTGATAACATAAATGATGTTATAGCACAAATATCCGAGACTCATATGTGGAACAATAACAGAGATTAAACATTTTCCCAGTATGGCCTAAATATAGAAAAAGGTGTATCAGGGTTTGATTTGTTCTGTATTAATCCATCTCTTCTGAATGGCTTCTAAGTCAGTTACTACCTTTCCACACTAAGATGAAGCACTTTGGTAAAAGAAGTTTTGAATGAAACTTAATAGCAATAGACCAGATGAAGTTGGAACTGAAGAAAAATGTAGCTTTTCCCCCTTTCACAGAAAGACTGATACGACTTTTTCCTTTCCACAGAAAAAAATAACCCTGCCAGAGTAAGGGGGCAAAGAATAAGAAAAATCTTTTATTTACAGAACTCAATGAACTCAATTTTGTTTTGGAGTCTGCCCTGCTCTGTGGAGTCCTACAAGACAATATTCTTTTGACTAGCCACCTCATAATTAGGAGGCTTCCACTCTCCTGCTAAATATATCCATTTTATTTTATTTGGTCTGTTTTCTGAAGACTCTTGTATTTGTCTTGTGACTAAATCCCAGGAGCTCCCGTAGCCCAGTATGGGATATCACCACAAATCTCAGCTGTGGTTACTTGTGTCCTAGCTTGTTTCCAGTTGAACTTTTAATTTGCTTATTCATTCGGGAAGGATTTGTGTCTCTGCAGATTATGTATTAGCATCATATGTTACTATTAAGTAGACTGCTAGTATCGCATTTCAGTGTTGGCTCTGTCCAAAGAAAATGATCCTTGACCACATCTGTATTTAGAGACCGGATGTTTAGTCGACTGATTCAACTTTAGGGTAAACCAAATTCCGCCCTCAGTCCCTCTACAGCTAAAGATTTTTTCAGATATGGTATCAATATCAGGGATGATATTCACCTCTCATTACTTAACCAAGGGGATTCTTCACACCTAGATTTATGTAACTCACATCTTCCTTTACTCCCTAGCATATAACTTTGCTCAGTGAGGGCAGCAATTTTAAAGACTGGTTTGCAGCCAGTTTGTAGCTGGGTCAGAGAACTGGCACTTCCAATTTTATTGGGACATCTGGCAATAGTAAGTGGGGAGATAGGCACAGGGTTAGTCAGCGTGGATGTTCAGAGCTTTGCAGTGTATGTAAGTGGAAGTCTCAGTCATATAGCTTAATTTTCAGGACTCCCAGAGGAGGTTTCCCAACTTCAGTGTATAGTGTCCTCTGAAATGGTTTGTTCTTCCTGACCCAAAAAGCTTAGGTCTGTTGCCAAAAATTACAGTTAGCAATACCTGCAATTGAACTATTGCTGAAGAACACTTCTAATTTGTACTACAAAATGCCTGGACACTCCTAACAGATTTGCCTGGAAAGTGTTTTCCCAACTCATAAAACTTCATGAGCTTAGAAAATATTCCTAGGGAAGCCTTACATTTTTTGAAGGTTTTCACAGGCAGAAAGCAAAGCCAAGCAAGCGGAAAAAGAAAACAAGAAACCATCAAGGGATTGAACTCACAGGTTAATAGTTGCATCGCCTTACGTGTGGGACATCTTTGTCCCATTCCCAAACCCCATGCAAACGTATGTCTACAAAACAGTGCAATTCTAAGAACTGAACCTGGAAGAGAGAACAAGCAGCATGGGCTGTGTTGTGGAAGACAGGGATTAAGTTGCTGGTGTAAGTCCAAAAGAAAATCCAAATGATAAACTGTGAAAGGAAAGAAACAATTGTTTAATTAAACAGTTTTATCTAAAGGTCACACTGGAGCAAATGAGCTAACTCCTATATCTTCTGATTTCTGGAATCAATCCTACTCAATTGCTAAGATATTCTTAGCTGGACTCTGTCTTTTTTAGTGCTTGTACCGATCACGACATACAATTCCTCATCTCCAAGAGATCAGACTGTGGCTGGTTCTGGCCCAAACTAGGTCTAAAGGCAGCAGAAAGCACGTAACCTAAAATTTCGTCAAGTATTTGGTAAATTGGTTCAAATATTTAAAATCTAAGATTTGTATTTTTGTATTTTTACTGTGTGCAGAAAGAGCATACTCGATACCTTTTTCTCAGGTCTTATAGCAGGAAATGTATGCATTTCTTTTTACTCTTAATGTAGAAGTTGGAAACAGAATAAAGCCATGGATGCCTGGAAATAAGCATAAATATTTGCAGCAGGCTGTTCCACTCGTAATGGCATTTTTCACCTTTCTGTGCAGTGCAGGCTTTTCTTTGCCCAGAGTGTTCTTTCTGTCAGCTTTGGGGGGGAATTTTGAGTCAGACAGGCTACTCATTGATGGAAAAAGTGAGGACTACTGACAGCTTTATGTATTTCTCTGTATTTTAGAGTAAAATAGTATTTTCATATTTTTGACAGATATTAGTCCCTTGTTCATGTGAGTGATACAGAAGCCTTCACCATACTCTTAAAAGCATTTTGCCTAATAATATTTCCAGGTCCAGTGTAACTATATCACTGATGCACCTGCTTTTTAGATGTATCACACCATATATCATTTGTATGGTTCAGAAATGCAGGCAAGAGCAAAGAGATGGGCAAAGGCAGGACAGGACAAGACAGGAAAAGAGCTTATTTCTTAGCTCTTTAATTCTTGACACAGTAAAAAATTAAAAAGTATTTAGACCTAATTTTAAGATTTAAGGAAATAGATAAATTCTGGTTTAATTAAAATCTTTATATAATTGATACAATAAATAAAATAGTGTCAAAGTCTCCAGGAAACACTCAGTCTTAGACTTCATGGGTGAAAAATCACCATGTCAATCTGCAAAATTATGTGACTTTTCAGATTGGCTGGGCAGGAAAATAATAGTTTGTTATTAAACCATATGATCTTAAATGTGGAGACTATAAGTATATCTTATGAGAGAGAAGAAAGCACCCTTCTTTTTGAATAGTTAATAAATTTGTAGTTTAATTAAGTGAGGAAGAGATCTACTGTGAAGCAAGTCTGAGATACCAAGTTGCAAAGGAGGTTTTGCTCTGCATGTTCAACGTTGTCTGTGGACCCTGTGTTTTTCAGAAAGTAGCTGAAGATTTATGTGTGCATGAGCAAACAAACTCATGAAAGAAGCAATGAAAAGCTCAAGTGGGTAGGAATACAGAGGTCTACATAACTGCCAAATAAAAAGCAGATTGAATAAAGTCCTTTACCAATGGGAGCCAGTAATAATAATAGGGGAAAAAAGAGCATAGAGAGTATAATTTCAGTGTGAAAGAAGAAAAGAAACAAGGTTCTGTATGCACAGCACATGTGAAATAAAACAAAAGGGCATGCTTAGATTAACATGAACCTCCAATTTCATCAAACATTTAAATATTCTCTAAGTTCAAGTCAGGGTGGTAACAACATTACATTCTTTGAAAGCTGTATCACAGAAGGAAAAACACTGAACAAAGCTATGGAAACTGGAGACATTGCATTGCTAAACAAAGACTAGAATTAATGATGTAAGCAAATTACATCTGAGGGGTAAGCATTTAGGTACAGCAAGGACAGGTAAACATTGAGGATGTTTCAGTAGAAATGCTCTTTAACAGACACTGCAAACCTGTACATAGCCATAAAATACTTTTTCCTTCTCCACAGTGCTCTTGTTCACCCAAGGAACCTAGAAATTGCCAGAAGCCTCACAACAGCTCCCTGGTGGAAAAGTATAAAATGTAGATGAGAGGTGAAACCAGAATGAAATGCTAAAAGAAGCTGAGTAAATCATCCAGCCAAGCAACAGACATCTGTGTACTATTAATCCAATATTCTTTATGATCAGTATTTCTTGTTTCCTTTATTGTGTGCTTTTCTGTACATATCTGTCTCCTGTCATTGCCATACTACTTTCTGAGCTCCCTCTCAAACACAGTGTTCATCTAGGTCTCCAGCTCCCCTCCTCCACAGCAAAAATCTTTTTTTCTTGGTTCCCCAGGACCTTTCAGGATCCAGGACAGAATCCCCCTCCCTGACTTTAAGGTGACTTAGTCAAATTTATGACATGAGCATAGCCTTTAACACACATTTTTAACATCTATCAATTGATTCAGCACATATTCTATGTTCTTGGTGCTGAATTCATAGCACATGACAGATCCAGTGGCAGCTGTAAAGCATTCGGTGTGGTGTGAGTCTGTGAACTTTTCATTTGATGCTGGAAAAAAGCACTAAGCTCAATATCCAGGTTCTACTGCTGTAGAAAGAAGTTTCACTTTTTAATGAATGGGGGAAGAAAAGAGAGACATGGAAGCATATTTTTGGTGTCACAATCATGTGTGTCTCTCCATGTTTATACTTTTTGTCAACTGCTGAACAATCGCCTTGAATGAGTAGCCCATTGGGGCAGATGTTGTCTTTGTTTTGCTGAGCACATGAAAACCTCACATAATGGGTTTGAGGCTTAAGAAATAAACAGTGTGGGTTCTTTACAGCTTGTTAGTTAATCACAGTAAAAACATTCTTCATTTCCTCAGTGAAGGAAGGAAACATGTTTTGATTCAGCTCAGCTGAAGAGGGGGATGTCTGGCAGTACTTTTTTCAGGATATTACTGCTGCTTAAAACAGCATCGTTATTTGAAACAGGCAATTGCAAATTAGCCCAGGTTAGGAATGTTGTGCTGTTTTGTCATAGTTGCTCCACCTGTGTCCCAGTAAGGCCCACTCCAATAAGCTTTTCAAGTACTTACCTATGTGTCATTCACAGTGCAGTCTGCAAGCTGGCTTTCAGCTCTTACAGTGATTGTTGATTGCCGAGTTATCAAGAAGTCCGCCAGAACAGTGTGGTGAGTTTTAACCACGGAAACGTGTGGAAAACCAGTGTTTAGTCTCAGGACTGATGAGAAATAAAGTTCTAAAACCAAAGGAAGTGAACATGTTCCTCAAACGTTTTTTATAGGTCTCCCAAATCAGAGGTAAAGATCTCAAACACAGCAATACAGTGTTACTGCACCAATTACACAACTTCACCTCTTGAAAAAGGAAGGAATCAGAAATCCAAAAATATAGGAATTATTTTTCATGCATTAGAGAGGTGGATAACGGTAATTTGAGGCAAATTGCTGTAGCTCTTATCTGCTCCATTATCTAATGAAAATAATGCCTTTCAGTTTAAAGAAACTCATTAAATAGATCTATGCTTTTCCTGTGGTTAAATATTTTTATAGTTATTAGAGGAAGTCCCAAAAGAGATGATGCCAGGGATGGAAGTAGATGGGAGTGAAGCATATACTTTCTCCTACATGTTACACAGAATATGCTATGTACCAAGCAATGATCTGAGTGGCACATACTTCAGTTACAGTAGCCCTCTTTCTCCCTTTTTCCTTTCCCCACTGAAGTCTTCTCTTTGAATTAGGAACAAGGGAAAAGTGTAGACAAAACCAGCTGCGTTCTTATGACCTATCTTTAGCCATCTAAAACCTTGTGCTGGCAACTCAGCTTGCTGTTGGAAGGCTAATGGAAACAAAGGATTACGTTAATTAGCGATTCCTCTCTTCCTAAGGCCAGGAGTGGAAGACCTGTGGTTGAATTGCTTCTGGCTTCCTAAGGCCTATAGTTCTCTACCTGCAGACTGAAGACTAGTTTAGGCTGATTAAGCTGTAGACATTTCTTAGGTGAGCTGCCCACTCATAGCTCAGTAAGAAGAAAGATTTCTTTTTGTTTCCATCTTTCTTTAGTAGAAAAATTATAGTGTGCTAGAGACTTCTTTTACAGGGGAAAGAGGCACAGCAATAATCCATGGCTGGATGTTGAGGGCAGACAAGTTTAAATTTAACACAGATTTGTAGTGATGATATCAATCAATCATCTGAGCAGATTAACAAAGAAAATTATATATTTCCCATCTCTTGTGTTTACAAATCAAGATTGAATTTGTTTTTAAAAGATAAGCTTTAGCCAAATGTGCTAGGACAGTAGAATTAAAATGAATGCAGTTGTTTGGCCTATTTCACATAGATGAAACTAGATGATCTAACATTTCCTTCTTGTTTCAAATGCATCATTCTATTAAATGGTTTGTTTATTTAAATGTTCTTAGTCTGTCAGAGAATCTCAGATTGGTGTATTCTTAAAAGAAAGAAGTTTTTCATTTAAGAATCTGATGGCTAATTTCACCAGTGATTCCAAATATTTGGGAGTTAGGGTTTTCTTTGATATGACAATTCTCTTGGTAATTTAATCAAAGTCAGATGTTGTTCAAATAAAATTACAATTTTTAAGACGACTCATTGATCTTTAAATAAAAACCTGTGTTGTTTACTTTGTGCTTTATTTAATCAGTAGAGAGATTATAATCTAAATATCGAAGCAGAGAAGGGTAGATTAAAGCAGTTATCTTCTCTGTGACAGATTCTTGGCTAAAGACATCCTTCCTTTTCCCACAAAATTTGGTGACTACTAATGATAAACCTCCAAGGTTTTTATAGGAGAAATTTGGGAAAGAATGAGACTGAGTGGCTATGCATGGACCAGTTATGTATTTGCTGTCTTTTCTGACCTCTCTCTTTCCACTTAAGAAAAGAGATAGTTCTAGTATTTATCAGTTCTTTATCCATAATTGGAGCAACTAAAACCTGAAAAAAATGGAGAGTAGAGAAGAAGCTATTTAGTAAAATCATTGCAAATGCCAAACCAGTCACTTGCATTGATAATGTGTCATCTGTGGGGAGTCAGAAGCAACCTGGGGGTTGTGTGTTCAATAAGATTGCCCAGCAAAAACTCCTTGTAATATATGATACATAAAATACTGTGATGTGTTGAAAATGTTGCAATGAACAGAGAGATCACTGAAGCTCACAGAAGTGTATTTACTAGGGAATATGTGGGACAGTGAGCTTAGAGAATCTCCTGAGAGGCACAAGTGTCACCATTGCTGCATCTGTACCATGCTATTTCAGGGAGCAAAGGAGAGTGAATATTACTACACAGGTGTTTTACAAAATCAGAAGTAGTATTGCTGTTGGATGCACGAGTCATATTTTGTAACTTTCTTTTTAATCTTTTAAAAATATATCAAAGACATCTAGAACAAAAGAAGTTTCTGATAAGGAGATACTGCTGGGGGAACCTTAGAAGGGACTAAACTCTTTGAGACCATACCTCAAAAGAGGAACATCAGCATCTCTGCTTTTCCATCAGTTCAAAGTTGAGATAAGCTTCAAGCAACAGCTTAGTGTTTCCTTAAATGAGTTTGTGATGTTTCCCTTTTCTCTCTCTATAACTCTATTTTTATTTTTTCTAAATCAAGAAATTAACTATTTTCTTTGCCCTAATGTCTTTGTACCCTTTCACCTGGTTAGTGAGTTCAGAGTATCACACTTATCACAGTGGAGAATCGAGCCAACAGCGAGGTGTGTTTCAAGTAGCGCATATATTATCTCTTTCATAAGGTATTTTTTTCCTTCAAAAGAAATGGGACAGACCCCCATGTTGCCAGTATAAACAAAAAGATCATATCCCCATGTAAACCTAGACAGTTCCCCCAGGGTGTAACTCTCCCGGCAGCAATGGAATAAGGGATCAATTTGTCATGTGCTTAAACATTGAAGGCTTAACTTCAATATTGAGGTGCACACAGGGTTAGGACTAAGCCTTTAATTATGTTGTTCAACATTAATATCTAGAAGTGAGTTATTATCTGTTGCAAACCATGTATTAATGGTAGCCAGCTCTGAACATGCTTCAAGGCATGCTAAATATCATTAATATCTGTTTCAGTGTGAGCCAGAGTGCCTTTGTACATGATAGATCCAAGGTCTGGATCAGTTGCAACTGAAACCATTCAGCTGAAGTACCTCAGGCAGTCGCAGTATCAGTCTTGGCTCTTGCCTGTGCAATACATAGAAGGGCACAAGTCAGGAAAAAAATTTGGCCTCAAACCCACAGACAAAGTAGATATGGACAGCAGAGCTCAGTTCCTTATAGGGATACCTGACTAGCTGTGAACTTTCTTTCCTATACCTTTTGGAAAGCAGAGCAGTTTTGTAGGCTCACAGAATCACAGACCAATTCAGGTGGGAAGGGAGCTCAGGAACACATGAGGTTCAGACCCTGTTCAAAGCAGAGCCATCTTCAATCTCATATCACCTTACTCAGGGTGATTTAACTCAAGGTGATATCAGGCACCTCCCCAGCTTTGCACTGTGCCACGAATGTCTGCCTGAATATAGCTGTGCAAACTGCCTTTTGGCTCTGTTTCTAGCTAACTAGTTTAGCTTATGTTTTCCTTCTCTAGCTTGCTTGTAACCAGGCCCTGTTCCCACAACCTTAAAGTCATAGATAGTAGAACGGTTTGGGTTTGAAGGAACCTTCAGACACCTTCGAGTCCAACTGTCCTGCCATGGGCATGGGTAACTTTCACTAGATCAGGTTGCTCGAAGGTCCATCCAACCTGACTTTAAATATGTCCAGGGATGGGGCATCCACAGTTTCTCTGGGCAAACTGTGCCAGTGCCTTGCCACCCTCACAGTAAAGAATTTATTCCTTAGGTCCAATTTAAATTTACCTTCTTTCAGTTTAAAACCATTCTCCCTTGTTCTGCAACTACAGGCCCTGGAAAAAGTCTATCTCAGTCTTTCTTATAAGCCCTCTTTAAGTATTGAATGGTCAGAATAGGGTTTGCCCAGAGCCTTCTCTTCAGCTCCCACTCTCTCAGCCTTTCTTCACGTGAGAAATGTTCCAGTTCTCTGATCATTTTTACGGCTCTTCTCTGGATCTGCTCCAAGTGGTTCATGTCCCTCTTGTGTTGGGGGCCCCAGAGGTGAATGCAGCTCTGCAGGTGGGGAAGTCAGCAGAGCAGAGGATCACAATAACCTCCCTTTATCTGCTGGCCATGATCATTTTGATGCAGCTCAGGATAAAATTTTCTTCCTGGGCTGCAAATGCACATTAACAGCTCAGATCTAGTTTTTCAAACACCAATGTCCCAATGTCCTTCTCTACAGACCTGCTCTTAATCCGTTCATCCCCCAGCCTGAATTGATTCTGGAGGTTGCTGTGACCCAGGTTCAGCTCTGACCTGAACATATTCGCGTGCGCCACTCATTTCTCAAGCCTGTCAGGGTCTCTCCAGATGGCATCCTTTCCCTCTAGTGAATCAACTGCACCATTCAGCTTGGTGTCACTTAAAAACTTGTTAAGGATGCGTACTCAACCCCACTATCTATGTCATTAATGAAGATATTAAATAGCATTGGTCTATTGACTATGACTCAACAAACAAGTCTTAGCTTTTCATGTTGTACTGCTCTAATGTCTCTATTCAAAAAACCAATCACCATCAGGGCTGGGGATTTGTCTTCTTTTCTTTTTTTTTATTCTTAAAAATTGAAATTATGGGCTCTTTAAAGATTTACGCACCCACTAAATTTAATTGTTGACTCCCACGGCAGAAAGTTCAGGGCAACAGCACAGTGGATTTTCCTAAGCATATGCAATCCTGAATTACCTCATATATGGATTTGAGTAATTTTTCCTATGGATTTGAGTACATTACTTTAGATAGAAACATTCTTCTGTGGTCTGGAATAAATTAAGATAGTTCTGTGAGTTACTACTATGTGCTGTTGCCAATTAAATAGTAAGAACTCCCTATATGCACTCTTCAAAAAGAAGTGAAATTCGTTCCAAAATGTGCTTTACTTGCTATGAGACTGTTGTCAGTCCTCTTCCCAATAAGTAGTTTGTTTTAACTGTAGTAGTAGAACAGGATCAGCCAAACTTCTAAAACTGAAAAATAAATTGAGGGTGAATTCAGAGGATCTGATTCTGAAGAATAGAAGCACTGGCGGCACATATCTTTCTGAGGAGTCAACACCCTGAAAAAAACCACAGCACTCTTTTTCTTAACAGGGTACCTGATATGATGTGTCAGAGAGCATCTGACCTAACGCAGATCATTGTTGTCATGGATAATGTAACCAGCTCCTTAGCAATTTTCTCCTTAAACTGTGCTCATGATAGCATCTCAGTGGAGAAATAAGGTACTGTGCTTACAGATCTGTGAATGCAGCTAAAAGTCTGCTCACATCCATTTTGCTTGTGTTAGCAGTGGCAACAGACTCAGGGCGAAGTAAGGTTATCTGCACACACACACAGAAGCAGACATGAAAAAAAATTAACAGAAGTAGGTAGAAAGAATAAACTGGAGAAAGCCAACTACCTGGTAGCACTACCTTGGGTTCCCTTGGGAAGCTTTCTTGCGTTCAGTCCTAACCAGAGGGACACATGATTTAGTGCAATACATTTACTTCCTCTGTAGTATTACTGTAAAGCTCCAAACCAATATCAGGTGCAGTTCTACTTTAGATAGCACCTATTCACTCAAGGCTTTTGTTCAAGTCTTGAAGAGCACACAGTTTCAATAAGGTTAATCTTATTTTCTTTTACTTGTCTCCACTTTATCTACTCTATAGTGCAACTACATTCCAGACAATATACTAATGGGAAATAATATACTAGAACAGTGCTGGAAATTGTCTGCCTCCCAGGTAGAAAATGGAAGTGCAGCTCATGTACGTCCCAGGCTACTTGGACCAAGACTGGCCTTCAGGAAGTTAAAGAGTTTCCTTTTCATTACATCAGTATTTTGCTTCCTGGCAGCATACATATTAATGCATGTCTGCATATATCTGGGTATTCAATTGTTTGTTTATATTTGCATGCAGGCATGCACATTGTGCACATGGATACACACAATTTTTTTTCCTTTAAAACTAAACATAATGTGTCCCAGGAAGTCAAGCTAGAAAGAGACAGAAAGCCTATGGCCTGACACTGATTTTTTGTAGATGGGACTCCATCTGTGCATTTTGAAGTTTCTGCTGTGTATACTTCTGAAATCAGATCTGGGCACCTTCCAGACACTTGAAATGGTCTTAACCAAGAAGCCCCTAAGATTTGATCCCCAATTAATCTGTTGTGAAACTATTATTTCCAGAGGTGAATGGCTTTCAGTTCTTCATGTGATCTAGCTCCAGGGCTTCTCATATGTTTCTAAAACCTTAGGTTTTGCCCACACCTGTGAATTAGCTGTTCTAGGTACTCATTTGTTTTTACTTGTTTCTTTATTGAACGCGTTTCTGATACTTCCCTGGAATGCCAGAATGCTGGAGCGATGGCAAGATGCCATTTGAGGATGATAATTTCAGAAGGAAATAAAAGCTATGAAGAAGAAACAGAATGTAAAAGACATATCAGGAAAGGAAAAGGCCATTAGAGCTCATAAATACATACGGGAACATATCCAACAACCCGTGTGAGTACAAAATATTTGGAAGAGGTCTTTTCAGATGTTATCGTTCTATAACATGTAAATATCTGAGATGTTTGCTCTTTTCTAGCACATTAGAAAGTTAGTTTCCTCTTCCTGCCACGGGTGGCCAGGACAGCTGCTGCAGGTACTGCAGTGTTGAGGGCAGCAGCTGCAGAGCTTTGAACATCACACTCCCTCTGGACAAAGAGTCACCAGCGCTGCAATCATTATTTAGTAAATGAAAGAAAATGACCATGAAAACAAATTTCAGTTTACAATTTCTTCTATAAAGCAGCTTTCTTTCCCCGCAGCAGACACCAATCATAAAGTCAGACGCAGCTCTGATATAAACTGGCCAATCTTGCAGTGGAATTGGAGACTATTTAACAATGTAGAAGTTGAACAGGCAAGGTCAACCAAAACAAGCATAGATTTTAAATATTCCAGAGCACAAAAGTTTAGAATTTCATGCTTATCCACTACAACAGTATGACACTAGCTGTAATAACCAGAGAATCTAAGAACTGCACATAAATTTATACCTTTGTATGCATACGAATTACTTCAAAACTTTTCAGTGCCAAAATAAGCAATAAAAGAGGTTTGTAAACATACTTGTGGTATCATTAGTCTTTTAAATACTTGCTGTTGTAGAACTGACATATGTAATTAACCAATCATCTGATACACAACTCTATATTAATGTGCTTTTTCCCACACAGGAATGTTCTTACAAACAGCTGTTAAATACTCTTACTGTCATAGTAAATTTGAGTGCAAAGAATGATGCTAGTTAGTAATGTAAGTTAAAAGCACAGATGACCACGAGAATGATCAGGGGACTGGAGCACCTCCCATATGAATATTGTCTGAGAAAGTTGGGACTGTTCAGCCTGGAGAAGAGAAGGCTGCATGGAGACCTCATAGCAGCCTTCCAGTATCTGAAGGGGGCCTATAGGGATACTGGGGATGGACTCTTCATTAGGGACTGTAGTGATAGGACAAGGGGTAATGCGTTAAAACTTAAACAGGGGAAGTTTAGATTGGATATAAGGAGGAAATTCTTTCCTGTTAGGGTGGTGAGGCACTGGAATAGGTTGCCCAGGAAGGTTGTGAGTGCTCCATCCCTGGCAGTGCTCAAGGTCAAGGTTGGACGAGGCCTTGGGTGATATGGTTTAGAGCAAGGTGTCCCTGCCCATGGCAGGGGGGTTGGAACTTGATGATCTTAAGGTCCTTTCCAACCCTAACTACTCTATGATTCTATGACTGGTTTCAGTGTTCTGTTCTGAGGCATAGATTTGCCTTAGTGTTTTGTTATACGGAACAGCCCCTAGTGCAAAAGCTGATAATAAATATCTTTATGATATTTGTGGTCAGTGACGTCTTAGGCAACAGGAAAGGTACTAAATGAATTTTGACATTTTATGACAAATATGACCACTTTAAGAGACTAGACTAACAGAACCTTGAACCACCTGGAGATTAAGTAGGCTGGAGAAAAGTGAAGACAGGTTGAAGACAGGATGGGGAAGGACCTGAAAAGCTGTATAATTTTTTAAAAGTACTTCAGAGTACTCAGAAATTTAGTTTGACCAAACTTAGAAAGATTTGTTTTCTATTTTGTCAACCTAAGCTACATTTCTATAGTTCACCTTTGATTTTTGGCTTCAAATAAATCCTAAAACTCTAGGAGACAGTAAAGATCAAGTTTCTGGGCCTCTTTGTTGATGCTGAGCCCAGTACTGCTGTTGATATTTACTGACTTCTCTGGACTTCTTTGGGTTTTCTATATAATTGAGTAAATAGCTGCTGTACTCCTTTCTCAATTAAAAATATACATATATATAAAAATAATGTTTAAGAGTCCTGCACATATTTTAGCCACTCTGAATAAATAGCAGGTGTCACAGAAACATCTTTACCTACAGTAATAAAGATCAGGCTTTGCAATTACTCATGGATTTGTGTCAAATTAGCAAAAGTCTTTTGAGCCAAAAAATAGGGTGAAAAGACAAAAGCAAACAGAATTACACAGCTTTATTTTTTAATTTATGTCAGTTTCACTGGATTATGCACAGACATTTGCAGGAATTTCATGTCACTCCAGCAACAAATGGCAACAAAATCCTGCTGGGGAATTAGGTCGATTGCATTGCACTCAAAGGAAACCTACTTGGAAAAAATAGATAGACGATTGGCCACAGTGAAGACTTGGTAGAGTAATTTAAGCCCATCTATACACAGAAGATATCCTACTTTCTGTCCACTGATGGTTTTTTTTCTTAAAGAAGATGGGCCTAATGCTATTTTCAGCTGCTGGATTGATGGTGTTTTACTCAATCTTATGAATATTGCTCCCAGAGCTGGACATGTAATATTTAGACTTATGGGTATCACAGCTGTCCTTAGTTCTGAAACAATTTTTACCAGGATAGTTTTTCATTGGAAAATGATGGCTTCATATAAAACAAAATATTCTGCTGGTTTGTCAGTTTCAAACACAATTAAAAAATTAAAACCTATTATAATAAAGGCATAGCTGAATGGTTTAACATTTCTATAACAGAATGCTGAAACATTCATTAAGATTTATTTTTTGCATCACAGGTGTAATTTCATATGCTAAATAAAGTTAAAGTAACAAATTCCACAAAAAATCTTTCTAATAACTGGAAGCAGTTTATTACAATTTCATTTTGCAGGCAAATTCACATTTTTTCAGTCTGTTCTTATGATTCAAGTCTACCTTTTGAAATATTGGTATTTCCCATCAAGTTCCCATTCTAATTTTTCCACTTTGCTAGATTCCACTGAATTAGTCTTTAACACTGCGTCTCGAACATAAAGAAAAGTACCATTTCTTTTGCTCTTGTGATGGGGTATAAAATACTTCCCTGAGTATTCTTCTCCCTCATGGAAAAGAGGTAGATAGTACATCATTAAAAGTTAATGCTATACCCAGGGCACAATGCATACAATAGAGGATGCTGAGCTGAGTAAGAATGGGGCAGGAGAGACACAGACTGCACAGCTGCCACCACATGATTCAGATTTTTGTTCCACATCAGTTCATGAGGATGGTGAGAAACAAAATCCCTCTGCCTCTTCTGCCTTCCCAGTAAGTATTTGAGTTGGTATCTATATAATATTTTCACACAGAGGGTTGAAAGTCAGGTTGAGCTAAGGTAGCAGCCGGGTCAGTGGGTACAGCAGCATGACAACTTAAAGATCCTTATGGGCTTAACTACTATAAAGAAGGGTATAATATCAGTTAATAATATAAGGAGTTGCCCAAAGCAGCAAGTACAATAGAGATCAAGGTGCCTTTGGGATGGCAAATCTGTTACACCCCATTCTTGCTTTCCCTCTCCAGAGCCTGCAACACAATCTTACAGAATTGCAGGAAATCTTTTGAGTAAAATCCAGTGCCTCTGCATTTCTCATTTCTGGTTATTTAATTGTATTCTGCAGTTTCTTCTGGCTTTTCAGCAGGAAAGTTTGATTCAGGAAAGTCTGATTCAGGAAGGCAAATAGGTGAATCTGTCCTTCCAGATACACTGTACGGCATAAACGTCTAGAGGAATATTTTTAGAGTTATTCCTGAGGTAACATACACGAAAACCAAAAAGGTGAAACCAGCTGAAAACACACTCAGTAGGAAATTAGAGGTACTCAGCTAGCCAAAGTGAACCAGAAGAACCATATAAATTTTACTATTACAAATCCCTCATTCACAGTAAATTCATGCTTCACATATATATATACACACACATGTGAATATATATTGTGTTGTGTATATCTTTTAACTGTCCAATAAGAAAAAAAAAAACCACACAACTACATCTTTACTGAAAGCCTCAAATAAAATGTATATAAACGCCTAACAAATTTAACCTTTTTGGTTTTATTCAAAAATATGAGTATTTTTGCTGATGTATATAAGTGCTACTGAAATTTCTCTAGTTTAATATTCAAGTCACAGCTGCCCAAGCAAATGGTGAGGCCTTACAAGTGGACATTTCCACGAGATAGTCCCTGTCTATATACTACTTTGTTCCACTGTCATTCTCTTGTCAAGTGTGTGTTCATGTAATCCAGTCTTTTGAAAGTAGATCTTACATACATGGCATAAGTACTCAGAACAAACTCAAAGCCTCCAGGTGAAATCCCAGTTTCAGCAGCAGTGAGACAAGAATTAAGCCTTTGGTGATTTCCTGAATTGTGTAGGGGGAAAAGAGACACAGGCAGAGGTAGAATAGCAAAATAAATCTCAGTTCTTCCGTCTTTACATTTTGCTCCTAACTGTGCAGCTCTGATATACTCCTTTTGTCTTTGTGGTTTTGCTGTGCTTAATCGAATGATAAATACAATAGCTGTATAGCATGATAAGCTTATGTAAAACCGTGAATCTGTTTAAGCAGAGCAAATTAAAGCTCTGATTTTTATTCTTGTAACAAAAGTCCATTTAATTTATCTTAATTTTATTCATCCTGAACATGAATACTGCTGTACAGAAAAACAGACACTCCATGTACTGGTTCTGTTTGTCATTACTAGAAAACTGTCTCAAAAGACATATGTTAACATTTTTAATCAAATTGTAATCTGCAAGGCAATTTTCAACAACAAATGAATTAAGTCTATTTATACTATGTGTTCCTCAGAAATCTTGACCATTTGGATTTGATATACTAAAAAGAAAATATTTTGTAAAAAGATTAGATTCACATAGTGAAGCCACATTGCCGAGGAACATGGCTCATTTTTCTTTTTAAAACTCAAATAGCTTTACAGAACTAGGAACTTGCTGTCTGTAAGCAATGAGCTTGCAAGTGCCATTGAAGGCAGAGAAGGCTCCAGGTCAGATTGGACATGGTGTATCACCACTGAGCTGCCAGAAGACCCAGTACACACAAAAACCCAAGGGCCAAGGCAGCAGTAAGTGAAGATAGATAGCCCTCTGCAGCTGCCTCTCCTCCATGGCATGTCAGGGAGCCTACATTTCCCACTTAAGTTGAGCAGACAGTGGTTAGATGTCTAGCTGTAGGCCCCACCCTCACAGCGTTCTCTTGAAATGTCTTCCCAGCTCATCTAATTTTAATTCATCTTTCTTGAGCATGGATGGCTCACATACTCAACACCACAACTAGGGTCATACCGCTGCCTTGCTATTTATGCTTCTTTTCCCATGTAGGAATAGTCACACATCAAACTGCCAGGAATCACTAGTTTCTCTTTCACAACTGCAAAGTTTCTCCCACCCTTCCCTTTCACAATTTCACACTTTCTACTCACATATTCTGACATCCAGGATGAACTTTTCTGATCAGTTGGGATTTCCACTCCTAGTATACTTTAGTTCTGCTATTGATATCCTGCTCTGTGGTTAAGCATGTAATTAAATAAGGATAACTTTCTCACAACTTTTTTTGATTCACCTGATTATAAACTCCAGAAATATTTTGCACTATTTCTTAAAGAAATTCCAAGATCGTTTTATATTTCAGTCCCAGCTCAACATATAACATCATTAGCCTCTTCGTTTGATCAATATTTTCCAACTGAAGTCCAAGTTATGAGTTATAAAAGTACTTATGTTTACTGTCCTTTGCACTATTAAGTTCTACTTTCTCTAAGTGATTTTGATAAGAAAAGTTGGGGGTTTTATCTGTCTTGTCACCTGTGTCTTTAGATTGTGTAACCTATTTAAATGCCTTACCTTTCTTTGTACCTCAATCTTCCCTAAAAAGCACATAGAATTCAACACCTGTGTTCCTGTTGGAAATACTAGATTTCTATTAACCTGTAATACTTCCATTTTTGACTTATGTTTTGTTTTTTTGTTTTTTTTTTTTGGCCTTTCAAACATCAACAGTTTAGCCCTCTCATGTAATTCACAGAGTAACAGACTCACAACACTGCTAAGGCTGGAAGTCATCTATGGAAATCATTTAGTCCAACTCTCTAGCTCAAAGCAGGGTCAACAAGAGCAAGTTGTCCCAGACCATGTCTGCTTAGGTTTTGAATAAATCCAGACTGAGATTTCACTACTTATCTGGGCAGTCTGTTCCAGCATTTGGCCACCCTCACAATAAAAATATAAAAGAATATTTTTTTTTTCTGTTGTGTAAATGGAATCTCCTGTTATAACTGGACTGCTTTCCTTATTTACTGAGTACAGAGTCGAAACAATGACAACCTACATCAGGAAAATCTCATTAATTAATTCTTGGCTCTATGACTGGTGTAGCGCCAGAATTTGGGTAGGATTCTATCCCAGCAGTTAGCAGGGCTTATAGAGAGGGCTTTAAACTAAGTTTGGCAGGGAAGGGGATAATATCAGGCTCACTAGAAATGCGCCATGGGTAGCATACCACTGTTGGAGTCCACGTCCACAGTTCAACTTAAATGCATTTATACCAACGCCTGCAGCATGGGCAACAAACAGGAGGAGTTGGAAGCCATTGTGCAGCCAGGAAATCCTGACATTATCACCATCGCAGAAACGTAGTGAAATGATTCACATGATTGGAATGTTGCAGTAGATGGCTACAGGCCCTTCAGAAGGGATAGGAAAGGAAAAAGAGGTGGTGGGATTGCACTGTATGTCAGGGAGTGCATCAGCTGCCTTGAACTGAATGTTGTGAGAAGGCTGAATGTTTGTGATTGAGGGCTGAATGTTTGGGGTTGAAGATCAGGGGAAAGGCCAATACTGCAGATATCCTGGTAGGAGTCTGCTGTAGAGCACCTACCCGGGATGAATCTACAGGTGAAGTGTTCTGCAAACAACTGGGAGAAGTTTCACGATCACTTGCCCTTGTTCTTGTGGGTGACTTCAACCTAACAAATGTCTGCTGGAAGTACAACACAGCAGATAAGACACAATCCAGGACATTCTTGGAGGAGGATTACTTCGTAACCCAGCTGGTTAGTGAGCCAGCTAGGGAAATGCCTGGCTAGATCTGCTGTTCACAAACAGAGAAGGACTGGTGGGTGATGTGATGGTTGGAGGCCATCTTGGACAAAGTGATCATGAAAAGATGAATTTTCAATCCTTGGAGAAGTCAGGAAGAAGGTCAGCAAAACTTCCACCTTAGACTTCCAGAGGGCTGACTTTGGCCTGTTTAGGATGCTGGTCAGTAGAATCCCTGGGAAATATTAGTGAAGGACAAAGGGGTCCAGGAAGGCTGGACAGACTACAAGAATGAAATCCTTAAGGCACAGGAGCAAGCGGTGCCTATGTGCTGAAAATCAAACCAGCAGGGAAGAAACCAGCCTGGCTGAACAGAGAGATATTGCTGGAACTCAGGTTTAAAAAGATAATTTATCACCTGTGGAAGAAGGGACAGTCACCCCGTGAAAAGATAAGGATGTTGTTAGGTTATGTAGAAAGTTAGAAAGGCAAAGGCACAGATGGAACTAAATCTGGTCAATGGAAGGAAATAAGCATCTGCCTTAGGATCAGCTACACTCCAAGCTACTTAAATCAGACCTCTAAAGTGTGGTAAAGTGTTCCTATATATCTCTCTTTGTGTCTGTCCCTGATTACAGGAATTTAGCACAACTGCAGTCCTTACGTCATGCGAGGTGGTACCTTTGCACAGAATCCCTGCTTGGACAAAGCAGAATGTAACACTAGTTGCTGTACAAAAATAAGCATATAATTCTCAAAGGAACCGTATGACAAATTGCTCTATTAATGTGCTTTTTTAAAGGCATTTTTTACAAATGTGATGTTTTCCAAGAGTCAGATCCTGCCACTTTTTTCACAGAAAGTTAAGACCTGAATTATATCCACCTCTCATTGAATAGGTTCCTAGAGAAAAAATACTTTCTATTGTGTGGAAACATGGTTGAACATTTTCTTAAGTTATACTTAGGGATTAACTGTGGTTTTAGATAAGGTGGAAGGCACGGGGCAAGCACATAATATTGTTTACAAACAGGCAAAAAACGTGAAAAATGCAAAGAAACTGGATTCAGTGCTCCAAGTGGGGTGTCACAAGAGTGGAGTCGAATGGCAGAATCACATCCCTTGACCTGCTGGTCATGTCCAAGATGTCATTGGCTTTCTAGGCTGCAAGCACACATTACCAACTCATGTCCAGCTTTTCATCCACCAGTACCCCCAACTCCTTTTTCTCAGGGCTGCTTTCAAGCCTTTTACCCTTCGTACTGATACCAGATGTTGCCCCAACTGAGGTGCAGGAGTTTGCATTCTGCCTTGTTGGACCTCATGATGTTCACATGAGCCCACTTCCCAGTCTTGTCCAGGTCCCTCTAAATGGCATCCTGTCCCTCAAGCATGTCAACTGCACCACCCAGCTTGATGTCATCTGAAAGTTTGCTGAGAATGCACTGAATCCAACTGTCTGTCGTTGATGAAGATATTAAACAGTACTGGTCCCAAGACTTAACTGAATTTACTGTGCATTTTCCAACTTTTCAGATCTTTTTTCCACTATTATGATAGTATATTTACACATAAGCAATTTAGGAAGTAGTTTGTGAGCTGTCGCATTGTGTCTTTTCATTGGAACAGTATTTACAAGTAATGATCAAGGCCTGATTCCATCAGAATTTTGACCCAAGTCAGCAGGTGTGTGCTGCATTTTACTCAATGAGGAGGCACATGTATTCAAGTTCTGTCTAAACACTAAGAAGAAAATTAGATGGTTTTGTTATGGAAAATATTCAGACTTCAGAAAAGTCACAAAACTAAAACACGGGTTCCAAAATATTTCTGAAATGCAGCCACAATGCCTCAAAGAAGTACTTAATAGAACAATTCCTGATCCCACTCATGTCTGAACAGTGTCTTTCCTGAACTACATCTCCTATCATTCACCACAATCTATCACAGTTAATCAGTTACATCATAGGCAATTGCATATGACTTTTACAAAAGTTTGCATGTCAGGTACTGGGCATAGAAATTGCATAGAAGTGCAAAGAGGCTCATAGGATAGCCCACACCAAGTGTGATAAAACACCACACTAGGACTACAGAGGATGAAAATATTATGATTTTCTTTCAGAGGAATTCTTTGCAATTTAGAATGATTTGTGCAAAAATGAAAAAAAATTCATAAAATCTTCCACTTTCCAATGAGAAAAGTTTATCAACAGCTCTACAGGTTATGCACTTGACAGACTAAGGAGCAGCTTTAAATGAAGTTTTCTCAAAGGCAACAAAGTAAGCAAATAGCTAGGGCACTGAAAATGCTGTTTTGAATGAGGACACAGAACAAACCCATTCTCCTTTGGTTTTCACAGAGGCACTGATGACTTAGGCTTATTAAGATGTTAGTGAAAAGACCTGCAACAATACATGGTTTGTCTGCTGTGAAAGGTCAAAAGGCTGAGTCAGGCACGAAAGCATTTAAGCATCTGTTTTCAAGGAGTACAGTTGAATTTCAATGTTAACTGACTAAAGCACTCCTTCAGTAAAACATACTGTAATTCACATATTTCCTCTATGATTTTCACATGGCAGCAATTCAGCTGTGTTTTCTTTCCTGAGAAAAACAAATTTTCAAAGCGCAGCCAGTTTAAAAATTCTAATATTCATGCATCAGTAATAAAACTACAAAAATAAATTATTGATTACTTGAAAAATGCACTTAATTCCCCACTTAAATATTTGAAGATTATAAAAGTATTTTCAGCTGCTGTTTGTTTTGTATTTCTTAAATAAAAATATTAAAAGATGATTTCATTTACTTTTTTCCAGATCTAAAAATATTCAGCACTGTACATAACTCGCCATTCTCTAAGTCTACAAGTTCTAGCTGGCTTCTGTTCTGACTTTAGATCTCACCTGTGCTATCTTCCAGAAACATCATTCTGGAAGAAACATGTCTGAGAAAGACTTGGTGGTCATGGTAGATAACTAACCTGAGAAACCTGAGATCTAGCAATCCCAGTAGCTAGAGAAATTAAAACTGTCCTTGGCCACACAGATGGCACATCTGGGTTCAAGCTAAAGGGTGCCTGGCTGGAGTAGGTTCAGAGAAGAGCTCTGCAAATGATTACAGCAGTGGGGCATGGGATTTTTTCCACTGTGACCCTCTTCCCAGAATTGCCATCCCTCTGTCATTTCTACTTCTGAGTTGGCGATTTTACTGGGGACAACATAGCCTCCTTCAGAAACCACTACATTCCAGGGCTGAAAAACTTGCCTGGTGACAAGTTGTGTCTAGAAGACACAACAAATTCCTTTAATCTAAGTAACTCAAAGGCACATGGTGTGCTGGTTGGCATTAAAAGTTGCCTTTCCAAAGGAGCCTTAAGCCATCTAACTGCTGGGAGCACTGGCCCTACGCTTCCTGATGACTCCAGTCATGCACTCCAGCCTTCTTTCCAGCTCCTCTGGGGGTCATCCAATCCTGCACTGGATCTTTCATATGTTTGGAGTGGACTGTTTTTTTCACTTCTCAGGTTTACTTCCTACCTCTTTAGCACACTAATAAAAAGTTACAGATATGGAGGCAGTAGGCTGGCCAAATGCAATCACCAAATCACCAATCACCAAAACCCACATTTCTACAACTGGAGTGCTGTCCTGGGTTCAGCAGCAGCAGTCATTTTTCTCCTTCTTGGTAGCTGGTGCAGTGCTGTGTTTTGACTTTTGGGCTGGGAACAGAGCTGATAACAATGATGTTTTGGTTTGGCCAAGGACTTTGTGAGCCTCATGCTCTGCCAGGGAGGATGGGAAGCCGGGAGGAAGCAGAGAAAGGACACCTGACCCAAACTGACCGAAGAGGTATTCCATACCATAGCACGTCATGCCCAGGATGTAACGGAGAGTTACCTGGAAGGGCGAGGGACTGCAGGGTTGGAGGAGGTATCAGTCGGTGCTTAGTCTGGCTGGGAGGGGGCGAGTTATTGGTCGGCTGGTGGTGAGATGTTGTACTCTCTTCCCTTGTTGTTTCCTGTATTATTATTATTATTATTGGTAGTAGCGGTGGTGATTTGTTTTATACCTTAGTTACTAAACTACTCTTATCTCAACCCGTGGGAGTTGCATTCTTTTCGATTCTCCTCTCCATTCCTCCAGGAGTAAGGGGAGGGCAAGAAGGGGGGTAGTGAGTGAACGAGCTGTCTCGTTGTATTTAAACCACAACAAGTGCACTCACTGAAACTGGTAGATCAGTTTAAAATGAACACCAGGAAATACTTCTACAATATTACCCAGAAGGCAGCGATCTTCTGCAATCTGTTGTTGTAGAAGGTTGGATGGACAGAGACTATTGGCAGGTTCAAAATAGAATCAAACTGGTTGACAGCAAGTTTGAAAGGAGAACAGGGAGGAATGTACCCTCATCTGCCCTTCACCCAGTGACACAGGGTGCATTTATTATGATCTTAGCAATTCATTACAGGCTTGTAGGATTGCTGGAACTGGTACAAGAGGGGAAGCAGGACCACAAAGTGGAAAACTGGAATTGGGACAAATAGCAATTGGAATTATCTCCATATTAACCTTAAGTGGAAACAGTCCTAATAGTAAACTTCGGGAAATCTCTTCTTATGACTCCTTTTCCCTTTTTTTTTTTTTTTTTTTCCAGAAGTCTGTCCTGCCCAGTCTCTGCTAAGCAAATTTTTGTTTAACCACGTGTTGTTCACCACATGCAGTCAAGTGATGATCACACCAAAACCCAATTTTATAATATACTTTTCTTGAAATAAACGTGATTTGTCATGAATCAGTCACTGATTTCTATTTCTGAGAAAATTGCTCAGTGAACCACAAAACAATCTCTTATTTGATTTACTTCCTAGAAGTAACCTCTTTTATATGGAGCCAAAACTCTTTAGTCCAGTTTTTTCTTAGATAAACCAAATCAAAAAGAAACCACTTGCATATTGTCTTCTAGACCCTAAACATGGGTTTCTTATTTCATCTACTGCAGTGGATTTTCCACCAGCTCATAAAAACAATCAAGCAAATGCTTAGAATGTGAGTGAAGGTTTGTAGAAATAAAACTTTGGAGGGAAAAAAAAAAAAAAAAAAGAATGCCATATTTTTCCTGCATTTCTTCAGCAAAATATTCATAGCTAGAAAAGCAAACTGTCCTTTTCCCTGAAACAGTAATAATTCCTCCAAAATTACCTTATTTTGACATTTAATCTGCATAAACCAGATACAAATGTGTTGTCTGTACTTTCATTCTTGTATATTCATACATACATGACTTTATCCTACTTAAATAATACCAATAGTGAACAAAAGAATTGCTGCTGAAGTGTTAAACCACATAATAGAAATCCAAGTACATTCAAAACCAACAAAGCTGAAATTTCAGATATTTACAGTTTGAATTATATGGCCTTGGCCTGTGGTAGCCAAGCATGTCGACCAGTGAACAAGGGTTCCCTTACAATTCTGTGCTCTGTGTTTTACCCATTCTTTGTTTTCTGTCTGTTGAAAACCTGGATGGTGCAGTTATTGAGGATTTAGAAACAGCTGTGCAGGGAGTAGACACTTTTTCTACACAGGCCAAATTTCTTCAGTGGATCTTTATGTTAGCTAGTAAAAACTGAAACAGGCTACAACTCACAGTTTGTGATACTGTATTAAAGACTGAGGGCTAAAAATGCTGCTGTGCATTGTTCTCCTAAAAGGGGAAAAGCAAGAGCCAGAGCGTTTGACATTGGTTGATCTAGAATTATATCAGCTAAGGTTTCAGAAATAAGGCTGATTTTAACAAAGACGTATTTTTCACAAAAACATCCAGATTCAGCAACTTGAAAACTTTTTGTATATCTGTTTTGCTCTTAATAAACAAACTTATCTAAAGAACATTTTAACAATTTCAAAATAAAACATTTCAGATTTTCCAATCAAGAGAACTCTTAATTTTAAAAAATCTTTCAGTTTTGCGTTTAACTAAATCTGGTGCTGATTTCCAAAAAATTAATAACTGTGGGGAAAATCTCTTATTGCTTCTTTTTGCTGGAAATTTGCAGGAAATTATGAATATTGAGAAATTAACAGAAAGAATATTTTCATGTATATTATTATGTTTAAGAAAAAAAAATATATTGAAGTGAACTTAGTGTTCAGAAGACCAAATATATTTTAAAAATTTTTGTGCCATTATTAAAATTGTGGTAATGACTTTCCCCTATTAAGAATAAGTAGAAATGGATTTCAAAGAATACATTCTTTGCAGGCAGAGCATTGTATGAGTGTTTACCCCAAACAAGTATTTGCTTTACACAGAAGTCGGAAGTATAGTTCTGGTTTGTTCTTTTGAAAATGGTCTGTAACTTTATGATGAGCTGAGCCAAAAGTGTTCCATGCTCATGTTTGATGTTGGATGACAATTTATGCAGCTTTAAAGCGGACCAGAAAGATGGGCTTGATCAGGGCACTTGCAGGCCAAGCATCATATGCCGTCAGTCTTGTGCCAAGCCTCATGGGCTCTGTGCAAGCCTCAGTCCTTCTGCCAGCTGCTGCTGAAGCCCCTAAGACATCTCTCAGCTGCTACAGACACCAACTGGCAGGATAGGTCAATGTTTCCGCAGTCAGTCACACAGGCAGAGCACCATAGGCATGTCGACAGTGCAGGGTCTGTTGCCCTGTAGCTACGGGAGCCTTGCACAGCATGGCCACATAGTGAAAGAAGTCCCACCAAAATTGCCTAGCACTGAGATTATGGAGCACAAGTTGCTGCTTCAGGTCTACATCCAGCTCAGAGGTGCAGACCCCATGATCCTCTTCTGTGGTGAGCTGCAGTACAAAAACACCTTTGACACTATCACAGTATTTAGGACTCTAACACATGGGGACTTTTAAGAGCAGACCACAGGGATGCTATGGAGTAAGGTATCTCTTTTATCCATCACAACAGGGAAGAATCCATCTCATTCCATCTACTAGTATGCGGAAATTTGGGGTCACAATGCTTTTTAAGGCCAAGACCTCCAGTCTGAGATACCGAAAAAACAGCCTGATTTACAATAGCTATCTGCTATGCATCTCTTCCTGTCATGAAAATGTTGGGTAATTTTAGATACTTCTTTCAGATTTAAAAGTTAAACATCTGTTGTGGTTTAAACTCTCAGCCACACAGTCTCACTCACTCACTCCTCCCCCTTCCTCCCCCCCTGTTCCCAGAGGGATGGGGAGGAGAATTGAAAGAATGTAACTCCCATGGGTTGAGTCCAGAAACTAAGGTATAACACAAACCACTGCTGCTACCACCAATAATAATGATAAGGGGAATAACAAGGGAAGAGAATACAACCTCTCACCACACGCCGACTGATATCCAGCCCAATCCGAGCAGTGATCTCCCTTTCTGGGTAACTGTCCCCAGTTCTATACCCTGGGCATGACGTGCTGTGGTATGGAATATCTCTTTGGCTAGTTTGGGTCAGGTGTTCTGTCTCTGCTTCCTCCCGGCTTCCCCTCCACCCTGGCAAAACATGAGACTCAGAAAGTTCTTGGTCAGAGTAAACATTACTGAGCAACAACTAAAAACATTGGTGTTATCAGCGCTGTTCCCAGGCTGAAAGTCAAAACCACAGCACTGCACCAGCTACTGAGAAGGAGAAAAATGACTGCTACTTCTAAACCCAGGACAACATCATACAGCTAGACTGGACTTACTTCAAATTCTGTTTTTAAGCCCACAGATTAATAAACATTTTTATTTTTTTTTTAGATTTCAGCATCCAACTGTCTCTCTGGGGAAGCACACTAGGCTTTAAGTTAAGTACTTACGGTTTTAGCTAACTTTCCACTGAAACAAAACAGAATGATGACCTAATTCACCATAATACTGATTTGAGTAAAATAAACTATTGCATATTCTGTGCTTCTTTCATAGAAAAAGCCAATGTAATTTTTAAATCTGTTCACCAAATACATTCAGAAGTAGGTGGACAAGAAGCAATGTGAAAAATGGAATAGAGAAGTGTCCTAAATGCGTAAAACCTTTGCAGCCAAAATGTGTGACAGAGAACTTGAATTTCATCTTTGTAGTGTTTTTCTCTTATGACTCCAATAGCACAATAACAGATTTTTCCTGGCAGTAATGAGCCAATGAAGAGTATCTCCAGCAGTTGAATCAATATGTTTGGAAATGCCCTTTTTTTTAATCTCTTGGTAGTTCCAGAAAAAAATATATTTTCAGTTACAAAGACTTATTAGCTGTCAAATGCTTGATGAAATAATACCTGAGGAATGTTATAAGCCACATTTTAAGTTTCAGAGGCAGATTCTACCTGTATTCCTTCTGAAACATCACACTTTTAACCTTATTGAGTAAAAGTAATGAAAACTACAAAATAATTTAATTTTCTAATATAATTTCATTAAAAGTCAAGTATTTCCAAGAATGGCTTAATTTCTAAGAAGCTCTAAAAGACCCAAAATACTAAAAACTGCCTTTTTGAAACAGTAACTTGAACATGTTCACTGAAGTAAACACTGATTCAAGATTTCTTCACTCAGATCTTGTGAAACCTCAGTAAAGGTCCTGGTGAGGTAGGGCTGATGATTAATCACATATGTAACTAACACTTGCTGTTTGAGAAACCTTGTCTGTCAGCTTGGAGGCAGTTTTATCTCACTGAGGGCAGTTGACAGCAAGACTCCTGGACTCCAGCTGCAACTCCCCTTTTTCTTTTGGGCCTCCCAGAAGCCTCAATTCAACCTCAAGTTATTACTACAGAATGAATGTAGGGACATGCAGAATATATACAAATGCATAAGAAGAGGAATTACCAAGAAATATTTTAAGAACACATTTTTGAGGGGGGTGCATTTGAGGGGAATTATATTTTCATTGTTAAAGAGGAATCCTGTCCTTAGAGAATTCAACAGGATTTTCCCACTAGCTTCAATGAGGCAAGGGTTTAATATCCATGTAATAGCTTTTCCTAATTCTTCATCTCCAGATCTCTTCAGCACTGTGATGCTGTGATATGTCTTGGGATAAGTTAACAGATATCTTTTACTTGAATCCAGAACCTTTTTCACAAGAAAGAAAGCCCACAATGAATCTACAATACCTGGTTCATGGAAAAAAAACCAACCCAAGCAAGTTGAAGAGAGATGCACAATTGCCAAAGGTCAGCATTTGCATTTCACCATCACAGTGCCAGCAGTGATCTTAAAACAGTGACACTATTCTAACCTCAAAATTTTACCTTCACTATCATTTAATCTAATTTATTGTGTGTTAACTATTCTTTAATAATATTTCCCTTTCACAAAGATAAGTTTCACAGCAGAGCCCAGTCCCATTCCTTTTCCTCTCAGACTCATTTGATTTACTAGCACAGTTTACTGTTAAATTCCACTTTCTAGATTTTAAATGAGTTGGTAAAATAAATTTAGGGCTATTAGTGCAACAGAGAGCCACAAAGCATTGCAGCTGCAGTTGTTATGTTGCATGTAACACTATAACATTTATACTTGGAGTAGAAAGAATCCAAAAATGTGTCACCTCTTCCCAAGGACCAAGTTGTTGTGCCATTCTGGCAGTGAAAAAGAGCAGTTCTGCGGGTGATCACAGATAAACAGAACCTGCCTATTCCCCCTCAGGCAACAGAAAGTTTACTCTATTCTCACTGCCTGAGTAGGTACACACTCTCGTAATTGTCCTGCTTGGATCTACTGACTCAGCT
The DNA here is from genome assembly GCF_033783945.1 of Neopsephotus bourkii. Classification (NCBI taxonomy): domain Eukaryota; kingdom Metazoa; phylum Chordata; class Aves; order Psittaciformes; family Psittacidae; genus Neopsephotus; species Neopsephotus bourkii. Next base: position 1,504,016 of record NW_026900553.1, read on the forward strand.
ATGATGCCAGAAGCCACCTTCAGAAACAGCTGTCCTAACAGCCCTGAGCTGCCTGATGCAAATACACAGTAAAGAACTTGTATGAATCCAGATTCCAATATTTTTCAGTTCTGTTTTACTTCCATATCCCTTCAGTTATCACCTTTTCTAGCAGCAGACAAAGGCACTATTTGAAGTTGTTTGCATGCATACAAAAATTACATTATCTCTGTAAGTGGTTAGCCAAGGTTCAAGGTTTTCCAAATTCTTTTCACTAAGAAAAACTGAAAATTGAGTCAAGAGTGTTTGTTCCAGGTATATGTATTTGCAATAAAATTAAAGCAAGCAAAGCCCCATTTACCCCCACATTGCAGGGATCAAAAATAGATTTTTACTCACAGTTCCAATCATCTTTCACCTAACATGGGAACCCTGAAATCCCCTTACTAAGTTATTCCATTGTTTCTGCACTTGTGTAGGGTTATTCTTTGTTCCCTGTTTATAATTTTCTTTGCTCCTTAGCCTCTTTCTGAGAAATGAAGTCAGCAAACACTTTTCCATTTGCAAATACATTCCACATGCACTTTGGTGGTACATAAAGCAGTTTCACGGTGTTTTCACAGGTGACTAAAACAACAGCCATCTCATAGTAGCAAATCTTCATGATGCCCATTTACTATCTTCATGTAATCTATAGTTCTACCTCTGTTAAGGAAAAAGCTGCATCCCAACGGTGAAAAAAGGAAATAAAAGGTAAGAGGGATGAAATGAGATAAATAAAAGAATACTTTGGATAAAAGCTTGGCTTGTAGAAAAAAATATATTATTAGCCCTTGAGGACACATAGAAGTTAATTTCAAGTAACAACTCATAAAGAGAAAGGCTACAGTGTAATGAGATAAGCGAAAGCCTACCTTACAGCAGAAAATGAACTTCCAGACAACCAGAGCAAAGGCAGGAAGAATTATTTGGTATTATCTGTAAAATTATACTATGAGGGTTAACACGGGGCAAAGAGGGCATATTCAGGCTGGAAAATAATATATTGAGCTAGGAACAAATGGATATGAAAACTTCAGCTCACAAACTACAAAGTTTCTACTCACCATAGCTGTTTTTGAAACAGAAATTCAGAATGAACATTCTTGGGAAAAAAAGCTTTTTGGTTTTACATTTGACCATGATAATTTAATGAAAGGCATTACATGGTGTGGTGGAGTAATGCTGTAACTGGAGCTTAGACTTCATGACTCAGAAGGTCTTTGCCAGCACTCTCTGGCATAAATCACAAATTTGTAGCTATTCTCCTAATTTTTTTCTTCAGGGTAACTTTAAATAAAGGATAACTTTCTGTCATATTGTAGTGCCATTTAAATAATCTTAAGAGTTTTTCTTTCCATGCCAAGTTTACATTCACTGGAGACCTTGTGCTCCTGAGCAAATCTGCTCACTGGGGCAGATCCTCTCCCTTTCCAATTCTGCTGGCAAACTTCACTCTTCCGGCATGTTTCCACAGATACGTTCTGTGGGTAAAAGAAAGATACCAAAACCTTGACCTCTAGTTCTTTCTCACTGGCTTTTTGACTAATTAGGTTTTCATCAGAGCACCCAAAAGTACTCAGATCCCGTTTCCTATTTCCTATTTCATATATTTAGATCACTCCAGAATAAAATACATATGGTTCCTTCACATAAGATGTGAAATCAGATGCTCTCTTGTTATAGTGCTCCTTTATGACAATGAATCACAAATTTTAAGGGTTCAGAATAGAGGGCTCCGAGCACAAATAGTTCATCTCAAAATTTATAAAAGAAATTTTTATGGATTGCTGCCTGAGACCCAGCCACAAGCACTGCCCAGATGCATTTTATACTTCCACTGTTTGCTTCTTCCACCTTTTAGTGATAAAAAACCGTCAAAGGTTTTTGCATTAGATTGCCCTCTGATACATAATTGGTACAAATTAGGCATCTCAAGCTTTATAAAGTACTGAAGTAAAGGTTTCCACAAGACTGTGGAGACACAGAAACCAATCAAATGTAAGGATCACTGCCGCAGAAAATATATGGACCCAGAGATCAATATGATCAGACAAAAGCCATTTATTGCAAAGCCTTAAATCCTTATATACTATTTCTTACAGGCACTTACAGTGATTTGGCATATTATGACTGGATACATGTCTTGAAGACCCTTAGTGACTAACATAATTGGTTAAGCACAGGTGTGAGAACTTGACCTCGAAAGCTTGCCAACAGTCCACAGTTCTCACAACTCAGTGAATTCCAGATTCTTCTTATCTTGCTTGCTTAAGCTTCCTCGTGTCACTCATGGCCTTGCTGTATCTATCAGGATTATTCAGAGTTTATGTACCAATTATCCATTCTCCCGTGAGAACACTGTCTCCACATCTCCCCCTTTTTGTTTTATATATCTTTTGGATGACCCTACTTGAGCAGGGGATTTGGGCTAGATCATACCTCCAACATATGCCAACTACAGGCTGCTGGGCCTGCCCCTTTTTTCTGCTGTGTGGCTCTCTGATAACAGGGGAGGCCATCCCTCACATCAAGGTCTGGCATGGCATGTGTCCCCACCACTCCACGCCTGCTGGCTTGCAGCCAGCAGTGGAGCGAATGGTTCTTTGTGGCAAACACAGAGGCCAACCCAGTCTTGCCCTTGATTGTGGTAGCAGGCATTTGGTCAGCCTCAATCCTTGCACCTTCTTGTCAATGCAGAGTTTTACCTGCTTCATCCAGTAACAAGTCACTACTATGGCAAAGCACACACAGATTTACATTAGCAGAGTAACTATTACAGGGTGAAGCATCATGTTGATGCTGATGGCAGCAAGGGACTAGCCAAAGAAATTTCTTACCAGTGGAATTCTCCCACTCTCTTTGTTCCATTATCTGCTTTATAACACTACTGTTGTATTAGAATCTTTCTAGATTTTGCCTTAGCATTTTCTAGCAGCTACTGCAAATTTACATACTCTGACATCTCTTTTACAAGTGACAAATTTATACAATACCAGGTGTAATTTTTTTATTAGCAACTGGCTAGTAAATACAGGTGGTTTTATACACAAGATCACAGCCTCTAATAATGGTTACTTTACAAGCACAAATATTCAGGCTGTTACTTTTGAGTTGCCACCAAGTGATGTTTTGCAATCATTAGTTTTTCTCTTTCTCTATCTCATTTTGCTTGGGGTATTCATGGTCAGCTCCTGTAGCTGAGGCATCAGGTTCCTCCACTCGTCTGTCCAGCTCATGGCAAGGCTTGACAAACTTTGCAGGCAGTCGCCATGGAGCTGTAGGCAGGAGGACACAAATATACCCCCTCCTCCAGGAGGACAGGTTAAACTGCACGTTGTTAACAGTCGAGGAGTTTGCTGCATCATTGCCCTTTTTTTTTTCTTTTTTTTTGAAGTCTTTCACCCTGCTTTGCACAGCTATAAACACCTGTCTGCTTGGCAGCAGCTACAGCAACCATAAATACCTGCCAGCAACCGCACTTTTGCATTAACCCTTTCTTGCTCGAAATGTTAAACTGCTACCCCTTAAAAACTTTACATGAACCCAATAACAAAAAAGTACACAGAACACCGTTTGCCCTCAACACACACACACACACACGTATGGGATCCCACGAGCACACTCCACACAACTACAGTATTTGAAACACAAAATGCAGACAATCATTACTCCCACTAAACACTCCCATGTACAGAACATGGCACAAGTACCCTGTGAAGACTACCAGGAAACCACCTCTGAGAAGCATCATCGCAGTGCGAGGTGGCAGGCTCAAATTTAGTGGGCGCCCCAGCAGAGGCTCTGCCTCCCCCACATCTCATGAGGCTTGGGCTTTTATACTGACCAAAATGCACACTCATTCCAACACAGGTGGCCAGCCTATGTTGGAAGAAGTGGTCAGCAATATCTGTAAAGGTCTCCAAAGGTCGATAGAACACTGCCAGGGATGGAGCATTCACAACCTCCCTGGGCAATCTATTCCAGTGCCTCACCACCCTAACAGGAAAGAATTTCTTCCTTATATCCAATCTAAACTTCCCCTGTTTAAGTTTTAACCCATTAGTCCTTGTCCTGTCACTACAGTTCCTAATGAAGAGTCCATCCCCAGCATCCCTATAAGCCGCCTTCAGATACTGGAAGGCTGCTATGAGGTCTCCATGCAGCCTTCTCTTCTCCAGCCTGAACAGCCCCAACTTTCTCAGCCTATTTTCACATGGGAGGTGCTCCAGTCCCCTGATCATTCTCGTGGTCCTCCTCTGGACTTGTTCCAACTGTTCCATGTCCTTTTTATGTTGAGGACACTAGAACTGCCCACAATACTCCAAGTGAGGTCTCATGAGAGCAGAGTAGAGGGGCAGGATCACCTCCTTCGACCTGCTGGTCATGCTGCTTTTGATGCAGCCCAGGATACAGCTGGCTTTCTGGGCTGCAAGCGCACACTGAAGCCGGCTCATGTTCATTTTCTCATTGACCAACACCCCCAAGTCCTTCCCCTCAGGGCTGCTCTGAATCTCTTCTCTGCCCAGCCTGTAGCTGTGCCTGGGATTGCTCCGACCTAGCTGTAGGACCTTGCACTTTTGGCATGGTTAAACTTCATGAAGCTGGCATCAGCCCACCTCACAAGCGTGTCAAGGTCCCTCTGGATGGCATTCCTTCCCTCCAGCATAACAACCAAACCACACAGCTTGGTGTCATCGCCAAAGTTGCTGAGGGCGCACTCAATCCCACTGTCCATGTCACTGACGAAGATGTTAAACAAGACCAGTCCCAACACTGATCCCTAAGGGACACCGCTCGTTACTGGTCTTCAGCTAGACATTGAGCCATTGACCACAACTCTTCATGTGCAGCCATCCAGCCAGCTCTTTATCCACCAATAAATAATATCTGGAAGAAGTCAGTGCTAGACAAAGGGTCTAACCTGGATATACATTAATCAATATTTTTAATATGTCAGTGCTAGACAAAGGGTCTAACCTGGATATACATTAATCAATATTTTTAATATGTTAATAAGAAGGAAAAAATTTAGTGGGTACATTAATACAGAAGAGATTAGATGTCCTGGAATTTAGGACTGTTGAACAGAAGCTGCTTATAAACTGGGGACCTTTACCTTACATGTAGAGTCTTTCAGAGTGCTTGTACTCAACACAGTATGAAATACATTTGAAAATCCAGCTCAGATCAAACATGCCTGACTTAGCTCCCTAGCTTGCAAATCTAATTTTATGGGCATGATGGAGCAGTCTTTCACATATGAGCTTAAATACTTTAGTTGATGGAGAGGCAGGTGCTATTTAAAGGTTCCAGAGAAATGCCATGTTGGCTTAAGCATAGCTATCAAGTGTAGGAGGTCCTGCCTCTGGCAGTTTAAAAGATCGTAACTTTGCTCCACTGACAACTTACAAACTAAAGCATTTGTTTTAACAGCAATACTTCAGATGTCACTTGCAAATTAGGACTGGCTCCAATTCCGTGAGTAACTGTCTCAAATCTTTTTACCAAAATCTTAATCAACCTAAGGCATTCATAATAACAATGTAAGTATTCTGTTGTGGTGGCTAAGGAGTTAGAGTCACAAGCCAGGACCACTCTATGCAAAGAAGGCAAGAGACAAAAAATCACCCTAGTCCATATAGCAACAAGCTATACATCACGCAGTTCCACAAAGGAAAACAATCCCACCAGCAGCATTTACAGACTCAGGATTTCTTGGTGATTTTTTCATTTATCTCTATGGGGACACATGTGACCTCCCCAACAAAAAAAGGGGTGCTAGTTAGGCATTGCAGCTTAAAAAAGGAAAAAAGCCACCAGCATAACAGCAATGCCTAGAAGTAAAACACGTGAGTCTCTGGATAGCATGGTAGAGGAAGGAATTGCAACAAAGCCAAGTGAGGAGGCCCAAGGAAAAAGCTGTATGGGCAGGGGGGAAGATGGTCACAGGGGTAATCAGCTAATATAGAAATGTGAGTCAAGATCCAAAGAACATAAAAAAATAGGTGAAGGGAAGAGAATAAAATTAATGGCTTTTTTACTTCGTAGTGAAACAATGAACAATATAATGCTGAATTATAAATGTATCTAAAAATTGTGTAAGCTGTACTTGTCATCAGAGGCATTAGGTTCAGAAAGGGAAGTGAGTTTCTCCAAGAGATAATGTTCCTGTCAAAATTCAGCGTGCCTAATAAAAATGTATGAAACGCCCAGCCTGGCGATGAGACAGTACCTCATAAACTCTTTGTTCAGATTCAATGCAAATTGGCATGTGAAGGAGGATAATCTGAAAAGCTGTCAACATAAAGTAATCAAAAACATATAGAAAGTTTCCACCCAACAATCTTAGCATGTTTTTTATTTCTGGCTTGTGTAATTACAGAGCCAAAATAACTTCACGGTTTATTTCTCTTTAATGAAGTCCATTTCTTGCCATATCTGGCCAATGGTTTTGTGCTACATGTGAGAAGGTACCTAAATAAATTGGCTGAACAAATACAGCTAAGAAACTATAAATATGTGTTTTCCAGTGCCTGGAACAAATGAGTAAATGAGTTCTTTCCCTCTTTCACCTTCTTTCCACTTCTTATCCTCAGTCTTAAAATAAGATTTCTTTAATTTATAAAACCTGTGAGCTGAGCTACCCAACATATCTTCTCTTGTCTTTCACTTATCTGCAGAGGTAAGTGACCATTGGAGTAGGCTGGTGCTGCACAGCTCACACCAGGGTGTAAACAGGAGAAGAAAGGCTTTTCATCTGGGCCAGCAGTGTGCTTCATATCCTTATGTGGACACTCACTGGATGAGTTCTGCTCATTTTCTGCAAACAACACTTCTGAAAATCCATATGTATTTGAAATCTGGTGAAATTCCAAAGCACTGGAGGGGCCCACTGACCTAGATACTTGCCTATACTATCCCACACACCCTGCTACTCATGACTGTCCAGCCTCAGAGAAAATCTCTTGGTCCTCCTATATCATTGTTTAACCCCAGACAAGACCCAAACTTGACTCTGCTTAACTTTTGAAAACAGACAAAATGGTCGTGGGCAAAATACACTTTGTATGCGTGCCAACATGGTGATCCCCATCACAATCAGCAAACAAGTCTCAACAGCATTAAAAGGCCATTCAAAAACTTCAAAACTCTCAAATGATGCTGTAAATGGTCTGGAGGGGGAACTGGGAGGGTAAAAGAATGTCTCCTTCACAGGTTGACCACCCGAGAAGGAGAAAAAAGATGTGTAATTGCTAAATACTTTTATTATATACCTCCCAAAATATAAAGGTGGTGACCATACCAGGAACATAAGCCAGGTCAGTTTCATGATCAATGATTCTATTGTATTACAAGTCATTACCATAAAGTACAATGAGACAAAAACCTTAGTCCAAGCCCCACACTTGAAAAACACTAAAACAGCAAATACCAGCTCAAAGTAAAGTACGATATACTGAAACTGTGAGATCAAGAAGAACAACTTTGACAGCCAATAAATCAGCGTTGTGACGGGTGACTATTAATCCGGACAGATCTGTCGTTATCTTAACCCCTCGGGCCCCATGTTGGGCACCAAAAAGAACTGTCTTGGTTTAAACCCAGCCATACAGTTTGTGCACACTCCCAGTGAATGGTGCTGGACTGGAAGCAGTCAAGGCCCGCGTTCCCTCCCCCAGGGGCTCCCCCCTTCCCGGGGGATGGGGAAGAGAGTAGAAAGAATGCAATTCCCATGGGTTGAGATAAGAACAGTTTAGCAACTGATGTACAATACAAATCACCACTGCTACCACCATGACAACAATGATAAGAGAAAATAACAAGGGAAAAGAGTACGATACCACCCGCCGAAAAACAAGTCCAACCCAGGAGACCCCGTGTCCTTCCGGGTAACTCCCAGTTACATCCTGGGCATGACGTGCTGTGGTATGGAATACCTCTTTGGTCAGTTTGGGTCAGGTGTCCTGTCTCTGATTCCTCCCGGCTTCCCCTCCTCCCTGGCAGAGCAAGAGGCTCACAAAGTCCTTGGCCAGACCAAAACATCATTATTATCAGCTCTGTTCCCAGCCTGAAAGTCAAAACACAGCACTACACCAGCTACCAAGAAGGAGAAAAAATGACTTCTACTGCTGAACCCAGGACAATTGTGAAATTGAAGAATTAATTGCTATATGACTTGGGGGATAAATATTCCCAAAGCCAAACTGAAGTTTCATAAATAAGTGAAAAAAGGAGAAAAAAAAAAAAAAAGTTTAAATTTCCCTGTTTATTACCATAAGGAAAAAAAATAATTTCAGCAAATGTTATGCTGACCTCAAGAATAAACAAAGAAATGCATATCCACAGGGGACTATGTAAAGCAACAGATGAGGGTGCTTTTAAATAAGTTGTGGTAATGAGGGAAAGCTGTGTGCAATCTTGTTCTTTATATGGAATATTCCAAAAGGAGAGCACACCAAAAAGAATAATGCCACAATTTTTTAAAACCATCAATGATTGCGTGTTTTCAAGATGCCCCATGACAGATGGATTTGCAGGTAATCAGGTGTGAATCTGGAAGGCACTTACTGATTTAGAAAGACTACTGAAACATTCATTTCTGAAAAAGCAGAATCTGGACATGGTCTGCAATGTCCATGCAAGTCCATGAAGAGAAAAACTACCTCCATGGAAGACAATGAGCTTTTTGTTTTCAACTACAGTGGGACCAGTATTTCACACCTTGAAATAAGCTGCTTGTTACAACCCAGAAAAGAAAGCAGTGGCTGGAATTGTCATGTGACAAGGGTATGAAAGCCCTCACTTTGCAGCAGGATGTTGAACTCCATCTGACAGTTCCTCACCCTTTAAACCACATTGTCCTCTCCAAACCATCTGTGAATTCTCCCTTCCTAGTAAAGCTGTGACATTAAGAGTAATCACAATTTCTGTTGAAATTCAGCACAATATAATGTATGACAGTAGACCAACTGTGCACCAATCCTTTGAACCTATAAAGAAGTATTAAAGTCAATGTATCTCCAGGCCTTTGATGCTTATATTGCTTTGCTTGTAATAATATGATAAATGCTACATGATATACGATATACATGTGCTACAGGGGACCTTTCAGGACTTATTGAAAAATACACAAAATAATTTAGCTAATATATTTTAAGAAATAATCAGTATCAGGGCTTCAATGTTTCTGTTCTGTGGACATTTTAGACCAGGCCTATCATGTACTAAGGCCTCCAGCAAGCCATCAGAAAAGAGTGAAAGACAGTCTATAAGCCTTGCACTGCAGAGACATAATTAATCTTCCAGACAGTGTTATAATGCTCTTTAGCCAAGCTGAAGAAGGGGAAGAGAGTGAGGCTGAAACAGAGCAAGACAAAGTAGCACAGAGCAAACTAGTTGCTCAGTTCTGTCTCCTTGGCACAGCAGCAGAAGGGGGGGGTTTCTGGTATGTGAAACTCTGGCACACTAGCTTGACTTAAGAGCAGAAAGGTCTGCTGGATATCCAGGGAGAAGGGTCAGAATTTAATTCCTCTTTGCAACAGAACTAAAATCTGCACTCCAGGGGAGAAAAGAAGCTGCCCTGAGTCTAACAGGATTTTGGAAAGGGAGCAAGCACAGCACAGGCCCCTAGAAATGAGACCATGCCTTTCTCAGGGGCTCTCTGCCTAAGGAAAAGATGCATTTGTTTTGACCAAATAATCTGTGCATTAAAGACAACTAGCTGGAAATGGCTGCTGTCATGTTTTATAAACTGAAAATTGCCCTCAACAGCAGAAAAGAAAGGTGTAGCCAGGGAATATAGGCTTTGAAAGGTTCCTTGAATCCCCAACAATAGCAAGCAAGCAGGACATCTAATCAGAGGTACGGAGCATATCTGGACTAGACACCATATAAGATCCCTAAATTGTCCCCAGATCCATGTAACAAGCTTAGTGTTGATGGTAAAAGGCATAAGAAGCTAGGGGAAAGGAAAGGATGAACAGACTTCTGTATGACACGCAGTAAAACCATGAAATCTATGAAGGCCAAGTAAGGCAAATTGAGTTGTATGTCTCAAGTTGGGGTCGCTTCTCTGGAAACAAACGGGACTTTTGAGAAGAGGAGTGTTTACTTTGACTGCCCGACAAAGTATTCAGAAGAGAGAGGAAACCCATCAATAGAAGGCAAGAAGGTTACATTCTTTGGGTTGAATGTATTTCTTCTTTTATTAGTGGTCGGTTCATAAAACATTTTAAGGTATTTTCAAGCCTTGTAAAAGCCCCACTATAGTATGAATTTATCACATGTCTTATCACATGACATGAATTTATCACATGTCATGTTACACTGAATCCCCAGAGAACCCTCATGGAGAAGTGGTCACATATAGAACATCGAGATTTCAGTCTTGGCCCAGGAGCTACAGAGATTAACAAGGGTAAAAAACACGGAAACTATGTTCAGGAAGTACATCAAGGGAAGTAGGAAAAGAAAAAGCCTGCTGATCCACAAAGGGCTAGGAGCACACAAGCTCAGAGGACTGCAAACAAACAGACAAAGCCCAGCTGAATATGGAATAGGTGGTAAACCTTACAACTTTATTCCCAAGGAAAATTTATCCATTTCAATGCCACTGGGAAAATTTTGCAGCAGATTCTCCTGGAAGGCATGCTAAGGCACATGAAAAACAACAAGGTGCTTGGTGACAGCCAGCATGGCTTCACTAAGGGGAAATCCTGCCTGACCAATTTGGTGTCCCTTCCCATGGCAGGGGGGTTGGAACTAGATGACCTTAAGGTCCTTTCCAACCCGAACTATTCTATGATTCTATGACCTTTTATAATTTTTATTGCACTAAAACATAAAAGTTTGGTTTACAGAAATGTCATTAACTGTTTAAAAATAGCATGAGAATTACCTCTGTAATTCACTGCACTTAATACTACCTTATGATGGGATTTAATTAGCATAGAAACTCTATTAACACCCCACTGTGTTCTTAAATAAACTAGAATGAGAGCTAAGTAATTGTGACATTCCTTCCCACTGAAGCCTACTCTTTCTTTCTGAGGTAGGACAACAACCACTCTCCAGAGCCCTCTATTGCATCTAAGCCTTTCACTGAACAGATAACAGCCTAGTAATTACAGCTTTTTGTCTTAGAACTGATGGTTCTAAAAAAAAACCCCACACAAGGCTAAGTGTGGATGTTTCTTAATAAGCTGAGTTTCCTTCAGCTAAGATGGTAAACAATACAGAAACCAAAATGTCTCTAACGTACTATAACATAGTGTGACATCTAACTTAAGTCTTGTATCACAATAGCCTCAAAAATACCCCAGATGCAGCTGAGAGAAAGAAGAAAAAAACTCCATTGTTTTCAGTAAACACATTATCTGTTTTGCAGCCAAGACATGCCACAGAAAGAGGCATGTCTCAAACAAAGCATTTTGAGATGACAGGATTAGGTCCTGCCTCATTAGGCTCCATGCTGTGCAAATAGCTATAATCCCCCCAAGGTCACCACATCCCTGCTTTTTGCCATCATCTGTTGACTACAAAGTGACCAATGGCTACATCTGCTCCTCTGCAGGATGCTGCTGTCTTACAGAAAATTGCCATGATCAAAAATTGCCATAGTCAAAAGAGAGAAAACATGTAAGTGGAGCACAGGAAGCCAAAGGTTACATGGGAAGGAATGGATTTATTTTGGCTGAATAGGAGAATTTCCTAACCCCTAGTTACACTAAGGAATGAGTGTTTTCTTCTGTAAGTGAAGGCAGGAGATGAGAGCCAATGGAAGAATAAGGAGAGCTGAGGACAAGAGGTACAAGCTGAGGGTGCAGCCAGGCTAGTGAAGGGACTGAGGAGTAGGGAATCGTAAGTGCAATTCCTGAGCCAGGCATTCAAAATAGTATCATAGAATAGTTTGGGTTGGAAGAGAGATTATCTGGTTCTAACCCCTATTCATAGTTTCGTAATGCCCTAAAAGGCTGCACTGGAAAGACAGGGAGGAAGGTGAACATTGGCAGCAGCTGGGATGCAGCCCTTTCACCACAGGCTTTGATGATAAACATTATGCCTCCAGGATGAAAACTCCTTTGCAAGTCAGGGGCACTTCTCCAACATTCTGAGTGACATTTTCCCCCAGGCTGCTGCTGCTGGAAGATCTGTGCAGGATGTGCTCTGAGAGACATCCCTCAACTCCCATCCCTACCCTGGAGCAGCCTGGGAAGGACTCACTGCCAGAACAGTCCTCCTGGACCAGCGAGGATGTTTGAGCTTGATGCTGCTGACAAGCTCTCCCATGTACTGACAGCAGATGTTCAGAGTCTGCAGTGCCCTGCTCCATCCCAGACTTCCCTGCAAGACTAGAGGCTCTTGCCAGTCTGTGTATATAAGTAAAACGCTAAAGGAAACATACTGGGTGGTTTCCATCAGCACAGCACTTTAGTAGAAACACAGAAATATCCACTATGCAATATGTACAAGTCTTTTACTCCACAGCTGTCTGTGGTGGCACTGACCTGGAGTGAAGTGAGTGGGGTGAAATCCACACTTGCAGAGGGCACAGCAAGGACGGAACTGCAGGGCTGTCTACATAAACTCCCATGCTTTCTGTCACTAGATAAACACCACATCCTAACGAGCCTCTTCTAAGAGGCAAAGATCAATGACCAAACCATCAACAATGATCCATGACGGAGGTACATGGAAATGGCAGCTCTCTGCATGGCTCAGACCTCTGGAATGGTGTCACTTCCACAGGGCTGATTCATCACTGCACCTTCTCCTCTTGAAACCACCTCTAATGCACACAGACCCAGCTACCCAGCACCAAAATTCAGGACTCAAACATTCCCTTGTAACATATTTGGGCAGGAACTGCAAAAGGAGGGAGTCTATTGACTTGAGTCCAAATAACTGTTTTCTGCATAGATTCTAATATCATCCGTATTATTGGGATAATAAAAAAAAAATTATTTATGAGTCCTTACAATTAAATAATAATAATAAACATAATTATAAAAATTGTCACATTAATCACAAGAATGTTGGCATGTATTTCTGATTAACTATTTTTGACATATTAAAAACCAGTTGATTTTGTCATTTTCAGTCCCTAATTTCAAAATTCTTTTGGAGAAGAAAAAGAGACAGGCATAAAATTGTTTTTGTTGGCTCAAAGTTCAAAGCAATCCAGTTCTTACATTTCATGTTCCTATGTCTATTTGCATATTACTTGGGGTATGAACGTGCAGGCATGGAAGGAAAAATAGGCCACAGTTATTAAAAACAGGGGTGCGACATTCTTCATTGTTTCAGCTTAGGACGAAACTGGCACTTCCTCTGTTACCCAAGGCTGCAGATGTTCTTAAGGAAAAAAATGGTAAGTCACAAAATTGATGAAGATGGTGAATACCCATAGTGAGATGAGAAACAATCAAATTACTCAGATTATTCATGTGTTCTGAGACCAGATCTACAAAATGCACAGGAAGAAGTCAGGGAAGAATTCAAGGTTGGACAAATGCTGCTTTTGTTTTTAATGAAAAGATAAATGCAGTTTTTTCAGTCGTTTGAATTTTTGCTTCTCCCTCAACTAGACTTTTGCAATTTTCTTTGCTTAAATATAGATAGATAGATAGATAGATAGATAGATAGATAGATAGATAGACATAGCTGAAATTATAGTAATTCCTGACAGCTCCTGCTTCCACATCCTCGGATGCTGTGCTGGGCAGATCAGAACAGATACAGCTGAAACAGTTGGTGAAAGCTTTCTTTAAGGACAAAACAATTTTGTATATCTCTGTAAGGGACAATAGACAACGATCCGTGGGGAAACAAAGATAGAAAAGTACTGTTTGTCCACTTTGGCTGCTCCCCGGAAGGTCCTGCTTTGGTTCCTCCCTGGAAAGTTCTGCTTTAGAAACTGTTGGAAAAGTCCTGGCCCTTGGAGACCTTTCTAGATATTGCTGGCCACTTCTTCCAATGTAAGCTGGCCCCCTGCATCAGAATGAGTGGACATTTTTGTCAGTATAAAAGCCTAAGCCTCCCATGATGCAGGGAGGCAGAACCTCATACCACCCAGGTCAACATTGTCTCCATGGGGATGCCTGCTATGGTTGAGCCTGCCACCTCGCACCATGATGGTGCTGGTTTCCTAATCATCATTACATGGTCTTTGAGGTTGGTAAGATAACCAAACATCCAAAGTATCCTTTACTGTATCTGTTAGTATCTTTATATTTTCCTATATTAATACACTAGTTGTGAGCTCTCTATTTGTGTCTCTTTTCTATCACTCAGAATCCTCAAACTGTGGAACAATACCCTTCATAACGATATAAAAAATCACTTAGAACTGGGGATATTGGCATGGAAAGAGGTCTCATTCCCTCCCTCAGCACTGTGTTTTTCTCCAGATAAAATAAATAACCAGTTGTGCAATATGTAAAAAATCATGTCCGACTGGAGTGACCTGGTGCTCATTAACACAAACCAGACTCCACAAGTTGCTGAATTGCTCCTCACAAGTGCTTCTCTTTAGTTCGCCGGTACAGATGTGGCAAATATTTGACACTAGGATTTGCTTTTATTTTGGTTTTCTCCTGGCTCTCAACCATGGCATGCATATTACTATATTTACATTTGCAAAAAATCATCATTTACACCTTCTCTTCCTTCACATCTAATAATTAAAAAAAAAAAAAAAACAAAAAAAAACCAAAGACATTTCAGAGTTCGTATTTTCCATTTTCTCAGAAATTAGTGGTTGAATTGTAGCAATATTATTCTGATTTTTATTTTTAAGCTAAAGAGAAGAAAGAAGCAAGAATGATAGGGAGTTAGGTGTCTTCAAAATCTCTTTCTCTTACATATAGAGAACAAATAAGGCCAGGCACTCAGAAGAGCTGGGGAGGCTGCCTAGGATAGATATGATTGTCACTGCTGAAAAAGTCCTGTTTTCAATAAGAAGGTAGTTTCAAAGTTCAAACACACTGTTAGCCCTTACAATTTATCATGGACTACTGTTTCCATCTTCTGACATTAAACCACTTTGGCATGAACTTACAGACATGAAGGCCACATCCTGAGACTCTAAGGCCACACTTTCTGAGACCCAGAAATAAAAAGATAAGTAGTCCCAGCAGTTTTACCTCATCTTTCAACCTCAACATGAGCCATGTATGCTGTGACATCCCAGAAACTGAGCACTTCTGAACCCATGGGAAGATTAATCTTGGCATCTGTATCTTACTCCTTGATTTTGTGAGGAACAACAATGAAGCCAATGATCACAATAATGTTCTTCAGTTACCATAAGTGAAAAACAGGACATTGCATTGCCTCCTTCCTGCGTGTAGTTTCAGGTCTTAATGACATCTGGGCTTTAAAACTAGTCATGCTTGTTAACAAAATTTAAAGGGGTGCCAGAAGTACAAGATGCAGAGTGCCAAAATGCCCCATGAGTTTCGAATGGCTACTACAGAGCCTTTGTATCTCCAAGGATACCATCACCAACCCTGACAACCCAGGGAAACACTATGGCTGGATAGGGTTCAAGCAGCAAAATGAACATTGTATGAGAGCCAGACAGAAAAAATAAACTTGGAAAGATCCAAGCAGATCTTTCATCCACACTCAGCAGTGGCAGGCAGAAAACTTTGAGAGTGCTCAGGGCACCCTATATGGATGAAGTTGCAGAAAAAAGGGAAGTTCTGAGGAACCTATGGAAAACTTGAAAGATCATCATTTCTAGACAGTTTATTGTCTTTTTTTTTTTTTTTTTTTTAAGTAGCTGCTTAGGTTAAAGTAAAGGAGAAGGGATGAAAAGAAGTTTTTCAGAGTCCTACATCTGAAAAGCCAATTCTATCAATATGGAATATTAAAAGGCCTTTTAGATGACAGCTTATCCTGGTTCTTAACAAAAACATCCCTGTAAAATTCCCAAGGAAGGGTATTTGATACTGAAGAATAGACACTTACAAGAGCATGCATAAAAGACACAAAGCAGCATAAGAATGTCTAGCCCACCAAGGTAAGTTGAAGATGTTGTGCACATAGTGAAAAATTTGTTCAGAACAAGCAGTGTGGTAAAATAACTATAAATATACAACTTAGTACTGCTGACTCTTGTCATGAGACTATTTGGTGAATTCCTCAGTAAAAGATGCAGAAATGCTTGACTACAAGAAAAAAAAAAAAAAGACACACAATCAAAGATGCCTTAAGAAGGCAGTATTTAAAGAAAAAGACTAGAAATTCAGATTTAACAGGAAAGAAACAAGGTGGCTTCCATCACTACACCACAATAACTCACTGAGAATTTGGAACTGATTGGCACTGATTAGTCAACACTTCCTTGATCTAAAAATAATACAATTGTTTATGCTTGAGGACCCCAGAACAAAGTGAAATGCTAGGAAGAAACATTGAGCGCCAGCTCAGGACACCTGAGGCAGAAGCTGAAAATGATTCACAAAGCTGTTCCTGCTCCAGTGAGTAAGACCAAACAGTTTGTGACCAGTCTCCAAATAATGCTTCTCACTATATGGCAATTGCTGAAGCAGCAAAGTTATAGATGAAGATGGAAGCAGGCACAAGCTGTGTTTGAGCAACTTACAGGGTTTCTCTATTACATTTGTTATAACTTCTGAGTTTAATCTAATCATGTGCCAGTTCTTTGAAAAGCAAGGTCATGTTTGTCTGCATGTAGCTTTCTCCATGTTTCCAGTGACACACTGATGCTAAACAAAAACATGTGGAGCAGTAACTAGGTGCAGGCTACAGCCAATGAACAGTAAGAAGTTCTTGTTACCTTATTTCATCATATAATTTAATTTATTCTGGATTGGGATCAATGTTAGCTAGCAGGATTGTTTGCCTTCATTTCCTTAGAACACCTGGAAAACTGGGCTTGCCCCACCACCGACCTCAAGCTGTAAGAGCCCACCTCCACCACTTTATCCAGTGACAGAGAATATACTTCTGCCAGAAACACCATGTATGCGGGCATGCATGTCAGTGTGAACCCCTAGTGAAGTTAGAAATCAAATTTGGCACTAGAAAGCTTTATGGTAATGATGGACTAAACAATGGCATAAAGAGGCAATGGACATAATGCTCAGATTTCAGTAATAACTGAAGGAGGTACAGACATGGAAAACGAAGAAAGAAAACCCCCAAAAAGGCATGGAGAAGTAGGATGAGACTGTGCTTGGAACAGGGTGGAGATGAAGAAGGAAAGCAGAGGCAGTGCAGAGATGCTTACTAAGGACTAAGGGATACATTGAACTGAGGAGAAACAATAATGCAACTCCTACGTAATACATCATTAAGAAAAGATATTTGTTAATATCTAGCAAGGGAGTTACAACATACAGCTATCTTCATACCATGTATGAAGCCAAATGACCTCACACTTAATAATCTAACTATGGTTTGGGTTTTTTTTTTCTTAAAAACATGAAGAAAATGAGCTCTGGCCACCCGCAGAACAAAAAATAATAGTGTATCACACAAAAAAATGGACAATGTAGTAGTAATATATACTGTAGCACCTCCATAACCTTTGCATTGTGTCTTGTTTGATAAGCAAATCATATTCTGGAAAAAAAAATAGAGAAAGAGCTAAATACTTCTTCCCTTAGAACAATCACAACAATATGACCACGCAAATTTTAGCCAACAGAATTCTTAAAGACCTGAATTCTGCACATGTGAAGTTCACTAGGGTTTGATGGAAAGATAAATGCAATAATTTGCAGGGACTGAACCAGGCACAAACTTTGGGGTAACAGCTGTCTTTCAGTAATACCAGTGTGGGCTCCTACCAGGCAGGATTAAGTCAGCTCCTCCTCCCTCAACACCACCTGCGCTGTCTGCTTGCATGCAAGACTAAGTGCTAGCTCTTCCCTCCCTCCAAGACCCACTCATCCACTGCATGCCAGGTTAGCCCTGTTTGTACGTTTCCTAGCACAATGACTCATGGCTGCAAAAGGGCTCCAAATCATTCATCATAGAGAAATCAGGACTCATACTGGCACCCTCTTACAGCATAACTGCCAGCAGTGGTTGTGTTCTCAGATTATAATACTATGACCTTAACTGCTCATAGCATTATGTTTCCCCTGTGCTTTGCAAGACTCAACACAAGCTCCTAAAGCTTCCTTTTCTAGTTTCAGTAAGGACTGGACTATGATTATTAGAAAATACTGCTGTATCCCTGTTTATCCTTCATTCTTGCAATGCTTTTGCAATGGTGTCGTTGCTAAAAGCTTTGAGAGCTTTGAACTCATATACCAACAGTAAATGATTAAGGGAATCTTTTCTGTCTTTATGCAGAACTACAAATTTCTTCTTTAAAGTCTTTTTTTTCAAGTGCTAACTCTCCATAATGCCTGGATTATTCAGAAGTAAAGACAGGATGGAGACTGTGGGAACGATATTATCTGGCTACTTTAGGTGACTTTTAATACCTAACTCAAGTGCAAGCCAGAGGAAGAAAGCTAGAACTTGATGTCCTCAGGAGAATCCAGAAGAGGGGGAAATTATCCTGGCAGGGAGCAAGGAATAAGAAGCTCATTGAGAGAGTTTTGAATTAGATTTGAAGGGGGAAAGAGATAAAACCAGGATCACTAGAGATAAGTCTGGGGGCAGCACACTAGCATTTGAGGGGTGGTGTGCTAGTGAGGTCCTTCAGTCTGCTGTCTCAGTTGAGGTAGGGGATGGAGACCCATGCTACAGCAAAGATGCAAGGGCTATTGATGTATTAGAAACCATGGAAGCTCCTGAGAATGGTCACATAGGAATTAGGGCTTCTTCCTCCAAAAAAGGTGTCAGGATCAATAGCCCAACTGAAGTGCAACTGGGCGGCAAACAAGAGAAGCTTGAATCAATCATGCAGCAGGAAAACTATGATATAGTTGCCATCACAGAAACATGGTGGGATGACTCATACAACTGGGGTGTTGCAATGGATGGCTTAAACTCTTCAGAAAATATCAGCAAGGAAGGAGAGGCAGTGTATGTTGAGTGTTTTGACTATCTAGAGATTGATGAGGGTGATGAAAGGGTTGAGTGCTTATGGGTAAGAATCGAAGGAAAGGCCAACAAGGCAGATATCATGGTGGGAGACTGCTATAGACCACCCAACCAAGATAAAGAGGCAGATGAAACATTCTGTAAGCAGCTGGGAGAAGCCTTACAATTGCTAACCCTTGTTATCATGGGGGGACTTCACTTTGTCTCAGTCTTCAATAATAAGACCAGTTCTTCTCTGGGTACCCAGGCCCCTGGCTGCTTGTGGCTTGAATGGGTGTACTCTTTGTTGGATAAAAAAATAGCTGAATGGCTGGGCCCAAAGAGTGATGGTGAATGGAGTTAAATCCAGCTGGCAGGATGAGGGAAGGGATTGTCCCCCTGTACTGGGCACTGGTGAGGCCGCACCTCAAATCTTGTGTTCAGTTTTGGGCCTCGGACTAGAAGAAAGACATTGAGATGCTGAAGCGTGTCCGAAGAAGGGCAGCAAAGCTGGTGAAGGGTCTGGAGCACAAGTCATATGAGGAGCAGCTGAGGGAACTGGGATTGTTTAGCCTGGAGAAAAGGAGGCTCAGGGGAGACCTTATTGCTCTCTACAGTGACCTGAAACAAGGTTGTAGCGAGGTGGGTGTCAGCCTCTTCTACCAAGTAATAAGCAATAGAAGAAAAGGAAATGAACCCAAGTTGTGCCAGGGGAGGTTTAGATTGGACATTAGGAAAAAATTTCTGTTGTCAGGCAGTGGAACAGGCTGCCAAGGGATGTGGTTGAGTCACCATCCCTAGAGGTATTTAAAAGATGTGAAGATGGGGTGCTTGGAGGCACAGTTAAGTGGTGGACTTGGCAGTGCTAAGTTAATGGTTGGACTCAAAGGTCCTTTCCAACCTCAATGACTGAATGATTTTATGGTCTATGTGAGACATACACCAACCATTGTATCCCCCCATTCCACGCATTTCATTGCCCATCTTTTAGCTTTGGCTTTTCTTGTATGGTATCTATCTTGCCTTTCCTCCTGCTAATGTATACATCACCTGCATTCATTGCTATCTGTCACATACAGTCACCTCTTGTTTTATAAGCCATTTTGCTATGCCTGTCACTAAGAATACAATGAGAAGTATTTCTCCCTCAAGGAAACACTGGCATTTCTCTAGCTTGTTTAATGGCCAAAAGTCAGCACACAAAACTCCACTTTGTCAAAGAAATGATTCAAAGATTGGTCACTACTAATATTCATACTATCATGACCTCACACGCTACATCAGCGACTTCCCACAAAAGCCCTAACTGATTCAATTAGCAGAAAAATAGCCATATCCTTCAGGTAAATGAGAAGATGCACCTGTCACCATGCTTTGGTAAAAAGAAACATCTTATGAGAGCTGGGGCCTTTTACAACCACATCATTTCGCTTTGCAAAGGGAAATTTTCAGGGACTGGATATCATAAATAACTTTTAACAAGTTTATGTTTTCTGTGTTTCAGCAAACTCAACTTATTGCTGATGATTGAGTGTGGTCTGGATGCTTTTGACATGGAGTCACTAACGGGTGTTTCCCCTTGGGAGTTTTTCAAGAGAACATTTTTATGGTGGAGTTTTCTGGTTTATCACGACCTGCTGGAAACAGCCCCATTTCAACAAGACCTCTCAGGTATGTCTTGTTTCCTCTCCTCTGGCAAACTGCTGCACTCCAACACAGGCAACATGCAGTCTCAGCACAGGCAGCAGCTGTACTACTATACATCAGTAATGGTCCCTGCAGGATTTTGAAAACGGGAAACCCCATTTTGGGATTTCTGGAAGTCAGGTCAAACCCTTTTCTGAAATTTAAGGTACACTTCACCAAGCCCAGGGCAATTTCCAGATCCTCAATCAGATAAAGAAAATATAAGTTACAATTTCGGGTATTAGATTCAAATGTAACTGCCTTATTCTAAAATTTGTTTATTCATTCCTGCCAGCACTAAAGTAATAGAGACAGATAGATCTGTAAACATAGCTCAAATATCATAGTCTTTTTAAATTCCCGTCTTTCCCCAATTCTGCCTCATTTTGCTGCTTCTCAGAGATATCCTATCTCACCCACTAGTTAATCTATTTTCTTTTTGCTCAGAACTTTAATTTCACGCTAGTTTTTTATGCAGTGTCACTGGTTTTGAAGTCATTTCATGCTTCAGTTTTCAAAGCCACGTAAACAAGAATCCAGTATTACTACTATAGTTTCCTATGGCCTTGCCATCTCTTCTGGGTCTTCCCTACATACCATCTGTTGGAGTTAGAAACTGTTTAGATAGGAAAGTCAGCAGAAAGCAGCGCTTGCTCCATGGCTCTGTTTTGGTGTGCTCCAGCTAGCTCTCTCCCAGGCAAAGTCTGAGTGTGGCTTTGAGGCTTGTTCACTCCTGGGACCCCTCCAAAAGGCCATATGGATAATATTACATCACATTTTGCTCCTGTTCTTCAATGACCTCAGATTTTGCTCTCTGAAACATACCCCATTTCCCAGGTTCCCCTCCCCAGAATTTTCAACACATAAGCTCAATTTCAGGTTATGAAAACACAATTTGGCAGGCTGCAACACAGTCCTTGTACTGTCTGAGATATCATGAAGTAAAGCACAACACTCGTTAAATCTTAGGGTCACCATACAGCACCTGTGGAAGCCTAGAACAATTATGTATGTAATGTGCCTGCCATGGCTTGCCAAGCTGATGTAGAAAATCTATAGCAGACCAGAGGATCAAATCTAGCACTCCCAAGACACAGGTTATAGTCTAGTTACCAAATCATCCTTCCTTACTAAAATATCAATCTTCTTGCCTCCTTTTTGCCTTTGTTTTCTGGTCACATAAATAGCAGATGATACTAACTCATGCTAACTTTCCAGAAGTATGGTCACAATGCAGTGAGATTGTAGATGTTAGAGCCAAACTTCCTCCCATACCTTTTTTGATCTCTTTCTGGTATTCCTTTTCACAGTGACAGGGCATTTGTTCACAGCCCATCCTATTACTTTTCATGTCTGCATTCACACCCATAAAGGAACCAAGCTATTGAACTATTGCGACTGCAGCTCCAGCTGCCTGGTCACCCCTCCTAACAGTTCATGTGTAAACCTCATCTCCAGCAGTGCTAGAGCATGCAGACATGAGGTGTCTCATTATATCTCATTCCCAGCATCCAGCACCAGCTGGCATACCCTGCTGAAGTTTAAGACTCAGATGTCATTGTGCAATGGTTCCAGACACATCTCTCTGGACTCCTCCAGTGCCTCTGCTCCTTGTCAGACTTTTCCTCACCTATTTCCATTCTTCCCTTGGCAAACACCATGCAGCACTGCTTCCACTTGATTTTCCAGGGTATTCTCAGTTCTGTAATACTTAATTGGCATGACTTCTTACATGTATGTTTCCAAAGTATTTTTAAAAATAAAGGAAAAAAAAATCAAAACCTCTGGATACATCTCTGAGGTACCTCTTCTCAGCCTGATTGATGAAAGGGTTTTTCTTCCGTTTCACCAGTCACTGCAGAAGTCTGTTCATTGATAAATACTCCCACTGGACTGTCTGCTTACAGACTTTCTTCAGCTTGAGCTCACTGAATTTTTCCATATGTAGCTAAGTTTCACCTGGGAGCCACGGTTTATAAATCTCTTGCCTTTCTTAGAGATGATAGGCTGTTGCCATGATGATGACTATATCTTCTACCTCAAGCAACAGTTGCTTGGCCAACTTTCTTCCTTATACCAATAAGGAACAGTCATTACTAGGCTTATGCCTCCTTGCATAATGAATAAGGAACATGCATATAAAGTAACAAGTGCTCTATGAAAGTTAAATGAGCATGGGTGTTGCCATACTCTGAAGGAAAAGTGGAAAAAAAGAAATCACATGAAAAAACAGTGATCCTCTGGGCATGCACACAAAGACAGTGATCAAATGAGGATTTACAGGGGAAGAAGTGAGCAGCTCTTCCATTCTGGTGTGAAGTACCACATGTGGCAGAAGCAATCATGTTGCAGACCAGCTCTGCTCAGAGGAGTGTCTGTATCCAGCCTTGATACCAAGTCTCTAGTTATGATTTAAAAGTGCCTCTAAGAGCACCTGTACAGCAAGAATTTCAGGCAAAGGTCAAAATACATCAGAGGTCCATCCACCACTCATGGTTTTCTTTCTATCTAACAGTCTTCACGTGAGAGGAGAAAAGGGATTGAGCAGCTGTTCCTGGAAGCATTTTCACAGCATCGTGGCTCATGTAGCTGATGCAAATAAATCATCCCTTTGTGACCACCATTAGCCAGGAAAGTTCTTCTTGCACATCAGAATGGTGGAGATTACTTGATGGATAGCAGGGATCACTGAGCTACTTGTAACTGTTGATTTTACTAACCACAAGAACATCAAGTTACTGGCTGAAAATTAAGCTGTGATTAACTTGCCTAAAGACAGTGAGAAAAAGGCCATCTAAATGTATGTCTGTTTTCTTGGTCTAACATATCTTACAGGTAGGGAAGTGTGTACAGTGCGTTCCCCTTTGTACCTGCAAAGATAACAGTGATACCTTCAGCAATGTGAAATACAGGCTGTTTCTTTTCCTTGATATGCAATGATTTACACAGGGAAATCACTGCTTGTTCATCAGAATAGGAGAAGTTGCCAAGGGAAAAAACAAACAAACAAACAAACAAAACCCAACCAACCAAACAAACAAACAATCAAAACCAGCAAAACAGCCTCACACCCTCTTTCACTGCAGTCTGGGACAGCAGCACGGTGCCTGTAAGCCAGGGACATCTGAAATTGCTTGAAACAGTACAGATCTCAGAACAAGTTCTTTCCCCGGTTTCTTAAGGGGATCTTGCACCCCATCTGGAGCTCCACGCTTCTTTAGCTACTCAGTCAGCCACACTTCAGAAAGCAAATTAAAAGCTGCTCTGTGGAGGTAACCACAATGGAGATCTACTCCAGAGCTGTGACTTTCAAAGTAAAGGATAATAAAAACAAACACACCGCTTCATTTTTTTGGACACACCAGTGTAAAAGCAGCACAATTTCAGTAAAGTAATAACTTAATAAGGACCTCCCTTGGTCTAGTGCAAGTTCCATAGCTCCTCATGTCCAAAGAAGTCACACCCATTCTGTGTCAGCCAGAGATCCAGCCCAACAAACCTTCTGTCACTGAAAGTGCCAGTCTGGATCTACCACTGAACCAGAAACTTAATCCAAATTCCCACCGGCAGAACAGATGTCAGAATCTGACCCAAACATTTATCGAGTTTTTTGAGTCTCTGTCAAGAAGCAGCTGTCAAGAAATGCCTGTAACTCTGCAGTGTGAAGGCATGAGGAGGATAATGAGGAAACAGACATGGATGGTATCTTCTAACATGGAGTTGTTCAGCAGGGAGCTCCAAGTGCTATGCATGTTAGACACAGCGAAATGGAACACAATGAAAAATTAAATCACTTGTACCAGAGGCATAGGAGTGGTTCATAAGAATGTATTTGTGTGCTGGTATTGGTTGGGTAGAGTTAACTTTCTCCACAGTAGCTGTTATGTGACTATGATTTGGATCTGTGCTGAAAACAGTGTTGATAATATAGGGATGTTTTAGTTCCTGCTGAGCAGTGCTTACACACAGCCAAGGCCTTTTCTCACCCCACCCCACCAGCAAACAGGCTGGGGGTGCACAGGAAGTTGGGAGGGGACACAGCTGGGACAGCTCACCCCAACTGACCAAAGGGATAACCCAGACCACATGGTGTTGTGCTCAGCATATAAAGCAGCAGCAGGGGAAGGAGAGAAGAAGGGATATTTGGAGTGATGGCATTTGTCTTTCTAAATAGCCATTACATGTGATGGAGCCCTGCATTCCTGGAGATGGCTGAACACTCATCCCTCACATCCTCTACTCCAGACTGTTGGAGAGCTTAAACATGTCTGGGTCCCAGCTTCTCTTTGGTCTATAGTACTTAATCATGAAACTATGCCATCTACATCACAGCAGTTCAGTGAGAGGGACCCAGAGGTGACTGGGGCACAAAATGAGGAAAAGGCCATTAGAGGTGACAAAAGGAAATCACTCAGACAAGAGGCTTAGCCAACCTGCCTAGCTCCAGCAACACAAAGAACTAGGTGGGAAAAAGACCATCACAGGAGTAAAAGTAATCTCACAAGCAGGACAAGTAATTAGTACTTCTTGTTCTCTTTATTAGGAAGGCTATACATCCCAAATTTTAAGATCCCACTCCCACAAAAGTTTTAAAGGTTGTGACACTTGTTACATGTTGGTCTTTAAAGAGCTGCAGCACAGGGCCACATCTAAGGTATCCAAGATCTTTTTAAATCGAATATTTCCAGTAACTGGCAATTTTTATCTTTGTTGGGAGAGACCTGACCTTCTCTTTGTTACCATGAATCAGCCTTTCGTGAAGCATTAGTCTATGATCCAAAAGGTACTAATTATGTGTTCTTATGATTTATGGACATGCATTCCTGTAGACACCAAAAAAAAAAAATATTAACACAGTTCAAGCCAACAGGAGAAGCAACACCATAAAAACACTAACAATACACTTGAGTTGGAGATTATTTTTTATTATTATTTTTTCTTATTTTCCTTTTTGGGGAAGATGTAGGGGAAGGAGTTTACATTCCACTCACAACCTCAACAATATAAAAATTTGGAAATGGATCAATATTAACCCTGTAAATGAACAGTAATACTTCTCAAAGGATTTTATACACACTAACACTAAACAGGCAGCAGTAAGCAGAAGTCCTCTGCTGAGTCCTGTCATAAAACTCTCCAAATTGATAGACACAATATGCTATTTCCACTGGGCTAATTATAATAGGCCAAACAAAAACATCCTCTGAGCAACTGTAATTTCTAAGGAAATCTGTCTTGCTCTGTGAAAGCAGAGATTACTCATAGCATGACAAATCTGGAAGAACTGTTAAAGGTTTAACTCCCACTTGTCACCAGTACTTTAAACCTAACTTCTAGCTTCCAGAAGTATTAATAATTTACCTAATATTTCCTTGGAAAACTTTGCCAAAAATGACACTTATTCCCACCCTTTAGGGAATGGTACCTATTAAGAATGCAGCACAATTTTTCATTTGCACTCTTTTGCCCTGTTATCTAAAGAATTCCTACAAGGACCTTGATCTAATAAAGCACTTGTACACATGTACAACTCAGTGGGATTAATAACATGCCTAAGACAAACATATCCATAAATACTATTACTATTTACAGGTAATAGCACCTTTGTTCAAGTCTATTTCCCAACTTTGTTTCAATACAGCATAACACAGCAGTGTAGAGCAGCAGTAATCTGGTTGCTGATACTTTAAATGAAAGAAAGAATCACATTCCATGTGATTAGGTTTATAAAGAAAAATATTCAGAAGCTGCCCACAGAGGAAAAAGCCTGACAAAAAGGAAATAGGAGAAATAAAATGAGCATAATAAAACTGAGACACTCAAAGGAGTTACACAACTTCATTGCCTCTCCCTATAAGGCGAAATCTCATACTGTTGGGAAAATTCACCAAGTCTTTCTCTCCCTGGGTGTACAAATGGGAGAGGAATACAGCTGATCTCTGACTGCAAAACCAATAAAACTAACGATGTGTTAGAAAGCAGACAGGATACAAAAAGAAAGTTGGTCTGTGGCAGCTTCATTCCCTGTGAATGTCTGTGAGGTTTTGAATCACAGCTGTGGAAAAAAGCTGCTGAATTTCCTCCCCTAAACCTCCTGGTAATTTTGTAATTTAAGGATAAATGATCTGGAAATCAGGATTAACACAGCACATTGCCGAGTGCCTTTTGTGCACAGAGGATGCTAGTGGGAGAGAAACTGTGACTTAAAGCTGTGTTGTCATGTGACTAAGAAAGCAAGGAAAAGAGGCAGGCAGATGATCTCCAGACTGTTTTTTCCTGAGCAGGAGATGATCTATATTGTCTGGACTTTATAGCAAAAGTGAGTCCACTGATCAAACACTTTAACATTGCTGATTACTATAAATTAAGGACTCTGTTGCAGTGCTCCGTCTGAATCAGAACAAAATGTTTGCCATCACAGGGAAGATGAACACGTGCTTACTGAGTAACAAAAGAGAATCTGAAAAAAAAAAAAAAAGAAAAAGAAACAGTTCAGTGTGTTCTCAGTGCATTAATAAATGTTAACAAATGTCTCCTGGACAAGTTTCCTTGGACCCCAGACTAGGAAAAGTGTATTCATTCACTGTAAGGAAAAGAAAAATGCAGCACATCATAAGCTACTATGGTAACAGAAAGCACTGAAAGTCAAAGGGTTAACACCACCCCTACCACTCACTAAAGAAGTAATATTATTCTATTCCTGTGTTACGCTCTGTGCTATTCTTTTCTGTAATGGAGAATGGAGAGAAACTTTGCTGCTGTGAAACTAAAGTCTTTGCAACTTTATCCTTGACCTTGTAATTGAACATGCCTAAAAAGTCTCCAGGGTAACTGCATGAAGCCTATTGCAGAATTGGAGTCATCTTTATTCTTCAGACACAATTAGACGCAATTTTAAGGTACATTTGTCATTTTTTTACTCATAAAGTACACTTTTGCACCAGGAGGTGCTGATCCACTATTTCCTCAATAAGAAGGGCACTCAGATTCTATAAAACATCATTTAAGTGTTTTTTCTTTATTAGAGCTAACTATAAAGAGAGTATAGCATATATAATCTCATGTCCCTTTATATACTGGGAACCCTGAATGATGCAGGATTGCACAGGCCCCAATCTGCATGTAACCATGCAGACCCTGTCTGTCTCATTTGTGTCATTCAAGCTATCAGAGGGGTTTCTTGCAAGAATACAACTGTTCTCATCAATTCTACTGTTAAACAGAGAAGACGTTTGCAGGAGAGCTTGGGCTGCACTTTCAGCAACACCATGCCTGTACCAAGTGGGAGCTCCCTTGCAGGCTCCTCTATTACTATCACGTGGCTGATGGTAATTACCATCATTACCTCCATTTCCATCATTTAGTGCCAAGGAAGACGCACAGCACGGTACAGGCCTGAGGGCACCTCTGTACATGCAGCGCAGCACAGGCCTGCACCTAAACACGGTCAGCATTACATGGATCACACCTCAAAGTGCTATGGTCTTCCCATCAGTATTGCTGCAGACACCTGATGCTCACCTACCTTGTAGAAACCAAGTAGATCAAAGGCCTACAGAGCCTTTAGGGTACATAGAGATAGGTGTTCTTGTGGTCTTTCAGGGAGACATCATGTTACACAGCTGTGTCACATGGATGAGATTTCTTTTTGGAGGTTTTCAACATTACCTAGCTCTCTAAATTAATAAATACTCAACATATGCACTTCACAGAATCACAGAATCCCAAGGGTTGGAAGGGACCTCAGAAGATTATCTAGTTCAACACCCCTGCAAGAGCAGGGTAACCTAGAGTACATCACACAGGAACTTGTCCAGGAGGGCCTTGAATATCTCCAGCATAGGAGACTCCACAACTCCCCTGGGCAACATGTTCCAGTGCTCTGTCACTCTCACAGTAAAGTTTTTCCTGATGTTGTTTCCATGGAACCTCCTATGCTCCAGTTTACACCCATTGCCCCTTGTCCTATCACTGGACATCACTGAAAAAAACCCTAGCTCCATCATCCTGACACTCACCCTTTACATATTTGTAAACACTGATGAGGTCACCCCTGTTTCCTCTTCTTGAAGCTAAAGAGACCCAGCTCCCTCAGCCTCTCCTCATAAGGGAGATGTTCCACTCCCTTAATCACCTTTGTGGCTCTGCGCTGGACTCTTTTCAAGCAGTTCCCTGTCCTTGAACTGAGTGGCCCAGAACTAGACATGATATTCCAGATGCGGCCTCACCAAGGCAGAATAGAGGGGGAGAAGAACCTCTCTTGACCTACTAACCACACCCTTTCTAATACACCCTAGGATGCCATTGGCCTTCTTGGCCACAAAGGCATATTGCTGGCTCATGGTCATCCTCCTATCCACCAGGACCCCCAGGTCCCTTTCCCCTTCACTACTTTCCAGCTGGTCAACCCCCAACCTGTACTGGTACATGGGGTTGTTCTTCCCCAGATGCAAGACTCTACACTTGCCCTTGTTGAATTTCATCAAGTTTCTCCCCGCCCAACTCTCCAGCCTGTCCAGGTCTCGCTGAATGGCAACACAGCCTTCTGGTGTGTCAGCCATTCCTCCCAGTTTAGTATCATCAGCAAACTTGCTGAGGGTACACTCAGTTCCCTCATCCAGGTCGTTGATGAAAATATTAAACAGTTGTTTTAGGATGACTGCTTTGTTCAGCAATGAAATATAAACTCAAGTTTGTAACTCAAGTTAGGCAGAATATATCCTACTAACTATCTTTTCTTACCATCCCCAAATTCACATTACCTTGGATTGTCATGACTTTTCCTATGGCCACATTTTGAAAACCTCTTATCTTTAATCCTTAAGTCAGAAGAAGTTTTTCTAACCCATTTCTTCTCATCCACATACAGAAAGTTCTTATATGACTTCAGCAACACCCCTGGAAAAGGCTCTCTGTCCTTCACAGTGTCCTTCAAAGTGGGATGGGGAAAGACAAGCAGATATAACTACCTCATAACTATGAATACAGAGGAGGGACAGGAGCCTAAGGGTTCAAACAGAACACCTGAACAGGCTTAAGCTGTGGTAGCTCAAGAAAACCCTGCTTGTTTCTGTGCATCTCACCATCATGCCAGAAGCTGCAGCAAGCACACAAGGAAATAATCACCGAATGCTCAGTCCCTGTAATTCAAAAGTCTGGGGTTTAGCCTAGATCAAGAGACATTCACTGGCTCAGACATACTTTCAAGTGCTACTGGAGGTTATACAGAACACTCCAAAATGCCAGAAAGTCCTCCTGGGTAAAGGGTAGTGTAATTTTTTATTTTTGAATCTGATTAGTTCCTTGCTGGTTTTACAGCCACTCATCCCAGCACCTTGTGTGTGCCTCAAGCAGAAGGATCATGAAGATGATTACAAAACCTATAAGGCTTTCATTGGAGTCTCTGTCCTCTTCCCCTTTTGAGGTGAAACTTTTTTTTTTTTTTTTCTTTTTTTGGTAGCAATTCATTTCCATCATCTGAGGGAAAGTTCTGAGGACTTTTTAGTCACACTTTGTAACCAATAGCATGTAATCACGATTTCACTTCGGGGTATTTCTGGCTTCAAGCACTGGTCTCCTGAACCCACTAAGAGGCAAGTAACAGACAATATCAGATTGATTTATTCTACATTTTTTAGAAAGAGGCTTATTTCTCTATAGTTTATGATAATCTGCTGCCTGAATGCTGGCAAGCGACAGGACTGTGAACTGGCTGAAGGAGAGAAGCCAGAGAGTTGTAGTCTATGGGACGGAGTCTAGTTGGAGGCCTGTATCTAGTGGAGTGCCTCAAGGGTCGGTACTGGGACCAGTATTATTTAATATATTCATCAACGATTTAGATGAGGGAATTGAGTGTACTATCAGCAAGTTTGCTGATGACACTAAGCTGGGAGGGGTGGCCGACACGCCAGAAGGCTGTGCTGCCATCCAGAGGGACCTGGACAGGCTGGAGAGCTGGGCGGGGAATAACTTGATGAAATATAACAAGGGAAAGTGTAGAGTCCTGCATCTGGGCAGGAACAACCCCAGGTTCCAGTATAGGCTGGGGAACGACCTGTTAGAGAGCAGTGTAGGGGAGAGGGACCTGGGGGTCCTGGTGGACGACAGGGTGACCATGAGCCGACACTGTGCCCTTGTGGCCAAGAAGGCCAATGGCATCCTGGGGTGTATTAGAAGGGGGGTGGTTAGTAGGTCGAGAGAGGTCCTCCTTCCCCTCTACTCTGCCCTGGTGAGACCTCATCTGGAATATTGTGTCCAGTTCTGGGCCCCTCAGTTTAAAAAGGACAGGGACCTGCTGGAGAGAGTCCAGCGCAGGGCAACTAAGATGATTAAGGGAGTGGAGCATCTCCCTTATGAGGAAAGACTGAGGGAGCTGGGTCTCTATAGTTTGGAGAAGAGGAGATTGAGGGGTGACCTTATTAGTGTATATAAATATATAAAGGGGGAGTGTCACGAGGATGGAGCCAGGCTCTTCTCAGTGGCAAACAATGAAAGGACAAGGGGTAATGGGTACAAATTGGAGCACAAGAGGTTCCACTTAAACCTGAGAAGAAACTTCTTCTCGGTGAGGGTGACGGAACACTGGAACAGGCTGCCCAGGGAGGTTGTGGAATCTCCTTCTTTGGAGACATTCAAGACCCGCCTGGACACGTTCCTGTGTAACCTTATCTAGGTGTTCCTGCTCCGGCAGGGGGATTGGACTAGATGATCTTTTGAGGTCCCTTCCAATCTCTAACCTACTGTGATACTGTGAAGGCAAGTTCTGACATATGGCAGTCTTTCATGCTGTCGTATCTGAACATAAATAAAGGAATTAAAAGGAGACCAGAAAGCTAATTCCTGGATCACCACCTGCACACTCTGACTCATTCATGGTAAGTGAAAAAGTCAAAGGGAGGTCAGGAGGGAGCAAGAGTCAAGCTTCATTAGAGCCAGCTGCAGAAAGACCTCCCACACCTTATTGGAAACAAATACCTGAAACATTTAAAAATCAGACAATGGAAAGACTCCATAAACAGTACAACAACCAGAGACATGTGTTTGCTGAATCCCTGGCATGTCTAGGGAAACTATACCTGTAAGGGGCTCCTGCTAAAGCCAGCCGTCCCACATCTGTGTGGCACTTGGATATTCCTGTGTCATGGGGTCAAAGAGATAGTTGAAGGCAGACCTGAGTGTAGCCAGACTCTGCCAGGCTCCATGGGGTATGGAAATGGCCTATGGCTGTGGAGTTAAAAGTAAAAAAAAAAAAAAACAACAACAAAATTCTCTCAGTAGGAATGAATGCTGCACAAATGTCTCACTGCCCAGCCCAGACAGTAGCCATCTATGCAAATAATGATTTAGAAAGGAAACCCTCCACCTGCAAACTAGGCGGCAAATCAGAGATGCCAAACTCAAGGAGACACCCAGTCTTCCCCAGTGCTTATGGAAAGAGATTTATGCTGGACTGGGTGTGTGAGAAATGATCCAGGAAAAATATCTGAGAGAGGAAAGTACACAGAGCTCAAAATCAGATTCCAGAAAAAACAACAAAGTTTTACATGCTGTGGCAAATAGCACAAACCAGCCTCTGCAAAACCAGAAGGAAGAATCACAACAGATTACACCGCTTGCAAAAATTTGGCAATGCCATCACAATGAGAGTAACACAGATGAAGATAACAGCAGAAGCACAACAGAAGAGTGGAAAATCTTTCCTAGTGCCCAAAACATCACAGCTGAGGAGGAAGAAACAGTATAGCCATTATTTTAAAGTGGGCATACATGTTAATTGAGCAAGGGAAACAGGAAAATGAGAAGAGAAAAGCAGGGCTAAAGCAGAAAGCATAGAAGTAAAAGTATTTACAAGTATCCATCTTGCTCTCTAAAGGAATATGGGAATTACAAGAGAGCAAATATCAAATTAGAATAAATATGATGTGTAATGCTATCACTAAATTGCTAAAAATACATTTTGCTTTTAGTTGTTGTCTAGAGGCAGTACTAGAGATGGAGTTAACATATTCAAGGAAGAGCTTGACATGGAAGCTTCCAACAGAATACAACATAGAATAACTCAGAAGCCGCAGGTAACGTCAAAAGTAAAAGAAAACACAAAAAGAAGAGTTAAATAAACCTATTTCTCCAGAAATCATGGCCAAGCAAAAGAGACCACAGGGTTCGTATACTTCCATGCTCACTGTAGGAAATGAATATACAAAACCTATCAAATAGCATAAACGATAAAGGTTTGAAAAAAAAATATAAAAAGACTGTTTTCCACTGAAACAATACATGTTCAGATATATGAATTTTGTATATGGTTACTAATAAGAAATTTTTCATGCTTGATAAATCGAAAAGGTACTAAGACGTACGCATAAAAAGTGGTATTTTTTGTGCAGTCAGAGTGCCATTTAAGATATACCCTTTCTTTAGACTGTATCCGAATAAATAAAAGGTTTCCCTGGAAAATATGGCCAATCTTTCAGAGTAGATAGTAAAGTATATGCAAACTATGGGAAGAGTATGTAAAAGTATGACAAAGAGTCTCTGCTGCTTTCAGAAGAAACATGCCACTTTGATCTCATGTCATATTAAAGAAATAAAAATCTCTATAAATAAAGGTACAGTAAGTAATATTGGGCTCATTGTCCACATTCCTTGTATGGGAAATCATTGACTGAGAACAGCATTGCTCATATGAGGATCTGAGGTGGTGTGTAAGGTGTGAGAGTGATGTGACTGCTCTGTGAAATAAATGCAAACAGAAGCATACATATTCTCACCATATAAAAATGCAACCTATTTTTCAGCTGATTATACATTAAAGACAGTACATTGTACAAGACAGCTGGCAGAACTCTTTTAAGAAAAAGTTAAGTTGCTTCTTATTTAAAAAAAAAAAACAGCTAACACATCTCTAATTGAATGCAGAGAAGCAGAGCAAAAGGGCGAGAGAGCTGTGTGAGGAACACTTCAGCTTTAACATAACATTTGTGTTGTCTTGATGCTATAGTGTCATTCATTGTGCCCAAGCCTTTGACTGAAAAGGGAACTTGACAGGATCCTAAAGAAAGCAAAGAAAATAAACGTGAATGCAAAAGCTATTAAAAGCTTATGTAAGAAACCAAGACAGGACCTGCCCTATGCCACAGAGCTGAACACTTTGCTGAATTACTAGGGGTTAAAATATCTCTCTTTGGTGTGATTATAAAACCATTATAAAATTGGAGGCTAAATTAACCACTAAGCACGGTGAATCAGCTCATCCTTCCCTTAGTAATGCCATGTTCAAAATCAGTTGCTTACAGCAGTAGCAACAGCAGACCTATGGGGTGGAACTGCCACACACTTAATACAAAGGCTGCTAATTCATCTTGTAGTTAGTTTTGTCCCAAATACTTGAGCTCCACATCTCACAAGACAATGATCTGCTCATCTAAGAATGACACTGATGATCTCCTCCACATACATACAAATGTATTCCAGCAAACACCTTGCAGAACCTTCTGTAGCATTTTAACTTACTCAGTTAGCATATTTACTTACGTTTTAAGGATAGCAAGGGTGGAAGAGCTAATATGCAATGACGTGATTTAAAATAGCCTAGGCTTTGCATCCAACTGGCCATCCACAGATTATGGTGCTGAGCAAAAGTCACACAAAACCCCAGTTTGTTTAACCATTAAGGAATTTCTGTTTTTTAAATAGTAAGTTTGATCCCAGTCCTAACTGTTATTTTTGCACTGGTTAGTTACCTGATATTTAGTTCTCAAGTTCAGGAGTTGATGTCTTATTGCATATGCCCTCTGTAATTATTTCGGGTATTTTTCCATATTTGTCCTTTCTGTGATTCAAGGAAATGATAGAGACACTGTCTGAATAAATGCGAGGAGGCCTATGTTAACAGGCTTTAGATGTGACCACTAAATGATGCCTTGACCCAGGAAAATGATGAGTTTTCATTCTGAAAATTACTAGGGCAATATTAAATCTAACTCGTCTGGATAACGAATATCTCAGTCCTAAGAAAAATAACTCTTTTTCTCTAGGTAATTCTTTCCCTTCTTCAAATAGATCCTATTTCCCAGACTGTTATGGAGAACTTATTCATGGCTGTCTTTCCCCATAAGGAGCAAAGAATGGGGCATGTGTAGTCCATTAACTGTAATACATCGACATTAAACATTTAGAAGTGCTCTTAAGCTCCCAAGCTTTCTGGCTGTGCCTAACTCTGTAATAGGAGAGAAACAGATGCTTCTCTTCCTGTTCTCCTTCCAGCTCTTCTTGCACTGATAAGAACCTTGAACACATTCCTTCAGTAAGATCTGCAAGGTCTTCCAACAGATGAGTGTGGGAGTAAAATACACTATGTACGTCTCTGCTTGAAGTCTCCAGCAATGGTGTATGCTGTTTGTTGCTGTAACTGGACAGATGCTAGAGAAATATTGAACCTAGCCCTAGGTTTGATTTCAGCGTGGGAAGCTGCAGAGAGCGCACTTTAATTACAAGTCTGACATGTTCTTAGGGACAGCAGGAGTATTCTTTAACATAATGGATAGAAATATAGCTGACAAAAACCCCAAACTTGAGGTGAAAACTGGATAGACCTTTAGCTACTAAGTATTTTAGAATCTGTGCATTCAGCATGCCTTCAGTTAATAAAATCTGCAGTGTAAAGAGGAAAATGTAATTAAAAGCAAAGTCACCTCGAAAATGGTCAAAATCATCTGTCTGTGTCTACTCCCCAGGAAAGTTCAGAGCAACTAATAAAATATGACTACTCATGATAAAAAGAATAGAAAGTTTGTCTTGTATCTCGCACTGTTTGGCAACCTGGAGACATGACATACATAGCTAATGCAAGTTCACTGAAAATAATGAACACATTGCAAAAGTCAGAATCAGCTGTCATATCCAAGGAGAAGGACAGCTTCTGTGCTGCTCTGAAAACATGTAAACACTTGTGTACTGTAAGTGTTTACAGCAGAACACTTTCAATGACAGCAGCATTTGCAACATGAGTAAATGTGTCCATAATTATAGGACATAATAATAAGAGGACATAATCAAAGCCAACAACAGTGACGGTGATTTTTTAAGTAGTCTGCAATAGAGCATGAAAAGAAATTCTGATCTCTTGCAAATCACTTTTTAAAATAAGAGTAAGGCCAACTACTGACACCTTCCTTTTTTGGCTGCCTACATCAGAATTCTTTCAGAGTAAAACAGAAATGATCACCAAACCTCAAAGGACCTTGAAATTATTATTTCATTTAGGATATAATGTATCCCAGAGATAGTTTCAAAACATTGTGTTTTGAACTTCAAGGAAAGAAAAAAAAAAGGTGCACTAAAGACAGTTCTTGGAAACCGATAAACCAGAGAACCCTAGAGCCTACATCTGCTGTCTGTACAAATCAGGAATTACTGAATCACTGGAACTGAGATCATTGGACTAGGAGAGGTGAAAAAGGGCCTACGTTATTCATTCTGCGTCACTTCTTTCTCTAAATCAAACCTACACAGAGGACAAGGGCAAGCATACAAAAACAAACTTACTTGTTCACAATGATTTTTCAAGGGAACATGACGGCTTTTCAATTAAATATATTTTCACGTGTTTCTCTCCTCCCACCCCCACCCCACATCCGTACATGCTTATTTTGCCCATTTTTTGATTTGGCTTAGTCATAATCCCGTATTAGCCTAGTAGTATGGAAGTTTGATAAACAACATGCAAAGACACAACCAGATGTTTTCAGAGGAAGCCTGGTTTTAAGTAATCCTAGGCTACAAAGTGGTGGAACTGAGTTTCTGCCTGTAGTGGGAGAAAACATCTGACAGTGGGTTTGACAAGCTAAAGTCTAATGGGAGTGACACTCCTGAAAATATCAGGGAAAGACAATAATTATGAGTGCCCTCTATTATTGATTGGTTTTGAGCCTCTAAGAAAAGATGTGAGAGGAGGGAAAACATAGGAGGTCTCTCCCTGCCTTTTTCATAGCTGATCAGTCAGGCTGTGCAAGGAGGACTTGCCCAATCAGTTTGAACTCGACAACTCTTCTTGAAAATACCTTCATTTACACAGGCATAATCACAGCTCTGTGTGTGACTGGACACACATTTATCCTTTTCCTGTTATTAGTCAGGCCAATCCACACATTAATTTCATATTTGGCTTATCAAGTTATTAGAGAGGATATTGCAGCTTTTCTCTCAGCTACTTTCCTGTTTCTCCAAGATCTCCAGGACTTATTATAACATTTGCATCTCTGCTTTGCTATATTAACCAAGTCTCCATGGCCTCATGCCAGTATCTACTGCCTTTGGCTCTATAGAATTTAGCCAAGGATGACTATAGAAGGTAGTCAGAAGAATAAAGCATAAACTGCATTTCATTCCACACAGGGGAGTTAAATTATTTAAAGAGCCCTTGCACTGATACCAGGAAATATTATTTTAAACACAGAGACAAGGATTAAAAAATAAAGCCATTTAGTTCCTCTTGAATGTTTTGATATTGACATGAAACATGTTCTTGGGCAACTCATTCATTCACTCAAAATTGCCTATAAATTCTGTCATTTTTACTTTTTTTCTCTGCTTCTGTGAAGGAAATACCTTTGAGTGTTGTGTTCCTGTGACCCATTCAAGACATTTTTATATTGCAGTATTAAGTTTGTCACAGCACACTAAAAAATGGGGTATTTAAGTAATGCACAGACAGGGTGTTCTTTGGCCCTGAGTCAACATTTATTGCAAGCCTATAAGCAGATTATAGCACAAAACGATCCCTTTGCTAGCAGCTCCTTCATCTATCCACCTGGCATGGTAGCTCACTGAATAGCAAAGATGTAGTAGTGGCATTCAGCAGTGAAGAGCATACCATGAAGGGAAAGAATCTAGGAGTATATTGTGATGGGAAGAGAGGGACATGTACCACAAGAAAACTGCAGACGCAGTGCTCCTAAGGCAAGGAAAGAGAAGGCTGTTGGAGGACAGAAAAGAAATAACCCACTACATACAGGGACCTTGTTTTCATTTTCCTAGTATTGGAGCAAATGTTATTACCCTTATCTAGTGTAATACTGTAGAAATCATAGACTATATACTTCATGGAAACAAAATGTAAGTATTAGAATTATTTGAAATCATATGTTTTCTATTATGGTTGCATATGAAATCATAATGGGTTCCATTCATGAAGCAGAAGGTGGAAATGCACCGTATTTCCAATCTGCCCTTCCAACCCTGTCAGCAGTAAACCCCACAAGAGCTTTAGCTTAAATTCAGTGAACTAATTTCACACTCATTTAACTGCTACAGAATATTTCTGAGTTTTGACAGTATTGTGCAATTTTTTTCCCTGTTTCGCAGTGTTTCTGCATAATCATATCCTTCAAGCAATTGCTCTTGTACAGGTAGAATACAGTTCAAAACAATTCAGAGAAACCGTAAGGAGACAAAAACTGCCAATTTGAGCCTGTAGGTTCACAGAAATCCTTCACAACATTCTTGAGGTTGCATGCAGTGGCACATTAAATTCGTATGTGCCATCATGATGGTAGCTTGCTCCCTTTCTTCAAGCACAGACATTCACTCACACTTGCAACAAGAATAACTTGAAAAGTTTTCCAGATTCCTTCAAACACATTCCTGGTTTTCCTTGACAACATATGGTGGACTACATCTCCAACTGGTCTAAATCAGAAGAGTTTCACTGAGTATCTAGAATTAATAAGCTACACAAGTTCAGAATAGCACATAAAATTTTACAACTTTCCCAATTTTCCATGGCATTTAATCTCCTGGAAACTGTATCTGTACCATATTATTCTATTCTACTGTGTTAATTTGTGACCCATTTTGTGTCCTGACCTCAGGGAAATTTTCACTTTCTGATAGCACTGTGCTACTGATTAAATTAATCTCAATATAACAATTCAACAAGCTGTTAAAAAAACTATTCATGGATTTCATTCCATTCTGAAAAGCCCATGAGATGATGCCAATCATTTCCAGAATCTGCTACAGTCAAAGAAGAAACTTTTTGTTGAGTTCAGGAAACTTAAGCAGGCTCCTATGTGTGTACTAGCCACTTTGCCAACTAACTGCTGAAGCTCCCATGAAGATGGCTCCTACCAGGCAGAAGAAGGATGTTTTCAAGGGACTCCTGAGGAATTAGAGGAATGAAATCTTCCTTAAAGAATGAGAAGCATTTTGGATGAGACACCAGAGAAAAGGCACTCCTCTCGTGAGAAATAGAAACCTTTTGTGACAGTACTTGTGAGTTTTCCTGGTTGTGTTTACACATACACACAAACTTGGCTGGTGAAGAGGACAGAGGCAGGAGCAATAGCATGAAGTACCTAAGCACATGAGCAATGTCCAATAATTACTGTAAGGAGTGTCAGCTTCCCAACTATTTTCAGAAACTCTGTCAGACTCAAAGCCTGTAACAACTTTGTCTGTATTAAAAATAAAACCACCTTCTGTTAGCCTGATTTTTTTCAGGTAACCAAATATAAAAGCAAATAGAATGGAAACAAAATAAAGATCTTCCAAAGTCAACAGATCATACATTAAAGGGACCTGTTGCAATTCCTTGCATTTTCTTTCTTCTCCCTGTAGTTGTAACGGAAATCCATATTGCACATTTTTGTAGAGCGGGTGCAAGGTTAATGCTCCCAGATTGCACGGTCGTAGAAAGATAATCAGCAACTTTGTGTGAAAAAGGGCTCTTTCAAAGACAAAAGTTTCAAAAGAAGTCTCAGGCAAAGAACCCCTCTATACAAGAAATAAAGGCACAAGTAGTGAAACTGAAAAGCAGTATATTTTAGAGGTGCCTTTTACATGACATAGTAAGCTGTGTGGGTTATTGTCATGAGATGAATTCAAGTATTGGTCAGTAATAAAAGTAGAATTAGTCATCCATATAATGAGAACATTCAAAGCTCTTTTTGAAAAGGTAAATGTTAAAGATATATATTATTCTTACCTTAGCTCACTAATGAAACATTCAGGAGAAGGAAGAACTTTCTGAAATGCAGGTTTTGCTCTTAGCTATCTGTCTGTCCTTAGATATATCTTTCTTAGATGCTAGTTCTGCTAGGACTGGATACTGAACTGAATGAGCAATTCTTTGCTCACAGGTGAATAGAGTTCCTTCTATTATCTCTGGTGTTCTCAGGTATTTTCCAGAGGCCCATTGTACATACATTACATACTGTTACTTATCACTGCACCACGCCATTCCGTGTGGCTCCTGAAGACGTCATGCTTCCACAGGTTTCTCTGTCTGTCAGCTGACTCTGGAGACTCCAGTCAGGGGTTCATAACACAGAGCTACACCAGTTGTTATAAACTCCATCTGCAAGAGCTCAGTCCATTTCTCCCCTGGTCTTCCTCACGGGGAATCAGTCAGCAGAGAAGTCTCTCTAGCCCTGCTTGGCATGGACAGAACTGAGCTGTGCAGCTGCTCAGAAGAGCTTCTCAAGATCCATTGGACACAAAAGCACACTGCAGAACAGCAGTCTGCCAGAATATACAATCACACAAAAAGGGCCTTGGCCATGTTAAGGAAATGGGCTCAAACCAAATCCCATTTGCAAACCAGCAGTTGTGAACAACTAAGATTATGCGCAAATGTCCCACCTTGTCCCAGAGTGAACGCAAGACTCAGCTGTAAGCACCTCTAATACTGAGAGTTGTTGAAATTAGGATCTGAATTAAACCTTGTGTCCTGGATTTATGTTTAATAGCCATACTGTTCTTATTGTATCACAGCTTGAGGGTCAATACTACTTTAGGGAGCTTCCCTTTTTTTTTTTTAATTGCTCAGCATCACGCTGTTGGATGGAAAACAATGTTTCTATAGCATTGAGATCTCTGGTTTCCAAGCTACACTTTCTCCTCTTCGTTTTTTTTTTTTAAAATCAGAATGACCAGGCAATAGGTAAGAGAACACTTTCATTAAGCAAACAATCAAAATGCTAAGTTTTTATTTCCTAGAGGAATAAGAGGCTGGACGCCTGAAAGATGCAGTCACTAGTAACTTAAGCTACTGCAACTCCAGAGTACAGACAGCTTTCCAGCAAGGGAAGCATTAGGCCTCTCTGTACATGCATAGACTGTATCCTCCAGAGGATCTCAAGCTTCAGATGCCAACAAGACTTTCCCAGGAACAAGCTGTGCTTCATAGCAGCCTTCCAGACTGAAGGAGGGACAACACCAGAAGGCCCATGGAAAAAGAGCATAATGACCAAGTGATTTATAGCATTCATCGAAGGCAGTGTTATTACAAAATAAGGAAAACATCTTTTTCAGCACTCCAGTCACTTGGTGCAAGGTAGATGCCAAAACCTCACACCTTTGTATGAAGACCTAGATTTGCAAGGAATAAAGCAGTGAAAGAGACTAATAACTGAGCTATGACACATGCAAATAGTTATAACATCAAGCAAAATCTCTCACTAGTTATTCTGAAGAATCAGGTTCAGGAACAAAGTAAATTCGTCCTCAGTCCATACAAAGCACTCTTGAAGCTTTCCACCCTGCTGTGTTATTCAGCACTGCAAATTTCTCTCTCCCACTGGCACAAGGAAGTAGCACTGCAATTAGTATTGACAGTAAGCTCAGCAAATACTTCAATTTCTACCTTATTGCCTGCTTTTTCTCTGTTGAGTCTCTCCTGATAGCTGGGGGATCATTATCTATAAAAGCTGTTAATGCTGTGAGGTTTTGTGGTTTTGTTTGGCTGGTTGCTTTTTAATTGCTTTCAGTTCCAACTCAGTAACTCTGCCAAGATACCTTATGAAAAAGCTTTTAGAAACATGCCCCCTAACCAAGCAACTGTGCTGCTCCCTCATGTGTTCCCTCTTGCCTTCCTGAATAGAAATGTACCTGTCTCCACCAGGTTAATTATTTTGGGCTGAATGAATTTAAGTGGAACCTCTTGTGTTTGTACTGGAACTTGAGAAGAAACTTATTCTCAGTGAGGGTGACGGAACACTGGGACAGGCTGCCCAAGGAGGTTGTGGAGTCTCCTTCTCTGGAGATGTTCAAAACCCGCCTGGACACGTTCCTGTGTAACCTGATCTAGGTGTTCCTGCTCTGGAAGGGTGAAGGGACTAGATGATCTTTTGAGGTCCCTTCCAATCTCTAGCATACTCTGATACTGTGAAATGTTTCTTAGTGAAATCAAGTGCCAATGAAGTGCAGAAAGAGCAAGTTTTGATTTGCATTTTGCTTCCAACTGAAAATGGGTTACTACAATTACAGTTACAATTCAGAGATCTGGTGTCACTGATGGAAAATTAGTTTACAGGGATACCCAGCTTAGATGTCAAACCCTGCAATTCTGGCAATAATAGCATATTAATATATACATTAACTAGTATATGTCTATATAAAAGAGAATAGAGCCAATCTGCTGTCACTCATTAGTTCAACTCCTGTCAAAACGATTTATGATAGAAAGCTGGCTATTCCTTATATGAAATGGAATGGAATATTTCAGTTAGAAGGGACCTACAATGACCATCTTGTCCAACT
This sequence comes from Neopsephotus bourkii, assembly GCF_033783945.1. NCBI lineage: Eukaryota > Metazoa > Chordata > Aves > Psittaciformes > Psittacidae > Neopsephotus > Neopsephotus bourkii. Next base: position 1,546,271 of record NW_026900553.1, read on the forward strand.
GCGTGACCACTTCAGGACTGAAGAAAGGGTAAAGCATATTATTAAGGGCATTACCCAAATGCCTCTTCAACACTGACAGGCTTGGGCTATCAACAACCTCTCCAGAAGCATGTTCCAGTGTTTGATCACCTTCTTGGTAAAGAAATGCTTCCTCACATCCACTCTTACCCTAATGCCAAGTCAATGTGACATGCAATACACAATCAGACATCTCAAATCATTCCTCAAAAGACAAGTTTTCACACCACATTTAACTGGGTGCTATGTATCAGTACTGTGATAAGCAGAAGGGCCCATCAAATCATGCACATAGCAAGAGTAAAGAGATAGCTCAGCTGTCTGTGTAGAATAATAATTGCCCCCTAGGTTCCCTAGGAAGCTCTTTCTGAGGCTGAGATTTACATGATGGGAAAGGAATAAGACCCATTTCAACTCTCCATTGTTTTGCAAAAGGAAATAATGCTCCAGGGCTTCCTAGAGACCTTTTCTATCCATAAAACATGCTTTTAAAGTGCAGAATGCCAAAATCAATCTGTGAGGTGCAGATACAATGTCAAAGTGCTGCTAATTATCTGTGGGGTGAGATTCTTCTAAAGATGCAGAGTCAGAAAGTACAGTACTTGGGCTGGTTGATTACAGCTGATTGACTGTTTTGTGGCTTTTTCTGTAACATCAATTTTGCTTTCCCATAAATAAATAAATAAATAAATAAATAAATAAATAAATAAATAAATAAATAATGAATATTTAAGTTGTGCATTCCCTCCAGTTTGCATCTCAGGAGCATTTTCACAGGGGAGGCAATTTGGTGGTAAAAAAAGTGAAATAACCAGTTAACACTTTTGCTGTCAGGTGAAGCAAAGATGCCAGCATCTGATCAAACACTGTATCTTTCTCCACTCCAGGCAGAGCAGCGGCACAAAGAACAAAGTAGCTCTTGGCTGAAGAGGCACCTGCTGCCCCTGGAGCTGCCTGGTCAGGCATTCAAGTCCCACCGTCTTCACCCATTTTGCATTTTCAACCCCTCCTTAGTAATTTGTCCAAACGAACCACAGAAGCCTGTAATCTAAGCCCACAGCACACACTGTGCAGATTTTCTCAGAACCAATTCACAAACCCTGAGGAGCTGTGGAATAGAGGTGAAAAATACTACCATACATTTACAAATAAGTAGATAATGACTACACCTTTCTGTAAGGAAAGCCTGACATTAAGTTATTGTATTAATCCATACTTCTGAGAGGAAACATCTGACAGACACAATGGACAGGCTTTACTGGGGAAACTCTCCCAGTCATGACAGACAGAAATAATTAATTTAACGAATAAAGATTATATTTTAATGGGCAGCTAAAAAAAAATAAATCTTTTAACTGCCTTTTCCAACAGCTCCCTTCAGGGCCGTATACAAGAAGATTAATGGTGTGCTATTTAGCACCGCCTTGTGCTGCCTTGTCCGTTGCAAAAGAATGCAGTAAAGGGAGAGAAACACACTCAGTCTTAACAAACAAACGGATAAGATGCTGAGTAAAACACTTTGGTGTTTGGGCTTGATTTGTTAGGTTGTTTTTCACGCACCAGCAATTTCAGGGTATGATCATTAAGAGCAGAAACTGCCAGTTATTACTATTATAGCATTTAAGATGGTAAAAAAAAATAAAAGTTTGTAATTGTTACAAGCTAACAAAGAAAACAGTTTATTATATTTACTACAAATAGTCTTGCAAAGCTGCCTCTGGCCTAAAACTTTACAAGAAGCAAGTGCTGAAATTAGAAATATTAGCTGTGTAGAAAATACGAATTTACTTAACTGCACTTTGAATAATGTGAGAGGGAAAAATCTGGTTTTGAAGTCTGCACACCACAGGGTTAATTCCTCACAGCTGCAGTTGATCTCTCTGTGGATATGAGGTTACACATTCACCCTCCCTCCTCCACCTCAGCCCTCCTGAGTGTCAAGAGTGAGGCTCACAGCCCTGCTGATAGATAGAGATATGTGCCTCTTCATCCTCAGAGCACCTCTGTGGAGTAAGAAAGTGATACTGTCTCTCCCTATCCCAAAGGGGGTCCTTTGCTTTACTCCTTGCCTAAAGTTGTGTAGCACAGGGTTTTTGGACCCAGACCATGGGCTAAATTTCATGACTGCAACCACACCTGCATTGGCTGCCAGGACCGAACGCAATTACCAATGCTGTGTTCAGATACTTGAAGTTCAAGGTAAAAGGCCCAGTCTGAAGCCTGACAAAACCTTAGTGCACAGCTTGTGCAAAATGATAACCTAATAACAAAAAAAGAAAACAGATAAAAGAAAGATAGATTAGCATAGAATTAGTTTAAATCTCTGCATTGGGTACCAGGCTGTAAAATATGTTCAATGTGGCATTGAAAACTCCAGGAGGTAACTGCAGCTGAAATATGAAGAGTTTCTCAGGCCGGGTGAAACTGGGAAGAATAGCATAAATCTATTCATTCTGGCCTGCATGAACCCCATTAAAGACAACTTTTTGAAATGAGTTTTCTTTAAAGGCTTCTGTTAATCTTGGGTGCAATTTAGAATGCACACCCTAGCTGCCTATCTTACACATTCAGCTCACTTGAGGTTCAGTGGTCTTCTCTGGGAAATGAGTCAGACCACCCAGTTATGCTGGAATATCAGGGGAGAGAAGCGACAGCTCCTGAAGACCTCTGGACCAGGATCCTGCTTCCAAATTCCTGGTACCTAGATCTGTTTTGGATCCAGCCTACTTGTTTTTCACCAGCAGGACTCAGGACTTGGTGACCACATCTTCCACCTTCTGCAGAGGTTCAAACACTCAGTTTTCACAAGACTGCCCTGGACTTCAGGATTGCAGGTCACTCATGAGAAGTGTTCTGTGCCAGCCATGTCAGGCTGCTGTGTGGTCAGGCACGCAAGAGTCATCAAGCCAAAAAGAGGGTAGATAAAGGGGAGTGTGATTAAAGGGTAGCAATGAGGACAATCAACTGGAAGGTAATAATTGTGGAGAACTTGTCCGAGGGCTGGAAAGAGACTTCTGGATTAGGTTCCTCCCTTTATCTTATAAATCATATTGCCCACTGCACATTGGTGAACAAATCTTCTCTGTCTCTTTCTCTCTTTCTGTCTCTCTTTCCTAGTCTATCTTGCTTTCTTTGTTCTTTAGCTCAAATTCCTCTCAAGTTTCCCAAAAGGAAAACTGAAATCTTTCTTGTATGAAGTGTGTGTTATTTCATCATAAGGCTTCGGCTCACTTCTGAATGACAAGGTTTATTTCAGTGGTTTGCTAAACCACTGAAACAAAAGACAGTTGTTTCCTTTTCAGCCACAACCTTTGTTCATTAAAACAAAAAAAAAAAAAAGAGTTGCTTCATCTGAAACTTGATTATAACCTGGGAGTGGTGGGCTGAGGAGTATGAGGAGGAACAGATTATTTTTGTTTTGAAAAATGTGCTTGTGACCAGAAAAGTTCTTATATGTGCATGGCAGGGGGGTTGGAACTAGATGATCTTAAGGTTCTTTCAACCCAAAATGTTCTATGATTTTATGCACGAGCATGTTCTTTTGCTGGGTGTATAAACCACCATTTTTTTTTCTATTAAATTGTCAGAACAATAGTTTTCTTACCAAATTCTGCAATTATATGACAAAAATAAGAGTTCATTTAATGTCCATAAATCCAGTTCAAAGTTACCTACCTCCAGCAGTGTTAACACTGCCAGATCACCAGCAGAGCTGTGAAAACTACCATACTTGAGAATTTTCCATTATTAATTTTTCCTGAAGCAGCTGGACAAGGCCTATTGATTCAGCATCCCTCCTGCTCCACCTGGGCAGATTTCAAACTTTCCCTAGCCAAAAACCTAGTACTTTTGGTTAGATCATGTCTAGACATAGTCTAGACCATGCCCAGTCCCCACGGACAGGCACACATCCCAGTTCCCAGGCCCAATGTGCATATCCCAATTCTCATCCAGGCAGGTGTGTCCCCACCTACACTGCTCACCCTTCATGTGCCCAGACAGGCACCATGCAGTCCCCACCATCTGCTGAAGATTCATGATGGAGAAGCCAGGACTCTGGGGACAGCTGATGCGGCCGAAGTAGAGGTTACCAGATCAGATTAATGAGGTGTAAGGAAAAAGCAAGCCAAGTTGATTCAGTTGTCTAACAGTGGTGTCTAGTGTCATTTTCGGTTACCTACAGTACTGAAGACACAGGGCTGGCAGGTATGACAAGAAGCTATGGATGACCTATGTGCCTAAGGAAGGTAAAATGACATCTTTTCTTTCTTTGAAGACAAGCTAAAATATTTGCAAAATGGGCAGTAAGTGCAGAAGACATATCTGAAGCAGTTTATCTCCTCTAGCTTGAGTTGGCTTCCATAGCTTATTCTTTGTTGCTCCAACAAACGTACCTCCAATTCATCGGTAAAACTTTTGTCCCATACTTTACCATAACTAATGTTTACATACTGTGCAACACATACACTTTTTTTTTTCATTGAGACCATAAATATTTATTGATCTCTCAGTGGCTCTGCAGACCTCAGTAGGCTCTGTAGTTACAGCGCACCAATTCTTTATATTCAGTTCTACTCACACACAGAGCAAAGCAGCCAGCATCACATGTACTCACTTGCAGTCAAAATCACTAAGCATCAATGTCCAGCTTATATGTGTTAAGATATATGTAAAACACTGCATCTATAATGAGTAAAATTCAAATTCTTCAACAAGACAGCCTTATAATAGGACATGAATATGGCTGAACTCACAAATCAACCCCAAGCACTTTCTGTTACTCCACTGAAATAAAGAGATCAAAAACATACTACATGTCAATTACCTGCACTAGGTATGATCAATCAAATGTTACTAATCGGTGCATGGCACGGTCTGGCACAAAGTGTGCAGTGAGATTACAGACATTTAACATCAGGCTTCTGCTGCCTGAGCCAGGCATCTGCTCTTCTTCTTTCATACTTCCAGAGCATGAGGGCTTCATTTCAGTTCTTGCTGTTAATCATTTATGCCTTAGAAAAATATATATACATCTTAACCAAAATTTGAAATTACTTGAATCCCAACCTGAGGTTACACTGCAGATGTTTAGAGAAGGTTGCTGTTTAATTTAATTAACTCTGTCTCAGCTTTTTTCAATGTAAAACAGGAGCTCAAAACCATAAAATATATACTGTTTTCTTTATCTTATTAATGACAATTTTTATTAGATATGTTTTTATCTGAAATACATGCAGAGAAGTAAATGGCAGAATTCTCCACGTAAAACCAATGTTTCAAAATTACATCTTATTGACATGCAACCTTGAAATTTTTACTAACTTCTTAAAGATGAGAAAATTAAGGAGTAAACACTATGAATGGAATGCAATCTAAACACCAATACAAAGCATAGGTTAAACCCAAGTACAAATATCTCATGGCAAGAATGCTTGGTATTACACCCAATTCAAAATTGACCCACCAGCCTCAGCAGATTCATAACTAAAGCACTTAGAGTGCCAAATCATCTACTTTATTTTATAAGTCACATGCAGCTGTGAAGAGATGTGATATAAATGCTCATATCTCACATCCCCACACCAGGCCACACGTAGAAATTAAGTTCCTATTTGCTTCCCCAACCTGAGTCTAACATTAGGACTATAAGCATAGGCTGAGCTAGAGACAAGTATTTTCCTTCTACTCCATAGATCTGTTCCTTCTTTCTAGTGTAGGAGGAGTGGGAGAGACACTGTGATGGCACACAGCTGTCAGGAGACTGTGAGTTGCCAACGCAGCAGCATGAGAGCTGAAGAAAGTTCAAGTGGGAACAAAATATGTCTTACAACCGTGGAAGACTCACATCTATTCCCAGCACTTTTAATGAACTTACAGTTGGGTTCACTGTTTTGAGGTAAGATTTCCATCATAGGCATACATGTGGTAAAAGTCACCCTACGGATCACAGGACTTAATTTGAGAGATGGCAATGGAGAAGGTACAGAGATACTGCCATAGTGTTCCAGCATAAACTCTTTCTGTTGCAAACTATCCATATGGCACTAGGAGATAAGGTGCTAAATGAGCTCCAGCTGGTTGTTTACTGTTCTAAAAATGTGACTGTCCTCTGTGAAAGCTAATGTAAAATAGCATCACATGGATCATGCTTCTTGGGCCAAGCACATTGACTTCATAATGTATTTAAGGAGTTTTTTCCTGTCACAAATGCAAACAACTGTGCAGGCTGCATTAATTCAGGTTCATGTAGCATTGCTAGAAATCATGAGGGTAGAAGGAACTCAATTCTGAATCTAGTTCATGAGCTTCTGCAGGCTCCAGTTCTCCCACCAAGAGCCACCAGACATTTAGTGCTAGGAGTAAAATCTAATGAAAATGTATCCTCAGAGGAAACTGATATGATGCAGATTGATGCTTTTCTTTTCATTTTCCAGCATTGGAGTAAATACTTATGTCCTCAGAGCCAAGTTATTTGACATTATGTCAAGTCATTTTAAACCACTATCTGGCCTAATAATAAGACCATTCTTTCTACAAACAGCGTTGGAAGAGTAAAACAAGTTCTGTATTTATTTTGCAATACAAAATCTTGACATATACACTCATAAACAACATTGTAAGAATGTAAAGACAGCTCATGAATTACCACAAATAAAAGCTAAATGGCATAAAGAACTACTGCATTTTCATTTTGGGTCTACACTGGACTTCCAAATCTGTATGCTTATTCTTGCTTAAAAGGGAAGGAAGAAGAAAAAAATCTATCATTCTGTTTCACTGATTGGTGTAATGACTTGTTTTGGCATAAACTGTGACATCTGTCCTGTTTTATATTTATTCTCCTATGTGATTATTACAGGACTATCTGAGCTACTATATTTGGATAGAAAGGGGAGTGTAAGACACTGTTGCATATTTTCCTCATCCATTCTCCAGGAGCAGAAAAGAGCAAAGAGCCAGAAACAGGACAACTTTGTCCTGTTGCAATTCAGGCTTTGTTTGGTTTGATTTTTGAGTTTTCTGAGGGGGTTATTTATTTTCACATTGGGCTAGGTTTTTCTTTAAAGTACACAGTCATGTGTCTTTATCTTAGAAAAAGGCATTTTGAAAGAAAAAAAAAAAAAAAAGGCTGAGATTTGTAATGATCCTTAGTTCCCCAGTGACTTCTCTCCAAATTTTCAGACTGCCAAGAAAACTTCATGAGTATTGCATCATGCAGGAAGGAAAATCATGAGCCTCAAGATTTAGGACAGCTTTTAGACATCCCTGAACTGAACCACTGAGTATTTTGATGAGCTTTTGAAACTTATGAGAAGCACTATAGGAAGCTAGAGTTTGTCTAAAGGACAAGTTTGATGTTGGCACCTGTATAACTGAGAAGACGTCTGGTAGCAAACTGCATTATTTCAAGCATCCTAAGAGCTAAAAGGCTCATGTCCTGCTAAGATATATTACTGTAGTGAATACAAAATATTATGAAGTCACAATTAACTACCTTAACATTCAAATACTTTAATATCCACTATGCAGTAAGTATGTCTGATACAGAGAGATTTTTTCCCCAGCACATCTTTCCAGCTGCTGACAGTCAATTTTTTAGGGTGTCCCTGAACCAAAAGTCACATTTAGATTGTGAAGTCATCTGTGAATTTATCCTCCACAAAGTTGCTGAACTGCTTTTGACTACTTCTGACTTAGGCTTCTTCTGCCACAAAAGTTTCAGGATTTAGCTGTTCATTATGTACAAGTACTTATTTCTGTTTATCTTCTCTTCAGTTATCAGCAACTATTTCTGTAGAAAAAAAAAGAAATAAAAAACCACCACACAAACCTCATTAATTAAATTACTTGTGACACGTCATTAATAATAATTATTTATTCACCTTTTCTTTAACAATCAGTCTACTGATTGCAATTAAATTCCCTTAGTGGTATCTTTTTCAACATCAAGAGTTCTGGTGTTCTATCTTAGCAGACATGCAATTTCGTATCTTTAATCTTCATTCTTCTCTGTACTTTTACCTGTTATAGTTAATAGCATGACCTACCTTAACATGACAGAAGAAAACATGGGTATTTCTAAACTACAGACTCAGGTTTCTAAACTACAACTGAGGTTATACTGTCTTCAGACACAGAAAAACAGTTACAGTCATTCTTTCAGTGGTCTTGGCCTCCCATTACACATTACACTTGTTTTTCCTAAGCTTCAACCTGTAGAGGGCACCAACAGATTTTAAAGCCTCTTCCCTACTCCAGCTTTGGTTGCGTGTGCTCTAGACCACCCCTGGTCTCACGCAGTGTGGCTGTAACCTTGGGTGCAGCTGACTGATAGGAAAAAGCTGTGTAAGAGCCAGGACAAGCCTCACTCAGGGCCTCTGCGCCACACTGTAGGGATGCATGTGTTAAGCCTTGTCGCCTCACCTACTTAAGTGAGTATAGCCTTTCCAGCTTGGCTTCAGACCAAGTCCATCATCACAACCCTGTCTAGCAATTAGGGCCATAGGCTGCCCTGGTTACTCTCAGACCTGTCCTGCTTCTCTTGTTTGGTTATCATGGGACAAGGCTCTTCCCTGAAGGTCTTTGCCCTTCACTCGGGGCTTACTTTCACTTGCAGAGCAGTCCTGTAACCTCTGCTCCCTGGCAGGCCTGAAAATGTTGGAAGATAAAAGATAAGACATGTAAATGGCATTTAGCCAGCCACTCTATAAATCTACTGAAGCATCAGAGTGTTAATAAGGGTTTTCAGATGCCTAGAACTTATACAACTAAGATAGGTTTCCATAGAGGTTTTTTAGACAATTCCCAGTCTTGCCACACTTTTGTCTTTCAGCAGGGAAGCCTTGATGATAGAAGAGCTTTTGGAGAAGTTTTTATAGAAAGTTAAAGGAAAAACATGAATTCAAGACCCTTCCTCCTGATATGGAATCTTTTCTACATTAATAGTTTCACAACAGTATAAAAAACCCAGTGTATGACACAATTGTCTTTCTTTTCTGGTAACCCATCTGTAACCTAGGTGGACTACAGAAGATGCAAAACAAGATCTAAATATTCTAAGCCCCTCAAGAATAAAATCTAAATATATACAGTTTATTACATATTCTAAGCAAGGAAGAAAGAACTAGTTTCAAACTGAAATATATCACCTCATTGCCCAAAGCTCCCTACTCAACAGTACACCATGAAAAGGTAAAGGGGGGTGCTTATGTCTGTCTTTTTTGACAGCAAGTTTCCAGTACTATTTTTAGCAGCACAGAATCAGAAAATGGGCATTGTTGTGGGGGAAAAACAGAAGGAAAAATCACATGAAAATATTCCCACTCACATTAGCTTGGATGTCTAGACAGATAATGTAATAAGTTATCAGCAGCACATTAACTTAACACATGGCCTTTAAAGATTCATATGCCAGCAGTGAACTTGTTTTATGTTTGTCCCTGGCACCACTCACTATCATTCTAAGCCAATAACTGTAGGTAGACATCAGGTTTGCAAATATCTTTAGCATTTTTATTTTAATTTTATTGCTTGTCTGATTTTTACCCTGCTTTTCCCTTTAGGAATTATTTATGCTTGTGGAAACTTAGAACTTTCTTCATAAATTCTTGCCTTAATTCTGAACCTTGTATTGTTTAATAAACTACACATTATACTTTTCAGGTTAGACTTAGTGAAGAATGTACATCTCCTGGCTATCTGAAATCACAAGAACCTTGCCTAAATTTGGGGTAGAAGATTTTAATGTTGGAAAACTGGCCATTAACAGAATTTATGTATTTTAACTTCCCTGTGTGCAGAAGAGATGAACTATGAAAAATTATCCAGAAGGAATTTTACGTGTAAATGAGATAGAGATCAAGTATGCTGAGCTGGAAGTAACTGTCATAGTGATATGGGAGTACAGTCTCTTTCCATCACATGAACACACATGATGTATATGGCTGTGCAAAAAATAAATAAATAGAGAAGTAGATCCTTTCTAAAAAGAAAAAGCTGTGCAAAAAGCTTTTTGTTAAAAGTTTTGTAAACCTAAAACTTTCAACAATGCCAAGTGCAAGGTCCTACACCTGGGTCAGAGCAATCGCAGACACAGCTACAGGCTGGGCAGAGAAGAGATTCAGAGCAGCCCTGCAGAGAAGGACTTGGGGGTGTTGGTTGATGACAAAATGAACATGAGTGGTCTTCAGTGTGTGCTCATAGCCCAGAAAGCCAACCGTATCCTGGGCTGCATCACAAGGAGCGTGACCAGCAGGACGAAGGAGGTGATCCTGCCCCTCTACTGTGCTCTCGTGAGACCTCACTTGGAGTATTGTGTGCAGTTCTGGTGTCCTCAACATAAAAAGGACATGGATCTGTTGGAACAAGTCCAGAGGAGGGCCACGAGAATGATCAGGGGACTGGAGCACCTCCTGTATGAAGATTGGCTGAGAAAGTTGGGGCTGTTCAGGCTGGAGAAGAGAAGGCTGCATGGAGACCTCATAGCAGCCTTTCGGTATCTGAAGGGGGCCTATAGGGATGCTAGGGATGGACTCTTCATTAGGGACTGTGGTGATAGGACAAGGAGTAACGGGTTAAAACTTAAACAGAGGAAGTTTAGATTGGATATAAGGAGGAAGAAGTTCTTTACTGTGAGGGTGGGGAGGCACTGGAATGGGTTGCCCAGGGAAGTTGTGAATGCTCCATCCCTGGTGGTGTTCAAGGCCAGGCTGGACAGAGCCTTGGGTGATATGGTTTAGTGTGAGGTGTCCATGTCCATGGCAGGAGGGTTGGAACTTGATGATCTTAAGGTCCTTTCCAACCCAAACTATTCTATGATTCTGATTCTACATATAAGTACACAGAATATAGCAGGGATGGAAGAGACAAATTACTTGCAATAAATATCCTTTAGATTTACATAAAACTAGAATTCTCTTCTCTGTTGACAGGATAAACATAAATCCTTCAAATATAAGCACATATTGGTAGACTATATAGGGACCTGCTGGAGAGAGTCCAGCGCAGGGCAACTAAGATGGTTAAGGGAGTGGAGCATCTCCCTTATGAGGAAAGACTGAGGGAGCTGGGTCTCTATAGTTTGGAGGAGACTGAGGGGTGACCTTATTAGTGTATATAAATATATAAAGGGGGAGTGTCACGAGGATGGAGCCAGGCTCTTCTCAGTGGCAAACAATGATAGGACAAGGTGAAATGGGTACAAACTGGAACACAAGAGGTTCCACTTAAACCTGAGAAGAAACTTCTTCTCAGTGAGGGTGACAGAACACTGGAACAGGCTGCCCAGGGAGGTTGTGGAGTCTCCTTCTCTGGAGACATTCAAAACCCGCCTGGACACGTTCCTGTGTAACCTTATCTAGGTGTTCCTGCTCCGGCAGGGGGATTGGACTAGACGATCTTTTGAGGTCCCTTCCAATCTCTAACATACTGTGATACTGTGACTGTCAGAAAAAGCAGATCACAGCATATATGCAGAGTTTGCTCACATGATGAAAGCAAACTAGAAAAGGAAGCACCTAAATTAAAGCTCCTGTTCAGTATGGATGTCTGTGCCTGAAGTGTGGGACAGGACGTCAAAGCTTCTGCTTCTGACTTTCTCAGACCTCAAGACAAGACACTTAAACCTGTCACAGCAACTTACATATATGTCTTCATTTTCAAGGAAGCTGAAATACAGCTCCTCATTTAAAGGCTTACTAAAATTTCCGCACCCAAACATGTTCTGTGTTTCCCCTTATTTCACTTACTCAGTAAAATGTTTAAAACATACTTAAATGAGCTAGTAAAAAAATCAAAGTTTTATTTTAAGTGAAGAATATAAAGTTTTACTATTACAGGTTCTCTCTGTATATTTTCTAAGGCTTTATAGTAGACAGTCTTAATGGTGTTTTAAAAGTCTTCAGCGAAGTGGTAGTATAGGTAACCTTAGCAAAGGTTAACTGCTTTTGAATTCACTGCTATTGTCTGGCTAAGCCCCAGGGTAGTTTACATAATACCAAAGGAGACAGGCAATTAGGAATCAAACTTCTTAGTCAGAGCTTCATGTTTTAGTGGAAAATGTGGTTTTCAGCTCATAAAAAGTGGAATCTGGATTTATTCTGACATCTAACAATGACCAATTCTCTTGTAAGTAGTTCACTCCCACCTTCCTTCCCCACCTCACCCTGTTCTCTGTTGCCTGAATTAGTCATGCAGTCAGACTGATGTGTCAACACCACAAGTAAGTGAAGTTTTTTAGCTGTTAAAAAGAACAATCAAAATGATGGAGCCTGATTATGTTCCTTTCCACCACCACCCCGTCCAGTTTACCTAAGCATATGAATATTTTAAGAATGCAGACATATTGTTGGGATTATTTTCAAGGTCATAGAATGCAAAATAAAACATATAAGAAAACAACTAATAAGGATGACTCACATTTATTTGGAAAGGTGTAGGAAGTTATCAAACAACGCTATTCCTCACTAATAAATATTTTGTAGCATGCTTCACACTTCTCTGTCACAGTAAAATCAAAATCTTGTATCTATGAGCCACAACCATTTCTTAGTTACAAATTATGTAACTTGGAATTACTCAGAATTTCAGAACAAGTATTTGCTGCAAATGTCCTTTAAATTTATATTAAACTAATATTTTCTTCTTGAGAGAATAAACGTAAATCTTTCAGACAGAAGCATATATTGGTAGACTGTCAGAAAAAGCAGATCACAGCATATATGCAGGGTTTGCTCACATGATGAAAGCAAACTGGAAAAGGAAGCACCTAAATTAAAGCTCCTGTTCATACTGATTCCTATACCTGATACATAGCTCCCACTGCACAATACACATATATGTAGGCTCTTTAATGCCATTATTCCCACAGAAGTGGGCCAGCACTTTCCAGTGGGTGTTCTGGGGATGACCAAAATAGTGTGACATTGTCTACAATGGGTCATATCCAAAGCCACATCATTCCATTCTGTACACAACCAGGAGCTGCGCACTTGGAAGACATCCCATCATTAGGGCATTAAACCCAGCTCAAATTTTGACAGTGGAAGTTCTCACATGTAAGTCAGCTTCACAGAGCAGGGACACTCCCAAGCCCTGCAATTCTGCTGTTCTGAAAATAGGCTAATGAAATCTTTTACCAACTGCTCAGTTCATAGAATCATAGAATGGTCATGAGAATGGTGATCTCATCGAAAATGAACATGAGCCGGCAGTGTGTGCTTGCAGCCCAGAAAGCCAACCGTATCCTGGGCTGCATCAAAAGAAGCATGACCAGCAGGTCGAATGAGGTGATCTTGCCCCTCTACTCTGCTCTTGTGAGACCTCACTTGGAGTATTGTGTGCAGTTCTGGTGTCCTCAACATAAAAAGGACATGGAACTGTTGGAACAAGTACAGAGGAGGGCCATGAGAATGATCAGGGGACTGGAGCACCTCCCGTATGAAGATCAGCTGAAAAAGTTGGGGCTGTTCAGGCTGGAGAAGAGAAGGCTGCATGGAGACCTCATAGCAGCCTTCCAGTATCTGAAGGGGGCCTATAGGGATGCTGGGGATGGACTCTTCATTAGGGACTGTAGTGATAGGACAAGGGGTAATGGGTTAAAACTTAAACAGGGGAAGTTTAGATTGGATATAAGGAGGAAATTCTTTCCTGTTAGGGTGGTGAGGCACTGGAATAGGTTGCCCAGGGAAGTTGTGAATGCTTCATCCCTGGCAGTGTTCAAGGCCAGGCTGGACAAGGCCTTAGGTGATATGGTTTAGAGCGAGGTGTCCCTGCCCATGGCAGGGGAGTTGGAACTTGATGATCTTAAGGTCCTTTCCAACCCTAACTATTCTATGATTCTATGATTCTATGATTTATTCTTACATTGTGTGAATATGATTAACTGATTTTTCCCATCTCACCAGCTGTTTCTCATGACCCTGCTGGTAAAGGTGTCACTTTTAAGAACACAGCTTTAAGTGACAATGTGTTGGGAAGTGTTACACCAATTAAACATCTCTTCTATGATTCTATGAATGGTTTGGGTTGGAAGGGACCTTGAAGATCATAAATTTCCCACCTCTCTGCCATGGGCACGGACACCTTCCACTACACCAGGTTGCTCAGAGCCCCATCCACGACTTCTCTAGGTAGTTACAAATCCTTTTTATAATCACACACAGATGTTCACTAGCTTGATATGATTTGTTTTATCATAGTGACTGGAAGTCACAAGAAACATGAAGGGCCTCTCATGGTCGATGACACATTAACATGCTCTGAGTCAAAAGCCCTGCTCTGAAGAGCTAAATTCGGATTAAAATTATCTTATTCTTGATTGGAGACATCACAAAATAGGTTTATTCATATTTTCACCCCAGAAGTCCACCTCGCCTCCAACACAGGGAAAACAAACGTGCTAAACCACTTACAAATCACCCTCTGAACTGTTCCAGTAAAGACCATGGTATGTAAGGCAGACTAAAACTAGTGACACTTTAAATCATGACAATGCAATTTTTCCACTTCACTAGCTGATAAATAGCAAATTCAGCTGTCCTCACAAGAGAGGAGATGAAAGAAGACAACCTAATTAGCCATCTTCCCTTCTTCTCATTTCCTCATGATTTTGGGCTTAAAGCAGAATAGACTGACGAACTGATGAGCAATGGAAGGGAATATGGTTTTCCTGCAAACTCACAATGGCTAGATACAATATTTTGAACCTAGATTTTTAGAGTGACATCTCAGATTTGTAGCAGATAATCCCGATAGAGCATATGGTGTACTCATAAATCAATTGATCACACTGGGGAGAAGTGAGCAAGCAGTTGTGTGAGGCCAGCCACCTACCAGTGTGAACCAAAAAATACTGTAACTACACTCTTCCGCTCAATATTATATTGCCTTTTCTTCAGAAAACTATTCCAAAGGGAAAAAAAGAAACCCAAAATCCAAAACCCCAGCAAACAAACAAACAAAAACACAGACAAAGTAAGCATGAGCAGTAGGAGAAAACCTGATAGGGTAAAAAGGCCATGTGTCTCAGAAAGGAATATTACTGTGGGCTACAAAAATGAAGGGACTAGAACATCATCTCTCTTATGAAGAGAGGCTGAGAGAGCTGGTACTGTTCAGGCTAGAGAAGAGAAGGCTGTGGCAGTGCATCACTCCCCCTCTCTATTGGAGCCACCTGCTTTCCCAGTAATTCCTGTTAGCCTTTGCATAAATGCAAGGAGATGGATGGATGGATGGATGGATGGATGGATGGATGGATGGATGGATAGATGGATGGACGGACGGACGGACAGACACCCCTGACCATTAACTCTTATCACCGAACAAAGACCACACAAATAACAGAAGGCCTGGATCCTCCCTTGTCATATCAGGAGTTCCTCTGAGATGGTAAATCATTCCCCAAGATATGATATCAGGATGAAAATTTACACTGAGTAAAGCAAATCATCATACAACACTATAAATTGTGGACACCTCTCAGAGCCCGTAAACTCTAAATTTTATGAAATAGGGAGATCACCTGCCTGGGCCATTACTGTGGCTCAGTAACAACCCTGTGTCCATTGAGGAGCGCTGAGAAAGCTGTCGTGAGTATATTATTAGCAATATTTATCCAATCCTTAGATTGCATATTAGGAAGAAGTGCTTTACTGTGAGGGTGGTGAGGCACTGGAATGGGCTGTCCAGGGAAGTTGTGAATGTTCCATCCCTGGTGGTGTTCAAGGCCAGGATGGACAAATCCTTGGGTGGTATGGTTTAGTGTGAGGTGTCCCTGCCTATGGCAGGGGATTGGAACTAGATGATCTTAAGGTCCTTTCCAACCCTAACTATTCTGTGATTCTATAATATTACTTTTCACAGCACCTGGGGGAACTTTTTAACATGCATGTGTGCATATACGTATATTTATCTAGATACCTATGTATCTCTTAGCGTGTTGTGTTAGTTTACGTACTTAATTGTAAGTGAATGTATATTAGTATCAAGTGTTGTGATTCATTTTAACAATACAAACTGCTGCTAAATTACATTTGTAATCCTTTAGACAGAAACCATTGACCAGGTCTGAGACTAGGTTTGGATCAATATGCACCTAGTCTCCGCTCCAAGAGGAACTTTAGAAAGCAAAGGAGTCCAATCTGAACCTTGCGATTCAATGGGAGAGTCTTCCTTATTCCTTTTTAATTTTGGTTTCTGAACACACTATTTCAGCTCTATATGAATCACTCTAATCAAATCCTGTATAAATCATTGCCAATTACTTGAGCAGGGAGGTTGGACCAGTAGACCTCCAGAGGTCTCTTTCAACCGTAAACATTTGGTACTTCCCTGAATATAAGCAGTTATAGCAATGTTTACCAATGCATGCTCATCTGTACCTTATTTCATCTTTTCTTATTTCATATTTTATAAAGTAATGCTAAAGAATGAAATGTAGAAGAGATGTCACACCACACTATCACACACCTGTAATGTAGATAGTTAAAAACTTACATTTTTTAAAATTGTAAGTCTTTAGTGCTCTAAGACAAAGTTTCATCTTACTTAACTGTTTCCCTTGGTAACCAAGTAAATCAGTTGTCTGTGCACCTGCTACAGGCAGTTCATTCCACACACTGTTTAACTGTGGTTAAATGGGTGTTTTTATGCAGTAGGAACCTGAATTGCCACCAACAGGGATGTTTCCACATCCTCCATGCTGCTGCATCCCTCCATGGAGACAGGCAGTATGCTGGACCCTGACCCTGCTCATTCCAGCAGCAGCTAAAAAGGTACAGAAGGAACAATGGCATGAATGGAGCCTAGAGGCATGCTATCTTAAAGATGGCCTCTGACCATGACCTCAGTCTGCTTCTCTCCACTGGCTGTACAGGAGTTTTAAAAAAATAGCTCAGACTAGGCAGTCTGATAGATAGAAATGAATCTCTTCTGCTGTAATAAATGCATTTCATATAAAATCTGATCAACTCAGCTGTGCCCTAGCCAGTGGCAAAGCCCTGCAATCTTCAGCGGTTCGAAATCAAGCCTAGTCTATCTGCAGACAGTTCTCAGTGATGAAGATACATGCACAAAGGAAGCTAAGATTTTATTTTTCTTACTTTGATCAGACATCTTTAGGTCAGTTGTTGGTATTTTAAATTTACTGCGAGTATGAATCAAAACTCCTGCTACTGAGACCTACCTAGTGCTATATTCAAATAAAAGTGAATATGAATGAAGAGTCTTCAGAAAGACTTGCCTAGAAGTTCCACTTAAGCACAGAAAAATACATTCATGCATGGCATGATAATAACAAAGAATGTGCCAATTATCAGGAATTATACTCAAACAAAAACATGCTGTCTTTGTGATAATAATGTGATTCACAATAACTCTCCCAGAAGGAATAATATCAGATTCCAGTCATTTTTAGTATGGTAATTTTTCATCTGCTCATTAATCTAACTGCCTCACCATTTAAAATTACATTTGTGTTAAAGATTTGCATATTTAACTCACTGGACAGCTGTCTGTTGCTTTCAGTCTGGCTTGTGTAACACAATCACATAAATGTTCCCATATGTCAATGACTTCATTCTAATAAGCACAGAAAAAGAGATGAGGGTGCCAATGAATATTGCTAAGCTTCTTCCATAACTGAATCACTGTGGCACAAAAAAGTCCAATACTATAAAATAAGTGCTAGGAATTAGCCATGAGAAACAGCTGCATAGTTCCCCAGACTGGATTAAAGTAATATTCCTAATGTTGAAACCTCTGGGACTGTGACTCAAAGGAGAAACAGACTGAATATTCCAGCTACTTCTTACTCTTTGTTTTCAGGGCTATGCAGCAATACCCTGCCATCCTACTTCCCTGAGCAGTTTTATGTCCAGAAATCCTGGAGAAGTGCCAGCTGCACACATGCAAATCTGCTATACACACACAGTCCGTCTAACACAGCGGACACAGGAAAATAAGCATCACCAGATTTCTAAAACTTTCTTTCCAAAGTTCATTCCTGTTCAAAGATTAGGCAAAAAGTGAGTTTAAAACATCCTACCAGAAATGTTAACACTTACCTGTCAGAAATATAAATATCTGGATTCACCTAAGTGAAGAAAACTGCAGAAGCTGTGCAATACCTTTTTGAATACTGAAATCACTGAATCATTACACTATTTGGCCATGTTCTCAACCACATATGTATGTCACTATGGCCTTTGGTATCTCCAGCCTACTCTAGTGTTCCTTATTGAATGTGGATCTTGCAATAAATATGACCATCAGAAACAGAGGCTTGACACAGGATCCATATCACCTAACTTCAGACATCTGTATAGAAACATCTTTATGGTTAAAAAATAGATACTTCTATGGCATGATCTATCTGCTCTATCTCATTGCCTTTCAGCTACACAAAATTCACAGATCTGGACTGAACAGCAAGGATCCCTCGCCAGTCAGTAGGGAAAGAGGAATCTCTAGAGGGTGACGCCATCCTGATACTGACATCTGAGATAGAAACAATGGCTGGCCATGGAAGAAAGTCATTTCTTAGCTTCAACATTCCTTCTAAGAGAATAGCAGCCTAGTGTGGGAACATCTTTCGATAATTATATACCAAGTCATATCAAAAAGCAAATTATCCCGCTACTTATATTAAAGGTGAGAAGGTCTATCTCTTGAGGGTTTCCCTTTAAACATTTTTAAATACAAATACCAAATTACTTCATATGAGGACTGAAAGAAAAGAAGAAACAAAGTTTACTAAGCTGAGAAGAGTGCTTTCTTCCTTGAGACTATTTTTTACTATATTGTAGTGTAACCTATACACAACACTGTTGAGCAATCCATGGTAATAATGTTCAGAAAGCATTAACTCCACTGACAAGCACATCAGCCCTATAGATGCTATCAGATTTCTCCTCTATAACCTCTCAGCCCCAGAAATGCATACTAAGCAGAAGCACCAACCAACCAGTTTCCACAGGCAGGCCCAGGAGGCTCAGTGCTTGTTTTTCCTTTCACACAAGAATCTAAGGCTGATCAGAGAGTCTCTGAGATGCCAAAGAATAAAAAATGATAGTAACATTCAAATATATGTGCCTTGCTTAACTGACACAGGTTCATCCATTTTCTGTGTGCGTCAGTTCCTAAAGAAAACAACAGATAGATGGAAACATCAGAGTACCATCCATATTTGTTATATGAAGTTCTACATCTCAGAAACACCTAGTTCACTGTCCACGTTTTCAGTTGGCAGATTTGTTGCAGGTGATCTTGGAGATACAGGAGTTGAAGAGTTGTAAGTACAGAGCTAACAGCTCAATTTGTTCCTTTAAATCAGGGTGGTAAGTGTGGGAATCTCGTCTATCCAAAAGATAACCTGCAGGTTGAGTTCCCTGGTCACTTGTTTCCAGCTGCTATACCATGTGCCTTGTCAATGGCAATACGACTAGTTCACAGTTTTACCTCCATTTTTAAATGAATGGTTTGTTTCATTCAAAAAAACTTTCTGTGATCATCCTATGGCTGCTTTTCTCAGTTTTTCACATCAAGCTCTCACATATATAATATAACATTTAGAAAAGTATGGCCTGCAGCCAAAATAATTTCCTACTCAAACATGAAAATACTAAAACGTGAAAAGTCAGTGGTAAAGTCTTACAGTGGCTCAGTTGACACATGTAAGACAGATGAACGTCAGAGACACAGAGAATTTATTGACAGTATTGACTGCTACATGCCTCTCTGGGAGAGATATGTCAAATGATGGGCTCTGAAACATCCTACTCTCAAACTGGAAATCTAAAATTAAGAGCAATGTTTATTTATGAGGCAATCTGCATGGATTTGAAAAGAAAAGTGTAATGTTAGCTAAAGCAGGTATTACCATGTAAAATACTCTAAAAGTGAGGACAGTATGGGAACCTGAGAATGTTAAGAACTGCCCTTCCAGCTACAAAACCAGATTCATTTGATTTGAGCAGTGGCCAGCACCTGATTTAAGGAAAAGAGCAGGAAAATGTGAGTATAGAGGGATCTGCTTTTAATAATATTTTCATCATTCTCCAAAGTTATCAGTCCAGGGACATACTGAGCCAGAGTTTGTATCCAGAACACCATTTCTAACAGTTATGCAGGCCATCTCTCATCCATTTGACAATCAGAAATGTCCGTTTTTGTCCTTTTTTTTATGATGAGAAGCTGTGCAAAGTCATTCTCTTACTCAACCTCTCTACCGAAAAGTATTCAGAAAGCATAAAAATGAATGACTGGAAATATGTCTTCCTCTTTCTTCCACTGAATACAAATGAGCTAATAAAGTTCAGAAGTTTCTCCCTGCATATGAACATATTTTCTCTTTCTCCCTTTTCTTTTTTGTCATTTTATCATTTTTCCAACAGAGGTTCTGAAACTTACAGAAGATAAAAAGTGGAGGGCGGGGGAGAAGGGGGGGGTTGCACAAATCTTAAATATTATTCTGTTTCACTCTAAACCAAAAAAAAGAACAAAGGGAAAAGTAGTGAAAAAAGAACTCCGAAAAATTTCGTTCACCTCTTGATGGGTTTGTAAGATAATTCCAGTTGGAAACCCTAGCTAGACTATATTCCAAGCTATGTGGTTTATCATTTATCTGTCCAAAGCATATCTACTATATCTGCTATGCAAGCCACATGCTATTTGTACTGTGCTATTTAATTTTATTTTTTTTTTTCTGGGGGAGGGGGAGGAAGGAAAATCTATCAGCAGCAAAACAGACATATAATGAGGGAACAACATAATCTGCTTTTTACTGAAATGTATCCCATTCTTTCATGCAATTTTGAGCTTTCCATTGAAGTGCTTAGCTAACTTTCTTCACATTTACAGAGGTTACCCTTTTCTTAAAGTGGAACTCACTGGAAAGATGTTTGCTTGTGGGGTTTTTTTTTCATAAAATAACAACTGAAAATATGAATCATTTATTTCTTACTGGGTACGTCTTCAACTCATTTTTCTTTGGATAATTAGAACAACTCTGAAGCAACAAAATTAAGAGGCAAGGCTTACCAGTCAATTCAATTTAATTATGTATTTTATGTGTCATCGATCGGTTGCAGTAATCATGCTTCATTTACTTTGTATTTCAGTACCACTCAGCTGAAAAAATAGAATATTTAAATAGAAAAAACTCCTCTCTGTGCAATGCCTTTGTCAGACAGGAATAATTATGTCAGGGCCTGGTGGACAACCTGTGTCAGGAACAATACCTGACAGTGATCTAAAGGGGCAGAAGGAAAAATCAGATTAAGGAACCCCAGAAATGGAAAGATGTATTAATGTTAGCTAAATAACTTTTACTTGTAGTCACATGGGCAATTTTTCCTGACTAATACTAATAAAATTAATAGAGTACCAAATTACTGAAGTGTAAAGAAATCTGAGAATAAAAGAAGTAATATTCACCAAACAAAACAATAAGTAACAATTTTCAAAAAACTTCTGTGGAAAAACATCCCCAAGAAAAGTGCATTAGAGAAACCTGGCACCCATGTGATGCCACTTTTCTGACATCTGGAGAGCCAGAACTGCTTTGTTGCAGGAGCAACAGTTTGAGATAAAACCCACAGTGAAAGCGACCTCTGCTACAACAGGATTTCTGATTACCAGATCATGTAGCCATTCATTTTCTAGCAAATCCTTTGTACTTCACTCCACAGAGAGACCATCAATGTGCTAATGACCACTTGTTTAATGTGTTGTTTACTCTGTGTTCATGTTCATGCATTATTCATCCTAACCTATTTCACACTGCTCCAAAGACAGAAGTGTATGTTTGTGGATATTTTTTTCATGGTTATTTATAGTAGATGAAATTGTATCTGTCTCCTGAGTGTACTGAGCATCCATGATGCCTCAAAGGACATCTCCCATTGACTTCCATCCAGCCGTGAGTCCTTAGAATTCCTACAAATGTAACCACAAGTTCTCAGACTGGGCAGACCCTTGTTGACCATTTACTGGCCACCAGAAAATGACTTTTCCATTAGCCCTGTCAGGAGTCTTCCTATAACACCTTGGACTGTGAGTGATACAGCACTGAGACTTTATTTGAGTGTTGTATGACATGGGTCAATCAGTACTGAATTAAATCTTCATCAAAAAGTTAAAATAAAACCTGAAGTTAAAGGTGTTTCTTCTTTATAAAGGACCCATACAATCTGGCTGTACTTTGTAAGCCTCTGAAGTCCAGGAAGGCAAACCTAATATCTGGATAAACTTAAATTGAGGCATTTCTATTCATTCTATGTGATGCATTCTCACTTACTTGTTGTCATGAAATGTTGTATAATTTTTTTCATATATTATGTATTAACTGCTGCATTTGAAATAGGTAGCTGTCTGAAATGATAAAAAAATTGTTATTTTAGAAGGCATTAGTTTCAGACAGAAATAGTAAAAAGCAATGCCAGAGACTTCTCCAGATTACACCTGGACCAACTTCAAAAACTGATTTTTTGTCTATCAATTCAGAATATTCTTTGCTGAGGAGAAGGGTGAGGTTTTGTAATTAAGCCTCTTCATAGCATCTGCAGAACTGGATAGCTGCCGTCTACAGCAGAATAATGCTGGAGTTCTAATTAAAAACTTCATCAATACGTTTAACTGTCTTAGCATCGGGAACTTAAAACAGGATTATTTACATGACATAAAATTTAAAATGTACATGCAGGACCAGTGCCCAACACTTCCGGCACGACACAAAAATGATAGGTAGATTTACAGGGAGGTGATTAGTGCGACAACGAAGAACAAAGGCTGAAATTATTTCCAGATTTTGAAGATGACATTTGCCGTTTCCTTACCAGATCTAGAGTGGCATTCAGTAGACTTGCAGGAAAAACATGGAACCATAGCTGAAGTCCAGGAACGTACCCCTACCACCAAAAGGGACATTAAACTCAAATGCTTAGTAAACAAAATCTTCCTCCAGCCTACATATTCAATCGAGTTTACAGAATGAGCCAGTTTATCGAAAAGACACCTAACAGGTGATCAGCTGAACAGTATTCTGAAACTGTTCGGCTGATTTCAGGCAACCAAATCCCACCCTGTTCCCTCTACTGATATCTCTCTGCACTGTATCAGCATCTAAGGTACCTCACATGAAATATGGGAATATCTACTGCGACACAGAACCTTAGCTGTTTATAGCCTGGACAAGATTCCAATCTTGGGCTCTTGAAGATAAAAACACCTGAACGATACATGCAAATATGTATGAGAATTTAAAATATAAATTGCATGCCCTGTCTACTGCTAAACAGGTATTACTTACAGATGTACAGAAATACAGCAACAGATGGGATGTCCTCAGGTATCAAGTCCACTTTTCCACGCCTGTAGAACAAGTTGTAACCAAGAAATGTCCATTCCTTGCACTTACACTCACCAGATGCCATGATACACTTCCTATTTCCCATACCAAATGTGATACTAATAATACAAAAGACCAGAAGCACCAAAAAATAGCCCTTGACATATTAAGAGCTTGGGCAATAATTAAAAGCACCATCAAATTGAGAGTATACAAATATGTATGATCTGCAAAGTCAAAAAGCATGCTATTCCCTGACAGCAGTTTGTCCTGGACATGGCAATTAACGTTTCTAGCAAAACAGAACAAAGACAAAACAAAAGAGTCCTCATACGGTGGAGGGACCTAGGTTAGTGAAAGATGCAATATGTTGTCTCTAAGGCCACAGGCCTTGGGCTAGACAGTCTCTTCAGTTAGCCTACCTGGCTGTACACTCTTCCCAGAAAATGAAATGGAACTCCACAGGAAAAAGTCCTTAGAATCAAGAGGAGTAGGTGTTAGTATTGATATGACATTTATTTAACACATCAACAGGAACTACAAAACAGCCTTTCATTACCATTATGGACCAAATTGGCTTTGTTTACATAAGAAAGGGCCAAATACTCTTGATTTCAGTATCAGTTCAAAGTTTTAGATTTGTCATTTACAGGATATTGCACAATAATAGTAACATGAAAAGAAAAAAATAAAAAGCCAAAATGAAAAAGCAGCAAATTCCCACAGAAAAACTTTCTGGATTCTCTACAGAAAAAGAAGATGCAATGACTATATTCTATCTAGAAAACAACAAAAAGCAAACGGCTTTGAGTCAATGTTCTTCTTAACAGCACACATGAGGCTCATAAAGCTGAAAAAAGTGACTGCCAATAGCTGGAAAGAAACATATACCTTCAAACAAAATTATGATCTGATATATAAGACAAAGTTACACCATAAGGATACTTGGCCTTCACCTTCACCAGGTGAATTTTTCCATGCAGTGTCAGTTTAACAATATTTAATCTGACTTCTTTTCAGAACAAATTCTTCATAAAAATATTATTTTTACTGAATAGCATTTTTAAAACAGAGATATAGTGAAAATTTTAAAATTCTGAGGAACACAAAAAGAAGTATAACATAATGACATTCTTTCTGGGATTGAGAAACAAATGAAAGGCCTTGCTTTCAGCTATTTCATTAATCAGTTATTAGTTTGACTATAGCTAAAATTAGTAATAAATAACTTAATCTAGATCTCTCTTAAGCACCTGAGTCTCACTGTAGATGAGTCCCAACTGCTAATTTAGGTGTCTAAACTGAAAGTGTAGACCAGCGAGATCACTACTTGGTATCTGTTCAATCTGGAGAGACAGAAACTGTGCAGCTGGTTTCTGATACCAGGTTCAGCTGTTCATTACTATGCTGTACCTGGAAATTCTTAGAAGAAATGTACTCCTGACAGCTCTGAGAAGCTCATAAACCAAACAAGGTGTTCCTCCAGTCCCAGGACCTTAACGTCAAGAGTCCAATTCATGAGGTGTGTTCAGAGCGTAAACAGTGGATAAATCTCTACTTAATGGAGAACAAAGTGTCCCTCTTTCCAGCATTAGTGTTTGCACAATGGTTAGTGTGATTAGCAAAGATGTGGCTGATGGCCATTTAAGTCCACTCCTTGCTTGGGTGATTGAAGACTGTTCCTGCTTGCCTAAGTAAGAAATCTGCCTCCTACTCCTCCCCAGTTCTAGGATCACAGTATCACAGTAGGTTAGAGATTGGAAGGGACCTCAAAAGATCATCTAGTCCAATCCCCCTGCCGGAGCAGGAACACCTAGATAAGGTTACACAGGAACGTGTCCAGGCGGGTTTTGAATGTCTCCAAACAAGGAGATTCCACAACCTCCCTGGGCAGCCTGTTCCAGTGTTCCGTCACCCTCACTGAGAAGAAGTTTCTTCTCAGGTTTAAGTGGAACCTCTTGTGCTCCAATTTGTACCCATTACCCCTTGTCCTTTCATTGTTTGCCACTGAGAAGAGCCTGGCTCCATCCTCGTGACACTCCCCCTTTATATATTTATATACACTAATAAGGTCACCCCTCAATCTCCTCTTCTCCAAACTATAGAGACCCAGCTCCCTCAGTCTTTCCTCATAAGGGAGATGCTCCACTCCCTTAATCATCTTAGTTGCCCTGCGCTGGACTCTCTCCAGCAGGTCCCTGTCCTTTTTAAACTGAGGGGCCCAGAACTGGACACAATATTCCAGATGAGGTCTCACCAGGGCAGAGTAGAGGGGAAGGAGGACCTCTCTCGACCTACTAACCACCCCCCTTCTAATACAACCCAGGATGCCATTGGCCTTCTTGGCCACAAGGGCACAGTGTCGGCTCATGGTCACCCTGTCGTCCACCAGGACCCCCAGGTCCCTCTCCCCTACACTGCTCTCTAACAGGTCGTTCCCCAACCTATACTGGAACCTGGGGTTGTTCCTGCCCAGATGCAGGACTCTACACTTTCCCTTGTTATATTTCATCAAGTTATTCCCCGCCCAGCTCTCCAGCCTGTCCAGGTCCCTCTGGATGGCAGCACAGCCTTCTGGCGTGTCGGCCACCCCTCCCAGCTTAGTGTCATCAGCAAACTTGCTGATAGTACACTCAATTCCCTCATCTAAATCGTTGATGAATATATTAAATAATACTGGTCCCAGTACCGACCCTTGAGGCACTCCACTAGATACAGGCCTCCAACTAGACTCCGCCCCATAGACTACAACTCTCTGGCTTCTCTCCTTCAGCCAGTTCACAGTCCACCTCACTACCCGATCATCCAGACCACACTTCCTCAATTTAGCCGCAAGGATGCTGTGGGAGACCGTGTCAAACGCTTTGCTGAAGTCGAGGTAGACCACATCCACCGCTCTACCATCATCCATCCACCGTGTTATTTCCTCATAAAAGGCTACAAGATTGGTCAAGCACGACTTCCCCTTGGTGAAGCCATGTTGACTGCCCCTCATAACCCTCTTATCCTTGATATGCCTTAAGATGGCACCAAGGATAAGGTGTTCCATCACTTTCCCGGGAACGGAGGTGAGGCTAACCGGTCTATAGTTACCCGGGTCCTCCTTCTTGCCCTTTTTGAAGACAGGAGTGACATTTGCTTTCCTCCAGTCCTCAGGCACCTCTCCCGTTTCCCAAGACTTGGTAAAGATGATGGAGAGCGGTCTAGCAATGACCTCAGCCAGTTCCCTCAGCACCCGCGGGTGCATCCCATCTGGACCCATGGATTTATGGATATCCAGATTGCTCAACTGGTCTTTAACCCATTCCTCATCGACTAAGGCAGACCGCTCCGTTGACCTATCTTCATCTGAGGTCTCAGCGGTACAGGGCTCTTCAGGACTGGCTCCGGCAGAGTAGACAGAGACAAAGAAGCCATTCAGTAACTCTGCCATCTCTGTATCTTCTGTCACCAGGGCACCCGTCCCGTTCATCAGCGGGCCTACATTGCCTCTGGTGTTAGTTTTACCTGCCATGTATTTGAAAAAGCTCTTTCTGCTGTCCTTGACCCCTCTCGCCAGCTTTAATTCCAAGGAGGCCTTAGCCATCCTAGCAGCTTTCCTACATCCTCTAGCAGCAGCCTTATATTCTTCCCAAGTGGCCAGCCCTTCCTTCCATGACGTGTAAACTCTCCTCTTCCACTTGAGCATACCGAGCAATTCCCTATTTAACCACGCAGGTCTCCTGACCCTCTTCCTCGACTTCCTACGTGTCGGGATGCTCCGATCTTGAGCTCGGAAAAAGCAGTCCTTGAACGTCAACCAACTATCTTGGGCCCCTTTCCCTTCAAGCAGCCTAGCCCACTGGATTTCCCCTAGCAATAGCTTGAAGAGGCCAAAGTTTGCCCTGCTAAAGTCCAGGGTTGCGATTCTACTTGCTATTCTACTGACCCTACCACACAAGATCCTGAATTCTACCATCTCGTGGTCGCTGCAACCAAGGCAGCCCTCAACCTTCACTCCTTCAACCAGACCCTCCTTGTTAGTGAGGATGAGATCCAGCAGCGCACCTCTCCTGGTTGGCTCATCCACCATTTGCATGAGGAGATGTTCAGAAACGTGCATTTGTAGCATAAGATAGTGTGAGGGAAGAGCTGCAAAAAGTTGGAGCTATTTTTGATAGCTTCATTCTAATTGAGCCATCTTTCATGGATAAAAGAACAAGACAGAAAGTGAGCAAAAACTCCAGAGAAAGGGATGATAAAATATAGCTCTAATCTCTGTATTTTGAGAGAAAGGACTGATATCCAGCCGCAGACCACCACAATTCATCAGCCAATCCCAAAGGACAAAAAGATTGTCATCCTTCCCTCTTTAGAGCCTCACTGCCCTAACTCTACTGGGTAACCAAATTAGTTTCAGAAAGCTTCCAACATGCAGCTCCTACATGTTTGTAGGAAAGCTGCTCTCAGGAGGAACCCCAAGGGCCCATTCACATCCAGCCTAACACTCTTAATGCTAGTGACAACCATAACTTCACACAGAAGCCCATAGCTCTACAGCAGCAATGCCATGAGTAATTCAAAAGTTTAACCAATATCCTTTCATCTTTACCCTTAGGAAGACTTCCAAAATTAGTTAAAGGGCAATATTCCCAAATTTCAAGATGTATTAAGTTGTTCAGGCTATCAGCTACATCATCAACACATGAATACTATGTAGTAGCAATGCTTGATATTTATTTTTGCATTTTGGTGTAAGTAGTAGGATGAAGATGCTCCAACTGTCTTCTTAAACTGAGTGTCCTGAAAGACAATATCACGGGAAAATTAAAAGGTGAGAGTTAAAATGCTTATAGCAATTAAGGTTTCAGACCTGGCAAAAAACAAAAGAATCATGGAATCATAAAATAGTTAGTGTCGGAAAGGACCTTATGATCATCTAGTTCCAACCCCCCTGCCATGGGCTGGGATGTCTCATACTAGACCATGTCACCTAAGACTCCACCCAACCTGGCCCTAAACACTGCCAGGGATGAAGCATTTACTACTACTTCGGGCAACTTGTTCCAATGCCTCACCACCCTCACAGTAAAGAACTTCTTCCTTATATCTAAGAAATGGTCCTGAACTGCCAATGTGCTATAGCAAAAGTTGAATAAGGTCTATGATAGCAAATAATCAACTGGTCAGTGTGTCTCTTACAAATCATCTCACTGATTTATTTGATCTGTCTACTGGAATGGCAAACTGTCTTCCAGAGACAAGACTGTTTCTTCTTTGTGAAAAGAAGCTGTTTCTTCTTTGTGAAAAGCTCCGCATACAGCAGATCAAACTATACATTTAATATTGTATAATACAAGCTATGAGAAATTTACAGGTCATTTTACAGTGTTCCTCACAAATACATTACAGAAAAGGGTCTTTACCTTTTCTTGTCACAATATATATCACCCTTACCCTGACAGAGATAAGTTTATTCTGCACCTCTTACAGTATTGTGAAGAATATAGGTGAGTCCACATTGTTTTTCCCAACCTTAGGCTGCTAAGACAAGTGGAAAATGGAAGGCTGACAAATTCCAGCACATAATCTAAAGGATTTCCTTTACTAGAGAGTATTGACAAATGTGCAAACACATCACATAGCATCCTCTTGCAAATACTGGTATCATCAGAGCTGCTTGGAAACACAACAATAACTTCCATTTGAATTAAATCAAGTTCTGTAAGGATAAGATTCCTAAAAGATTAATCCAAAAATCTTGGAAATAATTATGGATAAATACACAACCACATATGTGAAATTTTAATTTATTGGCTTTTTCAAAAACTTAAGGATGGAGGGAGGTTTCATCCTCAAAAAATGTTAAAACCAAATACTAGCAGACCTGTCAAAGCTCTCGAACTCAATTTAATGCTCAGTCTCCTGGCTCTGCTATGGTCTGTTCAGTTTGTGTTTTGCAGCTTCACTACTCCAGAGCCCCATATGTCAGACATCACCCTGATCTGGGATTTGTCAACTGGTCAACAAAGTTGGTCAGAATAGCTACTGGGCTGGTAGAATAGCAGCAGCCAGGAGCACAATCCCACTCCATGGCCTACCAAAGCCAGGAGCATGATCCCACTGCATGGCTCTCTAGAGCAGCCACTCTGTACTATCAGCCCTTCCCTGTGGCACCCCCAGCACACATAACATAGAGTGTCCCTACTCCAAAAGAAGGCATGAATTCCTCCTGTGATGCTACATGCACAGCAAGGAGCTGGTGCTGCCATCACTCACCCCTACTTGCAGGCACACATCCATAACACAGACATCAATCTGACAAATGAAATCTGTGTGTCTGAAGTTTTGTCACTCAAGAGAGATGCTTTAGGCATTTTAGACGCTGATCTCATAGCAAACCATGGCAAAGGAATGAGTGTCACTATTAGCTTCAGGATAAATACCAATTTCTTGTATGTTTGGCTTTCCTTGTCACAAGGAGGAGCTACCTATCTCAGGCTTATAGTGAACAGGGCAAGAATAAGCATGTCTCCTTTCTTACACCAGAAGCAATACCAAGATCCCCTGTCTGCCTTCCCTTCACTTTGATATATAATGATGTGGACACTGTAATTAACAGTTTGTATACGTTTGCCACGAGCATCCTGGCTCCCTCTTGCTCTTGCATGTATGCATTTTACAAAAAGGACACTATTAAAAAACAGAATAAAATAATGTTAACAAAGTACTGATCATGTGCTGTTTTATTCATTCATAACAAGAAGTAAGATCTTGTAAACAGCAAGTAAGGGGTAAAAGTCCATGGACTGGGTGTCAAGCTATGAAATCTTATGTCAAAGACCTTGCCCATCATGCAGATTACAAACTGCGTTAACCCATTCCTTCAAATGCAGCTGAGAAAGTTACATGACTGGAATTAACCTTTTTCTACAGAACTAAGAAATGTCCTTTACACTGTCTCTGATCTTCTTTAGACATTTAAATAAACAGTGTATAAAATGCAATCACAAAACTGGAAATAAAGCTTCAACAACAATTAAATAGAAATCTAGGGATATATGGATTTAAATTCTTTTTTTTTTTTTTTTTTTTTTTGTCATTGCTAACTCAAGCTATATGACTTGCAATAACCATGGATTTACCAATAGGTCTACTTCAGCAGTAAAAAAATGCATCTTGTAAATTTCTAAAATTTAAAAGCCTCTGACGAAATTTTCACTTCTGGCAACAAGTTAAGGGATTTCTTACTAGCTGATTTTAACCTAAGCAGTACAGCCCTGACCTCTAGTGGGTTGACTGAAATAGTCATGCAGGCAGGATAACACAACAATTTGTTTTCATAAATAATTTACTTTAAAGCTGGAAAATATAGAAGTTCAGGAAAGTCACACAATCAGGCAAGGACTAGCTGTTTTATTAAACAAATGAAAATTAACTACAGGCCAACAACAGTGCTGTATTTGCCTTACACCAACATCCATCTGATTGATGAGGTGTTTATGACACTCTTCAGATGAATGCTTAATCCCGTTGGGAGTTCTTTATAAAGTAAACCTCATTATTAGTCTCAGCCATTTGCATAGTTTGGTTGACTTTTTTTTTTTTTTCTTTTATTTTTCGGCGGGGGGAGGGGGGGGGGAGGTGGGCTTTAACTGTTGCCCAAGAGATATCTGTCATTGGATCCAGAAAAACAAATAAGTCAGGTTAGGGATAAGAACACTGCAATTTTTTTGTAATCTAAGAATACCTGATTGCTGCAAAGACTTACAAACCATTATTACATTTAGTGAAAACTTAACACTTCCATGATACACTCCAGATTTTAAAGATTAAGGATTTTAGGTTTCCTGTTATTTTTGTCCCACAGTGAAAATCAAATCCAGAGCTCTGAAAAGATTGCTGCAATGATTTTCCAATGAAATATGGGAGACTTCAATGTGAAGACTGCAGAAAATATGCAAGACACAACACGAAATTTAGCTGTCTTCATCCAGAAGGCCAAAGAAAGACACAAAGTGATGGGAATGAGGTCTGTGTCTTTCAAATCCCTGACACAGGGTACATGATGCATGGAAGGTCTTAACAGCATGGCTATAGTTAATCTGCTGTGCTCCTCCCTATACATCCTAGAGTGTCCAGCTAAGAAGTGCTAATGAAAACACTCACACGGTTGATTCTCTTTGTTACATCAGGTACCTACATCAGTGCAAACAATGTTGTTCTGATTTACCATGAATAAGCAAAAGGGAAACAGACCAAACTAGACAGACTGAAGATAACATAGGCATCATTTCTGGAATAAAAAATAATTAAAAAATGAAACAAAGATACCTCTTCAATAGAGTCACAAATGTCCCATATTTTCACATCATCTGTATATGTTCAACATGCAAATATGCAGATATGTTTTCCAGACTCTGGGAACTGCAAGTGAAGACCAACGACTCTGGTTTTCATTAAGTCTGGAAAATTCAGCCCAAGCAGCTCATCCAAAAATTAATTATGTGGAAATGTTACATTTCTTTGCTTATTTATTACAGAAACAGGTTTTTCCTAATCTTTGAAGGAGAAGAAAATATCCTTTTTTCTATGATTATTCTAGATTAATTAACTCAATATCCACATTAACTTTGTTCATAATAGAAGTACATATGATTTTTGCCAACTGAAAAATAATTTGACAAAAAATCCTAGGGATTCCTGAGTCTGACATAAATCCTGTTATGCTGAGATTCATGCATTCAGAAATCACTGCACTAATTAGAGGGCCCCTTTTCATTGTTCCAGTATGGTTTGCCTTTGCAATCTTACTGTTTAGTAAAGCCAAGTTGACCACTATAATCTGTCATCTGGTACCAACTGGTATTGGACAAATCTTTTCCCCTGAGATACTTAAAATGTAAGAGATGGTATAAAGGTAATCCTCCCTTTATATGCTAGAATACTGCAGTCCATTACATAAGCTTGGCATCATAGACTCATACTTAATTTTTCAGGTGTACTTATATTGACCTGAGTTCTCCTTGAAGTGCTCTCAGTGCCTAATTCCTCCAACCAGAGGTTCCCTGACTTTTGGATAGAGAATAACAGCTATCCCGATTCCAAAATCAAGCAATGGATTGACCAGAATTGTGCAACATTAATTATTAAAAGCATGCTTTGGCATTCTCATAACAGTTTCTATGTAAGCACAGGGCAGGATAAAAACCAGCCAGAGTTGCCTTTACTCATAAAGTATAATGCAGACTGCACAGCTTCCTCTGGCCTTAGCTAACCCTGCCTGCCTGCCTCTAGATCATCAGGGAGCTAACCTACTCTGACCATTGTCCATCTCCCACTTCCCACTTCCTTCTCCCTCCCTTTCTCAAGACAACAGAAAAACTGCACCCAAAAATCACTCATAGTAACCTCAGCATCTGGCTTACTATCCGTGGCCCATGACGTTTCAGATGTACTAGTGGTCTGCTATAACTTTTTCTTTGCTTTATTTGCTATCCCAAGGAGAATGTTAGCTCCTAAATTCAGTCTCCAATTTCCACATTTCTGTGTACAGAAATCCTAGCAAGTCTTTACCCAACTCATGTCCTGGTGACCAGTTTGTGCTGTGCCCAGTAGGAGCTGTCAAGTTCAAGCATGATCAAAGCAGTGAAGAATGGATGGTAATTAAACATTCTGGACCAGGTTACCCATCCTGCTCCCCTGTGTCTGTGAGATACTGGTAGGAGCGAGACAATCTGTTAAGAAGGGCTGGGAAGTGTTTGGAGGTATAAATAAGTGCAGGGCAGAGCAAGATGGAGATTTTGAAGAAGTTGGAATGGTCTGTGGAATAGAGGTTGTCTCCAGGTGTACACCTGTAGTGTGAATGCCCTGTTCATCCTACTACAACACCATAATGTAATTTAATGCAGACAAGGGAGTCCAGATTTAGGTAGCCTTACTGCAACTGTCATCAGAAGAGAAAATCCAAAGTAACTCACATGGATGGGACTGAGTAGTTTCAACTATTACATTTTTTCTGATAGAAAACATAAATAATTTGCAATGATAAGTCAATTTTTAGCCTTCAAACCAGAAACTCAACAAAGATGTCTAAATCACTGAGTGTAAGTAAGAACATTCTGAAAATCAAGGCTGTTTTTAAGGTGTTTCTGGCTGAGCATCCCAAAACTGAGGAACAAGAGCTTTTGCAGAAAGACTCAATTTGAAATGAAGACACCTGATTTAGGTGTCTATGTGTGCTAATGCTTCCATAATCACAGGAGTTCATCAAGGCAGGACAGAAGTCCAAGAGAGTGACTCGGCTGACTGCCACAGGCTGACTAAAGGCACCGGTGCAGTACCATTTAGACCCCATTAGGTAACACCTCCAGCTGAAGAATAAATGTCCCTTAAGTCTTGTGTCATATTTTCCAGTCCTGAAAAAGTACTTAAGATACTCCAGGGCAACACAAAAGGAGCTAGTTACCTTGAAGCAACTGAAGCTTACCCAACTAGAAGGAAGTGCAGCAGGAAGGCCAGGAGACCTCCTTGGATGGTGTCGTGGTTTAACCCCAACCAGACAGCTTTCACCCACTCTCCCTCCCCTTCTTGCCCTCCCCCTACTCCTGGAGGGACGGAGAGGAGAATCAGAAAGAATGCAACTCCCACGGATTGAGATACGAACAGTTTAGTAACTAAGGTATAACACA
Source organism: Neopsephotus bourkii (assembly GCF_033783945.1). Lineage (NCBI taxonomy): Eukaryota > Metazoa > Chordata > Aves > Psittaciformes > Psittacidae > Neopsephotus > Neopsephotus bourkii. The sequence continues at coordinate 1,580,303 of NW_026900553.1, forward strand.
AATCACTACTGCTGCCACCAATAATAGTAATGATAAAGGAAATAACAAGGGAAGAGAATACAACACCTCATCACCAGGTGACCGATAACTCGCCCCCCCCAGCCCGACCAAGCACCGACCGATACCTCCTCCAACCCTGCAGTCCCCTTAGCCCTTCCGGGTAACTCCCAGTTATACCCTGGGCATGACATGCTGTGGTATGGAACACCTCTTTGGTCAGTTTGGGTCAGGTGTCCTGTCTCTGCTTTCTCCAGGCTTCCCCTCCTCCCTGGCAGAGCGTGAGGCTCACAAAGTCCTTGGCCAAACCAAAACATCATTGTTATCAGCTTTGTTCCCAGCCCAGAAGTCAAAGCACAACACTGCACCAGCTACCAAGAAGGAGAAAAAATGACTGCTGCTGCTAAACCCAGGACATTATCCACCCCTTATTCCATATCACTCACGTCATGCTCAGATCCTACATTTTCAATATACCATCACTCTGATCTCAGTGCACTTCTGTCTTAGTGCATGGACTAGTCCCTATAAAGCTGCTGAGTCCATCTGGTCCATGATGTCAGGCTCCATCTCTTGTAACAGTCTTCCAGAGCAGGATAGACTGTGTGCAGCGTTCACACTTGTGAATAACTTGGGCAATAGTGTCCATTGCTAAGTTCACCCCTTGATCATGAGTCCATCTCTATGTTGCATCTCTGCTCTGATGGCCTGAAGTGCCATGGGCCCACCAGGCTCAAAATAATTCACTGTCCCCTTCAGCAGTTTCTGCAACTTGAAGCTGGGGACTCCATAGAGCTGCCTTCCATCTCCAATCTCCAATGTTTCCAAAGCACTGGAGGGGCCCAGTGGTCAAGATACTTGCCCATACTGTCCCACATGCCCTGCCACTCATGGCTGTCCACCCTTGGGGGAAACCTCTTGGTCCTCCCATATCGTCGTCTAACCCCATATAAGACCCAAACCTGACTCTGCTTAACTTTTGAGATCAGACAAAATGGTGGTGGGCAAAACACAGTCTGTGTGTGTGCCAACATGCTGATCCCCATCACAATCAGCAGGCAGGTCTCAAGGGTACCCAAAGGCCATTCAAAACTCAGAACTCTCAAACGATGCTGCTGTACTTGTCACTGGGGCTGGTGTAGCTGCTGTGCTTGCCGGCTCTCCCACCACCAGCTTCTCTTTTCCTGAGTCCAGCTCTTCCTCCTCTGCCTTGCCGGGAAATGCTGCGGGGTCTCCTGCATCCTCCTGGGGCTCGGCGGGCAGCTTCCGGGGAATGCTCTCGGCCGTTGCGGGGCTGAGCTCGGCCGCAGGGCTCAGCTCCTCTGCGGGGCTCAGCTCCTCCGCTGCCTCCTCCCACTGCTCGGCAGCTGCCTCCTTCCACTCCTCGACCCCCCCGACCTCCTCCACCGGCAGCCGTCCCCTTGCGGCCTCCCGTCCCACTCCCGCTTGGTCCCCGGGACCGCTCTCCCGGGCCGCTTCAGCAGCCGCCGGCTCCCGGGGCCACTCCCCCTTGGCTTTCCAGAGCCTCACGCAGACGGAGGCGAGGGCGAGGGCCAGGACAGTGAGGAGCAGCCGGACGGCCAGGGATCAGTCCATGGCCACGTCTGTCCCGCCCTGCTGCTGGAGCCCACCCGTACTACAAGCCATTGACATAAAGTACAGTGAGACAAAAACCTTAGCCCAAGCCCCACACTTGATAAACACTAACACAGCAAATACCGGCTCTAAGTAAGTTACAACATTCTGAAGCTGTGAGATCAAGAGGAACAACTCTGAGAGCCAAAAAGCCAGCACTGTGACAAGTGACTATCAATCCGGTCAGATCTGTCGTTATCTCAACCCCTTCGTGCCCCACGTTGGGCGCCAAAAAGAACTGTTGTGGTTTAACCCCAACCAGACAGCTTTCACCCACTCCCCCTCCCCTTCTTGCCCTCCCCTTACTCCTGGAGGGACAGAGAGGAGAATCAGAAAGACTGCAACTTCCATGGGTTGAGATAATAACAGTTTAGTAACTAAGGTATAACACAAATCACTACTGATTCCACCAATAATAGTAATGATAAAGGAAATAGCAAGGGAAGAGAATACAACACCTCATCACCAGGTGACTGATAACTCGCCCCCCCCAGCCCGACCAAGCACCGACCGATACCTCCTCCAACCCTGCAGTCCCCTTAGCCCTTCCGGGTAACTCCCAGTTATATCCTGGGCATGACGTGCTGTGGTATGGAATACCTCTTTGGTCAGTTTGGGTCAGGTGTCCTGTCTCTGCTTCCTCCAGGCTTCCCCTCCTCCTTGGCAGAGCATGAGGCTCACAAAGTCCTTGGCCAAACCAAAACATCATTGTTATCAGCTTTGTTCCCAGGCCGAAAGTCAAAACACAGCACTGCACCAGCTGCCAAGAAGGAGAAAAAATGACTGCTGCTGCTAAACCCAGGACAGATGGGTAAGGAGCTGCTGAGGAAAATCCAGATGAAAAAAGTCTTATAGAAAGTGGGAGCAAGGACAGGCGGCCTGGGAAGAGTACAGGGATGCTGTCCAGGAAGCTAGGGACCAGGTTTGAAAAGCTAAGGCCCAGTTAAAATTAAACTTGGCTAGGGATATTAAGGATAACAGTAAGGGATTCTACAGGTACATAGCAAATAGAAAACAGACTAGGGACAAGTAGGCCCCTCTGGAAGCTCTCGGGTGAACTAGTTACACAGGATTTGGAGAAGGCTGAGGTTCTGAATGACTTCTTTGCCTCGGTCTTCACTAGCAAAGGCTCTGACTGCACCACCCAAGTCTTGGAAGGCAGATGCAGGGTCTGTGAGAATGAAGACCTTGGGCCCACTGTAGGAGAGGAATTGGTTTGAGACCATCTTAAAAATCTGAACGTGCACAAGTCCATGGGTCCTGATGAAATCCATCTGTGGGTCCTGAAGGAGCTGGAAAATGAAGTTGCTAAGCCGCTGGCCATCATATTTTAAAAATCATGGCAGTCAGGTGAAGTTCCTGATGACTGGAAAAAGGGAAATATAACCCCCATTTTCAAGAAGGGGAAAATGGATGGCCCGGGCAATTACAGACCAGTCAGTCTCACCTCTGTGCCTGGCAAAATCTTGGAGCAGATTCTCCTGGGAAGGCATGCTAAGGCACATGAAAATCAACAAGGTGCTTGGTGACAGCCAGCATGGCTTCACTAAGGGGAAATCCTGCCTGACCAATTTGGTGGCCTTCTATGATGGGGCTACAGAACTGATGGACAGGGGTAGAGCAGTTGATGTCATCTACCTGGATTTGTGTAAAGTGTTCAACACTGTCCCACACGACATTCTTCTCTCTAAATTGGAGAGACATCAATTTGATGAATGGACCGCTTGGTGGATGTCCTGGGTTTAGCCGCTGGATGAAAGAACTGGCTGGATGGCCACACGCAAAGAGTTGTGGACAATGGCTCAATGTCCAGCTGGAGACCAGTAATGAGTGGTGTCCCTCAGGGATCGGTGTTGGGACCGGTCTTGTTTAACATCTTCGTCGCTGACATGGAAAGTGGGATTGAGTGCGCCCTCAGCAAGTTTGCCAATGACACCAAGCTGTGTGGTTCGGTTGGTACGCTGGAGGGAAGGAATGCCATCCAGAGGGACCTTGACATGCTTGTGAGGTGGGCTGATGCCAACCTCATGAAGTTTAACCATGCCAAGTGCAAGGTCCTACACCTGGGTCGGAGCAATCCCATGCACAGCTACAGGCTGGGCAGAGAAGAGATTCAGAGCAGCCCTGCGGAGAAGGACTTGGGGGTGCTGGTCGATGAGAAAATGAACATGAGCCAGCAGTGTGTACTTGCAGCCCAGAAAGCCAACCATACCCTGGGCTGCATCAAAAGGAGTATGACCAGCAGGTCAAAGGAGGTGATCCTGCCTCTTTAGTCTGCTCTCGTGAGACCTCACTTGGAGTATTGTGTGCAGTTCTGTTGTCCTCAACATAAAAAGGACATGGAACTGTTGGAACAAGTCCAGAGGAGGACCACGAGAATGATCAGGGGACTGGAGCACCTCCCATGTGAAAATAGGCTGAGAAAGTTGGGGCTGTTCAGGCTGGAGAAGAGAAGGCTGCATGGAGACCTCATAGCAGCCTTCCAGTATCTGAAGGTGGCATATAGGGATGCTGGGGATGGACTCTTCATTAGGGACTGTAGTGATAGGACAAGGGGTAATGGGTTAAACAGGGAAAGTTTAGATTGGATATAAGGAGGAAGAAGTTATTTCCTGTTAGGGTGGTGAGGCACTGGAATAGGTTGCCCAGGGAGGTTGTGAATGCTCCATCCCTGGCAGTGTTCAGGGCCATGGTGGACGAGGCCTTAGGTGATATGGTTTAGAGCCAGGTGCCCCTGCCCATGGCAGGGGTGTTGGAAGTTGATGATCTTAAGGTCCTTTCCAACCCTAACTATTCTATGATTCTATGATACCTACTTTAGAGTGAGCTGAACTGATTTGTAGGCTTTATTGAATATAAGAAAGATCTATGCTCCCAGCTCACCTACAATTACTTTATTCGTCTTAATTACGTACTGAATCCTACCCCAAAACACTTAAAAATACTCCACAGTATTTCATGCTTTCTTAATGTCTGCTGCCTGTATTTAAATTAAGGGGTTTCTCTGTAACTTTATGTATGCATGTTAATGAAAAAAAAATCCAAACGTTCAGACAACAAATTGAACATAAATTGAATAAGAATGTTGCTCATCTCAACAGTAGAATTCTATTTAAACAATCAAATTAGAGATATCTGCCTACAGAACATTGAATGGTTATATCTGACAACGTGTATCTTATTAAAAATAAATAGAAGCTGTGAGTCTTCAGCCTGTCTGCAAATTATTTAAGTTCTAAATATGGATATATGTACCTACGGCAGGAAATGTTAGCCACAGGGATTTATAGGTGCCCACACAGAAAGTCAGTGACATAACAGAGTTAGAATTCAGGAGTTCGTGGCTCTTTGCCTCAGGTTTCATTCACATGCCCGCAGTCTGTCTGGCTTGAAGATAGAGTTTTCTACTCATAGCATGCCATCATTTCTTTTTTCATCTGTACTCAAATGAGATGAACCATACTTGAATCACTGTCTCAGCCTGAACATATAATCCTGACTCAGATTTATATGCTCGCATTTTGAATAAAACAGGAAAACAGCACATTGAATGCAACAGCAAAGGAAAATGAAAAACAGGTTTGCAATTTTGTACTGGGACAAGTTATCGCTTATGGCTACAGAACTCTGCTGCTCTGTTCCCATGAATGCATCAAACACACCAATCATACAAATCTGTTTATAGACAGCTAGCTATTATGAACTGTTTGTTATTGATAAAAAGTAATCCAACTCAGATAGATTAACAATAAGACTGACTCCTCACAAGGTTTTAGAGCTAAAAATCCCACAGTGCTGTCACAACACTTGGATTTGAAAACTCTTGCCCTGTCCTATCTTGTATTTTTATTGTTTGATACAATCAGCAAAGTGAAACATAGGGATAGTAAAAGTTCGTCCTGCCTAAGAAATTTGAAGAAAAAAACTAATCTAACAATAGGTATCACAGATTCAGTCTTTGACTGATCTTATTACAGACAACTGAGCTCACTGTTCTTTGTAATTTATAGGTTCTGGTTTATAAAACAGAGGCATAACATCAAGAGGATTAACAGGTTCTCACTAGCTGCTTTTATGTAAAAGCCATTAGCTCATCAGATAATTCAGGACCTGAAGTGTCCAACCTCCTGCTGACAGCAAGATCAGCTGTGTAAGCAGACCAGGTTGCTCAGGATTTTGTCCAGTCTGAACAACAGGTAGGTAAGAAATGCACTGTAAGAAACTGAGAGAGTTTTGATTCTTGTCCAAGGAGGCATCTGAGGTTGCACGTGCAGTAAAATACCTTTCCAAGTGAATGGATTCATTTTCCCTCAAGTCTCAAGGAAACAAGAGGTATTGCAAATACTTCCCTTGTAGCTCATCCTGCAAGACAGGGAGATTAGCTATTCCCTCTTCCTTCTGTGGGGCTATGAGTGTAAGATCAACTAATTTCAAAGCTTAATTCAGTGAAGAAACAATGCTGAATTAAGAAGTATTGTCCAGTATTGTTCTGTCAGCATTAAAGTATAAAACCAACTTTGCAGACCCAGGGCAGAACAGCCACACCACACTACAATCGAACGGGATGAGGAAGAGACAGACTTTAAGGGACATTCTGTCGATACAAAAGCACAAAAGGAATGGGGAAAAATGGCTTTAATTATTTATTGTTGGCATTTCCTATTCTGAAAGAGAAAGCATTGTTTGGTACCAAGAGCTTTTAGTGAATTTAGTCAGTAAACTGCAAGATGAGTCATAGTACAATTTCCTGGACTGCATCTGCCTTACAAAGCTCTGCATGTGTAGGAGGAATGGTAATCAAGGAGGTTTAACTGGCTTCTTAAATGACATGCTGCACAAAGAAGAAAATGAGATTAATAAATTGAAAAACAGATGGAACAAATTGTAAGGTAGTATAGATGGAATACCACCCATGAGTTCTGATTTTCAGTTTATTTCACTGGAAAAGTCACAAGGTTCCCAGATCAATCCTGTACCTCCAGCTTAGATGGAACACCTGGGTTCAAAATCTTCACACTTTTCCACATAGATTGCAGAGAGCACTGGGAGAATAAAAAACCAAATGTATTAAGCTAACTGAAATTAAGAAAAAATTACTTGCTTTACAAAAGTCTATGATTTCCAAAACTATGACTAATTGGAGATGGCAGGCTTTACCATGAAACCCACTGCGGTCATTCAAGACTGTACAGGAGTTCATATTTCAAATTATCTCAGCCTGATGTTCAGGATTACTCAGAATACAAGCAGGAGGCAAGGATGTTCACCTAACATTATGAATGATTAAATAAGAAGGAAACCATATCTGCTGCTCCAAAGTGAACCACTGAACTCAGAAAAAAACCTGAAATGTAAAGCCTCCTGTTCTGAGCAAGCATAGCAAAAGCCAGAAATGTATTGCGTTTTTATTTCCATCACCAATCTTTTCTATCTTTTCTCTAAGACTAAGCAGTGGTGTGACAAGCCTCACCAAAGAAATTATGAACGCATAATGGAGATCTAAGCCTGTTTAGGTTTACACCTTTTTATAAATTAAGTTAGTTCCGCACATTTACCTGTGTCCCAGGTTCAGCAGTAGCAGTCATTTTCTATCTTTTCTATCCCAAAACCATCATCACAAATCTTACAATCTTCTGCTCCTTTCCTGAGCACTGCACAAAGGGCCTCGGGCCATCCTGGCTCACAGGTGCCCCATCTTCACTGGAGCTGCTTCGTGCAGGAGGGGGGCTTCCCTCAGAGGTGCTGAGCGAGGTGTCCCTGCCCATGGCAGGCGGGTTGGAACTTGATGATCTTAAGGTGCTTTCCAACCCTAACTATTCTATGATTCTGTGCTGCACTGGCTGGCCTCCTGCTGGCTCTGCAAGGTGATGAACAGGGGAGCCCTTCTTCAGGCAGGTCACACCAACGTGCAGTGCATGGCTGAGCAGAGAGGCCAGCAGCTTGAAGGGACTGAGGACACCCTCTCTGGCCATACACCCAGCTCCCTGTTCTCTGGGCTCTGCCTCCTGCCTTGAAGTAAGGGCAGGGCTCTTCCCAGCAGCTGCCGAAGAAGGCAGCCTTTCCCTCCCTCCTTTCCAAGAGCTCAAACTCCTTGGTTATTGCCTCTCTGTTCGCTGATCTCGTGAGACTACCCGGGACTACAGCTCCCGAGCCACTAACTGTGGGGCGCCTTCTCGTAAAAGCTATAGTCCCAGGCAGCCACACAGAGATCACGTCGGGGTCACCAATTTGTTATAAAAATTCCCTCTTGGCCATGATCTGATTTCATTAATTTTCTCATTACAATTGATTAATATCGAGAGGCAATAAGCAAGCAGCGCTGGGTGTGCCGGGGAGTCTCCGCTCCACCCAAGACGCACACCGAGGTTTCTGGGGTACGGTCTCTTACGCTCCTCGGTCTTGGGTTTCAACCAATCCTGTCATCTCCTTCACCCGAATAGCGACGTGGTTCCTTTTCATTGTTCTCCTCCTGTTGCTGGGGTCTTATCCTTGGGTGAAGAAACTTCTTCAAAAGTTATTGAATTCCTTGGCAATACGTTAACGGGGGATGTCTGTCACAAGATTAACCACCATCTTAGCCCCCTAAATTCCATTTCTTATCTAGTTACTTATGCAATACACAAGTTTCACCTCATCCTGTAACAGAAGGTATCTCTTGATTACCTAGCCCCCTCAAGGCATTCAAGCAGTTAAACAAAGTACCCCTGTAATTAGCAAAGCCTTTGAGACATTCAAGTAGTTAAACAAAGTACCCCTTAAAGTAACAAAGCGTTTGATTAGGAAGGATTATTCCCTTGCTCCTTCTTCTCTTTCTTCATTGTATTGACAGGAACACCTATCTTAATCTGATCATTCGTATACATTCTACACATGATTTTCGATTCCACCACAAAGTACAAGGATGACAAGGACTCCTAAGTTGCTGACACGAATCATTCCTATATACCTCACAAAGGCTACTCTGGACAAAATATCCTGTCCAGCACTGGTGGCAAATCAGCAGTGCGTCTCCTATTACTCCCAGTTGCCCCTGGAAGGCGTCTCACTAGCTTTTGCACTGTATCTACCTTTCTGGCTTATTTTGGGGAGGTGGTGTCTACTCTGGCTTTTGTCTGTATCCACATTTCACAGAGTAGCTCCATCTGCTGAAACACCAGCACATGCAGACACCAGTGACAGCCCTGTGCTTTGGAGGGACTCTTGCAGGGACATGCAGTTTTCCTTGTTTCCCAGCTATGCTTCAGGAGCACCCAGAGATCCAGTCCAGGGCGGTAACGTACAGACCCCATGAGAGTACTTTTCACCCCCTGCTCTTAACAAATCAAAACCCCAGAGTACAGAGAGTCAGGTACTGGCAAAGAGGCAATGCTGTTACTTATCCACAATCATACATGGCGTAGTCATCTTGCTAGGTCAGCAGGGAGAGTTTTCACTTGATCTGAAGGTACTTTATTAATACTACTGCCTCGTAGAGCATATCATTTAGATTTCATATCGGAATAATCAGGTTGTAGAGTCTCACAAAACCCACCAAAATGCTTACAGACCTTTGCACTGAGGGCCCGTTTGGGGTTTGACATATGTGCTGGGTCACACTCGGGATTCACACATTTTACCACGTATGCTGGATGCGCCAAACCTGTAAAGTCTTCTGGAATGGGTGGTGCTTTTAATTAACTGAACACTACAACTCTGTCCCCACAATGAACAGTTTTACTCAATCAAAAGGGCTACTGAGTAGCTTAGGCTACGTAGAGATAAATGTTGTAAATATTCCTCTGCTGAATAACCTCTGAGCAACTCCCTGCTCCATTTATATTGCTTTGAGGTCAGGCAGGAAGCATTGCTTTGGGCTGAAAATTAAGTTTTTTAAGATTTTTTATAAGGTCTCTAATACTTATATTTGTAGAGATTTAAAACAGATTGCTATTGTCAGTTTTGCATTCTGAAGGGCACGAGTCTGTGTGGGAATGTCATTGGTGTTGTGACGTGGCTGGACCATGAACCTTATAGCACATAGTTTGCTCCATGTTTCACTGACAGCTCTGATGCGATAGGAAAGTCAGAGGGCCAGACACACACTGTATGCAAACAGGAAAATAATTTCTGCTGGGATCTGTTAATAAACGGTAAATAGTTTCACACCTTTGCTGTAGCCTGCTGTCAGCAACAACAGGGTGCTGTAACAAGAACTGTACACAGAGCAAGGTTCCTCGATAAATTCTTTGTGACTAGGAGATATCCAAGACTCTACCTGGCTGCTCCAAGACAGAAGCCTGCCAAAGAGGAAAACCGGAATATGAGGAGCATGCACAAGAAACTCGTGTTCTCTAAGACTAAGCAGTGGTGTGACAAGCCTCACCAAAGAAATTATGAACGCATAATGGAGATCTAAGCCTGTTTAGGTTTACACCTTTTTATAAATTAAGT